>NW_012111586.1:5016447-5040187 GCF_000951035.1 Colobus angolensis palliatus
GCTCTGGCCCCGGCACTGCGCGCTCTCGCCGCCCTGTGTAAGCCACGGCACGCCTCCTCCAGGGAGGCTGCCCAAATTCAACGCCCTTCCTCCCTCTGGGACCAGCAGCCTCTGCGCGCTAAGTCCGCTCTCTAAAGCCAGCGGACCTCCAGGTCCTCGCGGTGCTTGTCCCTGGCACTCGCTGTAGTGCCAGGTACTCGCTGTAGTAGTCCGTCCTTCAGCATCGAAGGTCCTTCAACTATAATCAAGCAGCAAGCTTCTCTTTACTGAGGTTGCTATGTGCAGGACACTGATCGGCTTCATACTCTGTGTGGCAGGTATTATCTTCATCTAACAAATCAGGAAACTGAGGCCGAGAGTAATTATGTGACTTGTTCAAGTTCTACCCGAGAGCTGAGCTCTTTTCAAGATGACAGCTGCCTCCCAAGCCTCCTTTTCCTCTGCTTCCTGACATCCTCCTTGAACTCCAGCCACACTGACCTACTCTCTCCCAAAGAAACACCAGGATTACTCCTTGAAGAGTCCTTATTCAGGCCCTTTTTGACCCCTGGAATCCTCTCTCTTTCCATTCTCTCAACCCAAATGCCACAATATTCCTTACTGTATGAACCAGGTGCGAGGTCCTGGGGTCAGGGATAGTGACATCAACATCTCTGTGTCCCACCTGCTCACAGAACAGGGCCAGTCCTGGAGTGGGCTCTCTGGGACAGTACTCATCATCAGGTCCTTCTTGTCTGGGTTTTGTCTGATTGAAACCCTTCCCCGGACAAGGGCAGAGCCTTCAACTCTGCTCAATCCAACCTATGCTCATGGAGATCAGCCCTGAGCCCTGCCCTGTGCGAGGAACAGTGTAATGGAAGATGAGTAAGTCCTTCAAGTATGCCAGCCCATACCTGGCTCACACTCCTCACACTTGCTGTTTTCTCTGTGGATTTGCATGTGGCTGCCTCCTCATCATCTAAGGGCTCAGTTCACATGTAAGCACCTTCAAGGGACCTAAATGACAAACCGCCCATCTCTTTATAGTCTTTATCCCATTGCTCTGTTTCATTCTCTTTATAGCAGTTATCATTATCTGAAGTTCTTAGATCCTTGTTTATATTAATTCATTGAGCTTACATTCTGGAGGAGTGAAACAGACAATAAATAAATATATAATGTTAGGTGATGCTAAATGCTGTGCTGAAAAACAGCAGGCTAAGAGAGAGAGAGATAAGGGGACACTTGAGCAGAGACCTGAAGCTAATGTGGGAATGCTGGGGGAGGAGCCTTCCAGGTAGGAGGAACAGCAAGTGCAAAGGCCCTGATGAGGAGGTTATTGAGTCTGAACGAGTGAGGGCACAGCGGTAGAAATGAGACCAAGAAGGTATAGGGAGCGTTAGTTAGATTGCTCATGCCTTGGTTAAGGACTTTGATTTTAAATCTAATGAGATCAGAAGTTGCTATATGTTTTAAGCAGCAGAGCAACATGATCCTTTTTAAAAGGATCATGCTGGCTGCTGGTGGAATTTAGGGTATGTGGAGGCAAGGATGGAAACTCTCCCAAAGGTGACTAATTTGGCCTAGTTTGCCTGGGACTTTCTTGGCTCTAGCATTGAAAGCCCCATGTCCTGAGAACCACCCCAGTCTTGGGCAAACCAGGATGTTGGTCACCCTACAGGGAGAACAGTAATCTGAGAGATGGTGGTACTTGGACTAAAGTGACAGAGAGAAAAAAGTGGCCAGATTTTGGTTATATTTTGAAATAAAAGCCTACAGATCTTGCTGGTGGAGTCAGTGTGGGTGTGACAGAATGAAAGGAGTCAAGGATGACTTGCAGGTTTTTGGCCTGAACAACTCGAAGGACAGAGATGCTACTTATGAAGAGGAGGAAGGCTGTAGGTAGAGTAGACTTTGGAGGATGGATAATCAGAGTTTGGTTTTGGACATACTGGTTTGGGATAATTTAACAGACTGGCAAGGAGGGATGTTAACCAGGTATTTGGGTATGAGTCTAAAAGTTCTGAGGAGCATTCCAGGCTGGAGAGATACAGTTGTATACTGTCAGTGTATAGTGATATTTAAAGCCAGGGGTCTGGGTGAGATAACTGATGGAATGAATGTAGATAGAGCACTAAGAACTGAGCCCTAGACATGCCTACATTTAGCGATCAGGGGAAAAGGGGGAAACCAGCAAAGGAGAATGGAAAGTAGGGGCCAATGATATAGGAGGAGAGCAAGGGTAAGTGGACCCTGGAGAGAATTCTGTGCTAAATAGTTCCCTAAGTCACACACTGGAGGACTATAAAGAGGGGAGTCATTAAAATGGTGCCAAGAAGCTGAGCTACAAGCAGTGGTGCAACCTACTGGGAAGGCTGACTTAAGCTTAATTAGGGAAGGGCTTTCTAACTGAGCTGCCCATAAATGCATCAAGCTGCCTCAGGAGATGGTGAGCAAGTTCCTGACTCAAGTGAGTACTGAGTCCAGGGGGATTAGTTCCTGTGTAGGGAAAAATCTACCCTCAGGAGTCAAGCATGGTCCTGATGGTAGGACCAGATGGTGTGAGATGAAATAGATAACTCTCAAAGTTCCTTCAAATGGGAGATGATATGATTCTGGGCAGTTTGTCACAGAGCAGGGGAGCTGAGCTGAGTCCTGAAGGATGAGTAGGTGTTCAGTGGTGGGAAAATGGGCAGAGGCACTCCTGGGTGAAGGAGCAGCATGAGCACACCTCCAGAGATATGAATGAGCAGGGTCTGTTCAGGAGTATGGACTAGGCAGAAGGGAAAGGTGTGTGAAGGATGAGGAGGGAAGTAAGGCTAGCAGGAGATGCAGGCCAGATGGTGGGGAGCCTCACAGGGCCTGGTGCCTGGGAAACACTTGTCAGCACTTGAAGGAAGGTAACTAAATAAAAGATAGATTGTTGGAGCCAAAGAAGGAGGCATTGACCACTTGGTTCCCTTGAGCAAGTTTTTTCCTGCAACTTGGTTAGATACTTTTTGAGAACAGGGCTGCCCAATGCTGTGTGTTCCTTGTTACATTCCTCACTGGGGACAGGTATCCCATCAACTGTTCCCTAAAGATCAGCAACATCAGTAAATCCCTGAGGGATGACGGCCCTTTCCTGGGGTCTGCTCTGTGGGTTCACCATAAGGGGTAGGGGCAGACAATTCAATAGGTGAACCAGTCTCTGACAGTAGTAGTAGAGACACTCCACCCAAAAAATGCCACTGGAATAAGTCCCCTCCTTCCATTAACCCAGGACCACTTCACAAGCACTACCCCTAGAATGCCCAATGCTCAGAACCCAGTGACCTCTCCTTTAGAGAACAAAGGGCCTGGGCATTCTGGAGACTCTGATTGGCTGGGCAGATGGGCTGACTGGCTGGGCAGATGGGTGGGTGAGTTCCCTCTCCCGAGAGCCATCAGCCAGGTACCAAAGCTCAACCGTATGGATTCCCAACAGGAGGACCTGCACTTCCCTGGGAGTAAGTGCTCCTCCAGTCACTGTCACTGGACTTGTGCCTTAGGACTTGGGGACAAACACTTTGCATGGATCAGACAGTGCCTGGCTGCATGGAAGAGAGCTAAGCAGTCAGAAGATAGTCTACTCTAGAAAACTAATGATTCTTTTAAGGCAAAGACCATGCTCTGATCAACCAGAGAAGATACTATCAATAGCCCAGGACCATCACAGTTGAATGGAGTGGGATGGGACATTGGTGGCTCTGTCAACTGATGAACTTTCACTTTTTTTTTTTTTTCTTTTTGAGATGAAGTTTTGCTCTGTTGCCCAGGCTGGAGTGTAGTGGCACAATCTAGGCTCACTGCAACCTCCACCTCCTGGATTCAAGTTATTCTCCTCCTTCAGCCTCTCAAGTAGCTGGGACTGGAGGCGTGCACCACCACACCTGGCTATTTTTAAAATTTTTAGTAGAGATGGGGTTTCACCATGTTGGCCAGGCTGGACTCGAACTCCTGACCTCAGGTGATCTGCCCGCCTGGGCCTTACAAAGTGCTGGTGAACTTTTACTTCTTGATGGACTTGCCCATAGTGAAACTTCTCAGTCTGATGGATTGGATGGGTCCTGGGTTAGAAATCAGAGGCTTGACTGAGCCTGGGCAGCACATGGCCCCTCTAGACATAGCTTTTCTGATCTGTAAAGAGTTAAAGGTGGTGCTTAAGCTCTCTGGAAATCTAGCTTTGACTGAATAAGAGAATGATGAGGCAAGTCAACGAGGGAGGGAAGGAATGGTGATAGTAGTTAAGTGGATGGAGTGATTGATGAATGGGTTAAGTGAAAGAGGAATGAGAAACAGTTCAGGCCCCAAGCTACAGCTATCAGCCAGCATGCCTCTTTTTCTTTCTTGTTGCCTTAGTGTGGGTCTCATTGTACTTTGGATTCCTGGGGCTGTGTTCTGTGATAACTGGAGGGTGCATTATCTTTCTGCACTGGAGGAAGAACTTGAGGCGGGAAGAGCGTGCCCAGCAGTGGGTGGAGGTGATGAGAGCTGCCACGTTCACCTACAGCCCACTGTTGTACTGGATTAACAAGCGACGGCGCTATGGCATGAATGCAGCCATCAACACGGGCCCTCCCCCTGCTGTCACCAAGACTGAGACTGAGGTCCAGAATCCAGATGTTCTGTGGGAGTTGGACATCCCCGAAGGCAGGAGCTATGCTGACCAAGTCAGTAACCCCAAGGCGGAAGCCCCCGCTCCCCTGCAACCTGCACTGCAGGGGGCTCCACAGCAGCCACAGGCCAGCTCCCCATTTCCACTTCCCATCTTTCAGGAGGTGCCCTTTGCCCCACCCTTGTGCAACCTACCCCCGCTGCTGAACCACTCTGTCTCCTATCCTTCAGCCACCTGTCCTGAAAGGAATGTTCTCTTCCATTCCCTCCCCAATCTGGCCCATGAAGACCACAGCTTCAATGCCAAGCCTTTTGCTTCAGAATTGTAGCCTCCTCTCACTGAGGGTGGGAGCTGCAGGAATCAGGTGCAGAGTAGGAAATGGAACTAACCTCAGGAAGGCGGTATTGACAGAGGTCAGGACCCACCTGGATGTCATGCTATGAAAAAAAAAAAAAAAAAAAGAAAAGTCCAAGGCTCCCTCGTGTCTCATTTGCTGTTAGGAAGGTAATGTTCTTCCTGTCTGATGGGGTCACTTTGCAAACCAAGTTGGTTGCTGAGTCTCACCAATATGAACTGGCACTGGAGGTTGGCTGTGGGGAGACGCACTGAACCAGTACTTGTGGATGGACTCAATATCCCTCTGTTCAGTATTTAAAACAAAAATGTGTGCCAGGCCCTGGCCTGGGTACCCCAAGGCACTGGTGTTCTGTGGGATGTGAAGCACAGTTGCCACAAGAGTGATAGCTGCTGAGGGTATGTGAGCTATGGTGATTTACAGTGGCTATGGCACAGGCAAAACAAGTCATCACGAGCCCTGTGAGCCACACTGCACTATGGGATGAAATACATTCTTTGTTATTATCTATGATGTATGTAGCTCTTACGTGGTTGCCTCTGTACATTATTTCTAACAATTCACAAGAACACTGCCAAATGGATATCATGATCCTCCTCTTATGGATAAGAGACAGGTTCCAAGGGCATATACCATACCTTTCTTAGTTGCAGAGCCAGTTCTCAAATCTACATCTGCTTTCATCAAAGTTACTGGTATGAAAGTTATTGATCATCAAAGGTACTGATCTTCCCACCATACACCATAGTGCCCCTTCCCTAATGATATGTCGTGTTAGAAAACGCTTGGTGAATGCTTTGGATTGTACGTAGGGTGTCATTAAGTTGGTCCATGAATTGGCTTGGAGGAAGGGCTGGTCAGTGAACTGCCTAACATTACAAGTAGACATATATCCATAGTTTTTAACTTTCCTACAAGAATCCATGTCCCTCTCCCAAAAGTTAAGATCCATCACATGGGAATATTAATAATGTTTGTACTTCTGGAAACAGTTCTAAAAGGTGAGACAAAGATAATACTGGCCATTTGGCTCCAGTTTTGGGTAAGAAAGCCCAGCTCTATCACAGGATATGTGTTTCTCCCTTTCCTTTTGGAAATGAACAAATCCTCTCATTATATTTGTAAGTAATAAAAGCTTTATGTATAGTCATTTACATAATGACTAAGGGGGAAGGTCACCAGATTCTGTGTGCGGGGAAGGGTAGGAGGTATCCAGAATCTAGCAAACAAACATGTAGAGTTAATTTATTTTTTTTGTGTGTGTGAAAAAGCTTTAGCTCCTGTATGACCCCTCTTTAGCAACAGATTTTAAGCTTTTTTTTTTTTTTTTTTTTTAAGGTGGTGGAACATTTATGGCAAACACGCTTTTATATTGATTCTCAAAATATAAAACAGGCCTAAGTGGAACATCTTGGGTAGACACAGGGGCAGGGCTCACTCCTGCCTCACCTTGCCCCTCCCATCCTCTGGATGCATAACGCCTGAACCCTGCGGCCTTTGCTTCTTCAGGCCACATATCACAGTCCTTAAGGCAGATTCGTAATTACTTTGGGCCCACCATGTGTTTCTCCTTGCTTTCAAAAGGCGTAAGGCGTCCATAAAAATAGAAATCAAAGCAGATTTTTTTTTTCCCTTAGAAATCGCAGGGGAGTGAGAGAGGCTTTAGTCAGACACATTGAGAGAAAAAGAAATTTTTTTATTTAGCTAAATTAAAATGGCTGTGTTACTTATATGAAATATGCAAAGCTCAAATCAAGTCATGGAAACCCTGAATTCTCCCTAAACAGAACCAAAATTGCTTATATGTTACCAAAATAGCTCCACTAAAACAAAGTAGATTTAAATTTCTTAATATGAGAAAACAACAAGGTAGGTTAGGTTCGTATAACAAACAATACACGCTCTATAAAGCCTCAGGAATACCCAAATGTGTTCTGGTTTGGATATGAAAGAGGGACCACATCTAGCTGGTGCTGGTAAGCAAGCCAATGAGGTGTGCAGCAAACAAAACCTGTCACTAAAAACAACTCAACAGGCCATTATAAGTATGAGCCCATCACAGCCAAAATCCTCAACTGTGACCGGCAGGACCAGCAAGGGGGGGTGTTGAAGGGGTTATGAACAGCAACCATAAAGAAAGGAGAAGGGACAATGGCCAGCAGTAGGTGACGGGAACCCACTCTTCAGCTCTGTTGCATCACACATATTCCTGAGGGTCAGGCACCTCTCTGCCTTTTAGATGACACCACAGTCATCTAGAAGTCAGGTATTCTCTTCTTTTGGTTCTTCTTTTTCTATGCTACCTTTTTGCCTCTCTGATTTATGGGGAGGCTCTTTTAGTAAACATTATACGAGATAGTACAAGGCAAAAGAAAACAAGGACCAAGAAGCAGTGCTTTGAGTAACTTAGGAAAGCAGCAGTAGGAGCTGCCAGACTGAAAAGGTAAAAGGATTTAAAATCAAAACCCAAACCAAATTCACTATCTAATCTTCCTCTCAGAGATGAGATATGGCTGGTGAGGCTTGACTACAGCTGAATACAAGTCACAGGCTCAGTAAGTTAAGACAACATACAAATAAAAGTCCCCAATTCACACTAAATAATAGGCTTATGGGACGCTTAAGCCAGTGAGTCTGCTCAACTCAGAAGAAAGGAGTTCAAGGTACCCTACTTTTGCCTGGAAGATATGGTACTTTCTCAGGCAGGATGACAAAAATATTCATAGATCTGAGAATGCAGCATAAACACCTCTGCCAAACTTGGTAGGGGGAGAGGATGGTACTATATGCTGGCTCAGGGATGATACTAGTCAGACAAGCACAAGGTAGGAAGAACAGAAAATAAACCAAAAAACAAAATGGATTTCTCCACGTATAGCTATCTGATGCAAGAGAAAAGTACACACAACAAAGAGTTAAGGTGTCTTCAAAGTATCTGCCTATGAATAAGAATCTGAAACTAAAAAGGACAAGCTACATTACCCTCAAGTATATTTCATATAAATCAGTTTTCAAAAAAATACCTTCCAGGTACAGACATCCTATTTATGGTACAGTATATACAAATATAGCAGTATAATTCAATTTATTGCTAGAATTTTATTTGGTTGTTAGAAAATCTGTAAGGGTGTACATATATTAAAAAAAGGTGGAGGGTGAGAGTGGATGGAAGGCAGCCAGAAGGGTGAGAGTTATTTTCAAGTTACCTAAAGTGCCAGGCTAATTTGTTTTAACCTTTCCAAGAAAGTGAAACTGAGCATAAGCTATAATGAGATAAGGGGACACATTCATGGGAAAAGACTTCATTTTGCTTTAACTAAATTTTAATACTTCTAGAAAAAAAATTTAAGGTTAGTCAACACCAGGCTGAACATCATGTAAAGAAAAAAACAGCCCTTAAATGTTTAAGGGTACCAGACTGTATCCATGGCTGAAGGGCAACCTGAACAAAGTTAAAAAGGAAATGACCTCCACTAAAGAAGTCTGTGGCATGAAAGCTTCTCTACTTTCTCCCTGACTTGGCCTATAGCAATGTTAAGTTTTTGTAGTTTTTTTTCCTTTCGAGTTGTTGCCCAAAGACTGCTTCTAAGAACAACACAGCAATTCTAGACTCAACATACAGGAGACATGGAGGTAATATTTCTTACAATCTAGGGATCTCTCATGCCAGGTCCACAGAAGCATTAATAGGAAGTATTGTACTTGCTTGTATTACATTTGAACAACTTGCTACCACCATGTGAAGGCCCCAGCTCCAGGCCTGCCCTGCTATTACTTTGGCATCCTTTGGATAGAAAGCCTCTAACTACTTCTGAGCTGATAATTGTAAGGAAACGGAATACTATTTCACATGTTTCATCTCACAATTTTGGCTTTAGTCATCCCCCAGAGAAACATATCAGGCTCTTGATTAGCCTCTAGGTAAAATCTCAAGGGGTATGGTTTTCTGGGTCAAAATTAGAAGCACAGCTCTCTTCTAAAGCTCTGGGTGGTCAGTGTGAGATAGTGGCTGGGGGAATTTAGCCCT
Source organism: Colobus angolensis palliatus (assembly GCF_000951035.1). NCBI lineage: Eukaryota > Metazoa > Chordata > Mammalia > Primates > Cercopithecidae > Colobus > Colobus angolensis. The sequence goes on from NW_012111586.1 coordinate 5,025,445, forward strand.
GCCATTCAGAATGCAGATTGTACTGGTGGTGGGAGCCAGCTACGGCTTTAAGACAGACTTAAGTGGGTGGGTGGGGGAAGGCAATCCAGCTCACTCAGCAGGGAAAATGGAGCTCCCCAGTGGATAACTTTTTATGCTCATAAACCCTGAAATAGTACTAAAAATGAGAAAAATCCCCAAGACCTCTCTGATTCCCAGGTTGGGTTTAGCTGAGGGAATAGGAACAAAGAACCAGAATCCTACTTTCATGAGCCATGCCTGGAGTCAGTACTGTCTCCAGTGTCTACTCCCTGAAATCGGTTCCTCCAGCTACCAGGACAAACACCCTGTGAGCGCCTGGGCCTTTGAGAGATGCCTTACGGAGACATGGATGCAGTTTCAGCTGCCACCCACACCAGATCAGCAATTTTTAATAAGTCATCTGTTAACATCCTGTTCAAAACCATTCTTCCTACTTTCCACACAATATGCACAACGCTTTCTTTCATTTAAGTATTTACACACAGAAAAGGCCTATCTTTTAAAGAAAAGACATTTTCTGAGTCTCTATAAAGTGCAGCTAATTTAAGGCAAATTTAAGTGAAATATAAAAGGTGGCTTATTCTCTCTCTATATACATTTCCCAGCTTTAAAAGATAAGGTCTCCTCCCCTCAAAAAAAGGAAAGAGAAAAAAAGAGGGCTTTAATTTTTTTTTTCTGGCAATTTTAAAATGTAAGATCTTACTGGTTTTAGGAAATCATAGATTTCTGAACATCATAAGTAAAATGGTCTTCTTCTTTAAAAAAATAACTTTTATATAGCTTCTTCAAACAAGTTAAAAGGTGGCAAAGTATCTGCTACAGTAGTTTGGAGGACTAGAGGATTGAGGGGTAAGTAAGGGTTGTTTTGTTGTTAGGTAAGTAGATACTAGGCAGTCCATTTCTAAAATATGCCTGATGAGGCTAGATACCTAAAGCTACCCTTAGCTCGAGGAATGAGTATCTTCCATCTCCATCGGAATCAAATGCTCTCAAGCTCTCTGGTTCTGGCATAGCAGAACCTAGGGAGGTCCAGATTTCCTGGTAGGTCAGCTTCCCATCCACGTCCTGGCCAGTCTTGTGGAATAAATCCTGAAGATCTGTCAAAAATGAATTACAAAAAAATGTATATGTCTAAATATACAGCTAAATTTAGTTAAAAGTAGTCTCAACTGAATTTAAAACACTAAAAGAAAAGCTACTCTGCAAATTTTGCTTCCATATGGTAAAGTTTAGGATTTCACTAAATCAGAAAGACTAATTTTTGATTCCTTAAGAATATTAAAAAAAAAAAAAAAAAAAAGGCTGGGTGCAGTGGCTTACGCCTATAATCCCAACACTCTGGAAGGCTGAGGCAGGAGGATTGCTTGAGGCCAGGAATTTGTGACCAGCCTGGGCAACACAGTGAGACACTGCCAAAGTAGAAGCAGTGACAGATAATTGCAGAAGAATGAACAGTCTCATCTTCTCTCTGTCCAGTGTCTTCCCTTTAGATTTTCCTGATGTTATTCTGTTATTCTTATGTCGAAGGGGTGAAAAGGAATGCAGAGGCCTAATGAGTTAGGTGATAGGAGCTAGCCCATAAAACAGACTTTGGCATATCGTGAGATTTCTTGTTGGATGGCTGAGTGGAGACTGGAGGAATGACTTGGAAGCCCATAAAACAATCCCAAACACTCATAGCTTTCTCGGTTTTGACAGGAAATCTAAAGCTCAAAGAGGAAAGTAACTTGCCTACAGTCAGGTAACTCTTAAGTGGAATAGAATACAAATTTCTTGTTTTTTTTTTTTTTTTGAAGCTAAAGTCTCGCTCTGTCGCCCAGGATGGAGTGCACTGGTGTGATCTTGGCTCACTGCAACCTCTGCATCCTGGGTTCAAGCGATTCTCCTGCCTTAGCCTCCTTAGTAGCTGGGATAACAGGTGTGCACCACCATGCCTGGCTAATTTTTCTATTTTTAGTAGAGGTGGGTTTTCACCATGTTGGCCAGGTCTCCAACTCTTGGCCTCAAATGATCTGCCCACCTCAGCCTCCCAAAGTGCTAGGTCACCACACCTGGCCTAGAATACAAATTTCTTATTAGCTAGTCCAGTGCTCTTTCCACTATGTGACACTGTCTCTTTGGATCCAGAAATTAAGCAGCTCAAGAACCAGTGACTCAAAAGTGTAATGAGATACCATGTAATAATCACTAGGATGGCTATAATAAAAAAAGACAGGCCTTAACAAGTGTTAGGGAGGATGTGGAGAAAGTGGATTGAACCCTCATAAAGTGCTGCTGGGAATGTAAAATGGTACAGCCACTCTGGAAAAGTACAGGAGTTCCTCAAAAAGTTAGGGCTACCATATGACCCACTAATTCCATTCCTAGATATATACTCAAGGGAAATGAAAACATACGTTTACATAAAAACTTCCACATGAATGTTCATGGCAGCATTATTCTTAATAGCCCAAAAGTGAGAACAATCGAAATGTCCATCAACGGATGAACAGACCAAAATGTGTGAGGTCAACAGAATGGAATATTATTCAGCCATAAAAAGGAATGAAGTACTGGTACATGCTCCGACATGAATAGACCATAAAAACATTATGCTAAGTGAAAGAATCATATTGAAAGAAAAAGCACACACAAGGCCACTTGCTGTATGACTCCATTTATGTGAAACACCCCAAATAGGCAAATCCATAGAGATAGTGGTTAAGAGACTAGTGGTTGCTGGAGATTGGTGGGAGAGGTGACTGGGAGTGACTGTTTAATGGGTACAGAGATTCTGTGCAGGGTGATGAAAATGTTCTGGAATTAGATAGTGGTGATGGTTACACAACCTTGTGAATATACTAAAAAACACTGAATTAAATGCATTTTAAAAAGGTGAATGTTATGGTATGTGAATTGTATTTCAATAAAAAAGAAGAACCAGAGGACTATATATCTCTCCAAAGTGCATGCTCTCTACTTTTAAAAAACCAGTACACAAGAAAAAGAGCAGTATTACCAATTGATCTGTATCTTCTTTTTTATTTCAATGGCAATATTGAGCCAAAATGGTTAGAGAATGTTTATCAATAGTTTCTTCTGGTATTTTCTCAAGGGCCTCATCACAAACACTTAGGAAGGTCAGTTATATATATAACTTTTTTATTTTTTATTTTTGAGACAGGGCCTCCCTCTGTCACCCAGGCTGGAGTGCAGTGGCATGATCACAGCTCACTGTAGCCTCAAACTTCCAGGCTCAGGCTATTCTCCCGAGTAGCTGGGATTACAGGGTGTGTGCTACCATGCCTGGCTAATTTTTGTATTTTTTGTAGAGATGGGATTTCATTGTGTTGCCCAGGCTGGTCTCGAACTCCTGAGCTCAAGCCAACTGCCCGCCTTGGCCTCCCAAAATGCTGGGATTACAGGCATGAGCCACTGTACCTGGCCGTATATATATATAACATTTAAAAAGGACTTATGTACCCATAATCAAATAGAAGATTTAATTTCTAATACCAAAGAAGGTCAATGAGCTTTATGTTTCTTTAAAAATCTTCCCAAATTCCTTTAATTTCATCATTTATTCCACACCATACCTAGGTTGAATAGGCCTCTTGCTGTTTGGTATTCAGGAAGAATAAAAATAACCTGAAGGGAGGGAAAACAGTTGCAGTGCAAGGTCCAGTCCATCAAGGAGCTCCTACAAACAAGCATCTGAATAAGGCCCTACTCTCACTGCTACAATAGGTGCAGCAATGCAGCTAATAAAATATCAAAAGCTCTCTGAAACGCAGGAAAGCAGTGGGACACTTGTTCCCAATGTCTTACACCAAGTGGCTAGCTGAAGAATCCTGTTTCTTTTTTTTTTTTCTTTTTTTGTGGCATGAGTTTACACAACATGCCACACTACGCACTTGGTCAGCAGTATTCAAATAAAAATATGATTGCTGCCTCAGGTCATTCCAAAAGTGTAGTCATTCAAAAGTATCTAAGGCCTATGCTGAAGACTCAAGCACGAATGTTAAGACTGCTATTCCTTAATCTGACCTAATAGCTTTCCCCCATTCATTCTCATCAAACCTTGATGTAACAATGGAAAGTGGCAGGAAGCTTGCGTTCCCATTAAACACAAAACACTTTCCCTCCTCCCCAAAAAACAGAAAAAAAAAAAAAAAAAAAGGAACAGGGAAGAAAAGTAATCACATTTAAATGGTGATATAAAAATTAAATCTTCTATGCTTTAAGCATTTAATTGCAATGTGTAGGTAACTCATTCATTTATTTAACGAATATTCAGGAGTACCAGGTACTGTGCTAGGGGCTGGGAGTAAACAAGACATAGTCCCATAGGAAGTTATATTTTGTATCTCCCCAGGAAATTGTAACAGAGTGACATATGCTAAACAAGGGCAAACAAAATTTAAGAGCACACAGGAGGAGCCTAATCCAGTCACGGGAGGTAAGGAAATGTTCCTGGTAGAACAGTATAGAGAAGAGCCAGAGCAGGTGGGGTGGACAGGAGCAAGTGATTTGCCAGGCAGCCAGCTAATACAAAATCAGGAGGCACTAAATATCACCATGAGGGATACAATATGCACTGTTGGAAGCAATGCAAACACATTTTTCTGTGAATCACATCCTTTCTACTAATATTTTGCTGATTTTCAGTAAAAGGGCCCTTCATTTTTGGAGGGCCCTGACAAACAGGGTCAACTTTTACTTTATTTTACTAATCTCATGGTATTGTATTTGCTTTCATGCCTTCTCCATTAGACTGTAATATTCTTGAAGAAAGAAAATGAGACCATATCTTACACTGTATTCTTATTGCTTAGCACTAGGTTTAATGAGGCACTCAGTGAATGAAGACCCTAAAAAACAATAACAGAAAGACAATATAGTACACTGGTTAAAAGTGCAAGCTTTGGCCAGGTGAGGTGGTTCATGCTTATAATCCCAGCACTTCGGTAGGCCGCGGCAGGCAGATCATTTGAGGTCAGGAGTTCAAGACCAGCCTGGCCAACATGGTGAAACCCTATCTTTACTAAAAATACAAAAAAGTAGCCAGGCATGGTGGTGCACACCTGTCATCCCAGCTACTTGGGAGGCTGAGGCATGAGAATTGCTTAACCCTAGGAGGCGGAGGTTGCAGTGAGCCCAGACTGTGCCACTGCACTCCAGCCTGGGGGTCTAAAAAAAAAAAAAAAAGAAAGTACCAGCTTTGGCATCAGACTGTCTTGGTTTGCGTTCTGTTTCAACCAATTATTTGCTGTGTGGACTCAGGCAGTTTCCCTATCAGTAACATAGGTATAATACATAAATACTTATGTTCATGGAGTGGTTATCAGGATTATATGACATAATGCTTATCAAGTATCTGGCACTTGATATCTGCTCAATAAATGTTAGATCATATATATTTTTGACAAGTGAAAATAAACATTAAAAAGTTATTACTTGGAACATTCCCATTACTACCCCATGGTATAAAAATTTACCTTCAATGCTAGAAACTCCTGGTAGAGAGACAGGTCTTAGTTGGGCAGCTTTCTCAACTGGATCTCCAAGAAACTGTGAAAATTTTGGCAATGCTGATGGCTTTGATGTGAAACTCTCTACTTGCTCTGTAACAAATACATATAGTTTTATTTAGTATTATTGAATCTAACACCAAAGTAAACAAGTATCGAAGGTCACCTTTTAGAAAAATTGGATATACAATTAATTTAGAGAAACATTTGAGAATTAAGTAGCATAGTGACTATGTGAAGTTAAAGGCTTGGATTGAGACATTTGTGGGCAAGGAAGGACCAATCAGTATTATACTACATTAAGGTTTGCAGCAGCAGTCCCATTAGAAGATCTTACAGTACAAGCTGGCATTACACGTTTAGATGGTAAGAGCTTAAGCTGTCAAGTGACAAGAACATAGAGGCTGGATATCAAAGATCTTGACATCCTAGGAGATGTGCTTTAAACCTAGTCTAGGGGTATGTGCCACCCACTAAGCTAGTGCTAAGACTGCGACCGTAGATGATGTAGCACGATGTTAGGACAAGGCATCCCACCACAATTCTGTCTCCTATCTAAGAGAATCCAAGAGAGGTTATACTGCTTTTCTAAAACAGAAAAATACTTGTGTGCAGAAAGGGTCAAAGCCAACACAGTCCGGTGCCTTGATTTATGTCCTCACAGGGTCTAAATCAGTGGAGGCTAATGTATCTAATATTGATCAGACAGGCCCATACCTAAAGCCAAAGACCCTTCCAACCCAAAGATCCCATCATTATTTTTGTTAACGATTTTCAGAAAGACGAACATTTATTTTTAAATACATGTTGTGCACTTACAGAAGGGAAAAGACTCCCATAAACAACTTTCAGGGCTGGTTTAATATACGCTATGACAGTAACATTTTTGCCTATAATTGGATGCAGACAGCATGGAGAATTCTATTTCCAGCTAAACATTACCAATTCTTCCCTTAATAGACTAGAGTACAAATCATGTACAAAATGGGCCTTTCCTAAATGAAAGCAAAGTGTATCAGCTTCATCTCGGTGCGTTCAGGCATCACTCGCTTGGTGCGATCAGTACTGCTGGAACATCTTCCCTGCTCCCCGTGTGGGAGGCAAGCTGCTCAAGCCTCCATGAAATATTAAGAAGCTGGCTCTACTCTCACCTTCATCGGCGGTCTTTGGAGGCCTGTTGCTCTCAGGTTTGTTTGTAAGAGCACTGATCAGCTGGAGTTTCTCTCTTAGCTTGGATACCTGAGAATTTGAACTATCTTCTTTCTGCCCAAAACAAAGATTACAGAAGGTTTAAGGTGGTAGTAAGACTTCATCTAAATGTCCACTGTATTCCCAGAGCCTGTTTAGCATGTAGTGCTTGACCCTCAGTAGGTTCCCTATAAAGACAATAAAAGAATAAATCAACATATACTGGTGATGTCTTTGGTCCTCAGCGCTGATAAGTATCTTGCTGGATTTGAGACCATTAAGGGAACATTATGCTACAGATGATCTGATTCACTGTGAACATTTGGCTGATGGGGGAAGGAATGCATGTGTCAGCAGTAAAGGAAATGTACCCTTGCTCAGGTGCCTATCTAACACCCATTTCCTAAATGAGCAGGATCTTGTTTTCTAGGAGCTATTTCACACTAACTAAATAACTTTCCGAAATATCTTGCTTCACCTTGTGACTAGACCACTTCAGGCAGAATTTCATGCTCTTAACACCTTACAAAAAGAAGCAACTGAACAAAAAGAAATCACAAGTTTTCCCCTGATCTCCCCTGGAGATGATTCAACTGGTGGCAGAAACTGTTAGGACATAAAGAAGGAGCTGTAATATTTCTAATTCAAAGTCCTGCTTGCTCATATCTTTTAAAGTTTTTTCCCCCATACCCTGCCTCATTCCCAGGAGTATTAAGAGTGGCATAAACAAATACATTTAATTATAAAAAGAGAGACATCTGGTTTCTATGAGGCTTGTTTCTAACTGCTTAGACAAGTGTGAAAGGTCCTGAGCCTATGTTTAATTAGAACACCAACTCATTACACATTTTTTATTAATTATTATGATTTACTTATCTTGTATAATTATTATGTATTTACTTATCTTGCCCCTATCTTATTTCTACTCTAATAGTTACTGTACAGTAGTTCACTCAGTTTATTTAGGGAGCTAAAATATGAACATATGTAGTCAAAACTAGGTACTAAATGCTTGAATAATTAATGGTAAGGAGAAATTGTACCTGGTTAGGATGTTTGGATAAGGTAGGACAAAGGAACTGATACACTGAGATGACAGTTAAAAACAAAAAGGGCCTGAAAGCAAAGCCAAGATGAAATTTATGTACATGTGTGTACTAGTGTGTTCTGACATTTATTGTTAAAATGTGAACTGTGGCTGAAATTGCTACTATTTTCTAATAGTAACTATCTGTTAGTTTTTTGTGCTCAACATTTATATCTGGCTCTTAAGTTTTTCTGTCTTCTCTAGGTGAGGTTTAAAAACAATTTGTAGAAGCAGTTAGAAAACTCAACAAAAGCTTAGCTTATGATGCAATAAAACCTTAATACATTGTGACTTTATCTAGACAATATAAAACTATTAAGGAAGTAAAAATAAAGATGGAAAGCATTACATCAAAAGCTGCCTGTACTGTGGTTCCAGTTCATTTCCTCTGAACCTCAGATCTTCCCAACTTCTCAAACATAATATGCATCTGAGATGGTAATTTAGTCACTTGGTCATAATCTTCCTGGCTTTTCCTTTATCTTAGCCCATAGTTTAACTCTCTAATCAGAGAATACTGTAATCATACTTTCTTTCCTGGAATATCAAAGCATATCATAGATTGCTTGTCTTGACAGTATATCTGTCTGGGAAGAACAAAAAAGGGGAAGGTACAAGGTGAAGGGAACTGGCTGAGGTTTAAATGGACTATGAATAAAATGAGATTGCAATACAAAAATAGGAAATAATTTTTAGATGAGACACCATTTTCAGATTATCTGTGCCTCTGTCCCCCATCATTAGTACAGATAACTTACTGCCTTAGCATAAAAGTCATTTCCTTAGGGAAGCCTTCTTGATCTTATCATATCCTGTATTTGTCCTTTATAATACTTATCATACTCATGATTCATAACCTGTTCAATTATGTGTTAACGATTTTCTGACTGACAGGACTTTGAGCTCCACCAGAACAGGGGTCACATGTCTGCCTTGCTCACTATGGTCACCCCAGCTCCTATTAAAGTGTTTGGCACAGGGTATGTGCCTAAAAAAGTATTCACTTATTCACTAATATACTAATTTACTAATTGCTTTGTTTTGAAGTTTCAACACATGAGACCGAAAGTACTCCCTTTGAAAAAGCAGCAGATCAAAAGCACAGAGATGCTGCTGCATTTACTTTTACTTCAGGGTAAGCCTCCCATTATTTACCTTTATGTTTTGGATTTTTACTGTATTTGTTTTGTCGGTGACTTGATCCAAAGACGCTCTTTTCAGAGTGGCAGATCTATTACCCATCTTAAAGGGCAAAACAAAAACAAACAAAAAAAAGGGAAGATTAAAGGCAAACATTAAAACTTGAACATCTAGCACTTTTAAATAAATTGGTCAAACTTATTTAAAGGATCTCAGAACACTCTCAACAGAAATTGCAGAGGAGTGGGAGATGGGAGGAGAGAGGGAGAAAGGCCAGAGAGACAAAGTTGAAACTAGTGCTTCGGCCGGGCGCGGTGGCTCAAGCCTGTAATCCCAGCACTTTGGGAGGCCGAGACGGGCGGATCACGAGGTCAGGAGATCGAGACCATCCTGGCTAACACAGTGAAACCCCGTCTCTACTAAAAAATACAAAAAAAACTAGCTGGGCGAGGTGGCAGGCGCCTGTAGTCCCAGCTACTCGGGAGGCTGAGGCAGGAGAATGGCATGAACCCGGGAGGCGGAGCTTGCAGTGAGCTGAGATCCGGCCACTGCACTCCAGCCCGGACGACAGAGCAAGACTCCGTCTCAAAAAAAAAAAGAAACTAGTGCTTCTAGTTGTTTCAGTCACAAACTTTAAGACTTTGAAGGATAGAAGGTGGTAGAACTTTTACCCAAAATATCATGCTGAGTATGATGCTGCTCTAAGAAATAGTAGGGCAGATGGATACTGTTACCTATTTTCTCTGCTGGGGAAATATAAAGTAGGGGGAGAGGCCAGAGACAGTAAAGACAGTTTAGGAGTGGTAAGTTTTCACAATAAGCTTTGAAAACTTTCAAGGCATAACACTCATCAACCAAAATTCTTAGCCAACCTAGTTTAGCTGAGTTCAAAAGGGCTTTGTAAAATAAAGCTTCTTTAATCTTCACAGCTTTGGAGTAAATTATACACCCCTGTAAAGCAGGAGGGGGAATAGGTCTTCCCACTCCACCCTTCAAAGCCAAGTCCAGGCAACCTGCCAAGGCTCCACTATGGCAGAGCCAGTTCAAATGCTGCTTTCCATGAACCAGAGTTCAACTTTATTTGTGGGCTTGCTTCCAGCTTTGGTGGTTACTTGAATTTATGGCACAATTTCCTGTATTTGGTTTCTATTTTTAAATATATGCCTGTGTCTTCGCTATACAAAATCTTTAAGGGTGAGGGCTGCAGTTATTAAACAAAGAATCCACGTGGATCCCTGCACAATGTTTATGTGAAACTGCACATTTTATTCACAGCAATATGAAAACCAATAAACTGTGCACAGTCTGCCAGCATGAGCGACTTAGTAGGTCAGTTTCCTTACATGTAAAATAAGGAGGTGAACTCAACGACCTCTTAAGCTGGGGAGCTGGTCTGACCTGATCTGTTTCCCGACACATGCAAAAGGTTCCCCTTAATATATAGACAGCAGGATAAATATGAAAGTCAAGTTTAGGCTTATAGAAATGGTAAAAGATTTTTGGTTACTATCATTTTCATGGCTCCCACCCCTAACAACTTAGAAAAGAAAAGATCCAGAAGGCTCTTGGAAATACGTGCTAGCGCTTCCCTATCAGATGGCTCACTGGTAACATGACAGTAGCCTTGTCATCTCTGCCAACAACTTGTGGTGAGGCCTTGGTCAGCGACTTGACCTCTCCACATCTCCCTCTCCAAATCAGGATAAACACTGCCTGGCCATTCACATCACACAGCTAGTGTGAGCATTAAAGGAGACATGGATTAAGCACAATACAAATGTGTAGCCTCTCAAATATGCCAGAAGGCTGTTCTCCAAAGGTGGTGGAATGTCATCCATGCACAGACAAAACACACTGCATGTTACAAAAGATCAGAAAAGGCTTACCATGCTGAAGGACAGGTTTGCTTTCTTTTCTACCTTGCTCATAGCAACCACATCGCTTTCTATCAGGTTGACTCTCTGGGTAAGATTACTGACTGTCTCGTTCATTCCCTCGAGTTTAAGATCATTCTGTCTCTGGTACCCCACTAGGGCACTGTTTACCTCCTCTAAAGAGCTGTGAAGGTACAGGATATCCTAGAGTGGAAATAAATAAAGTTATGGAATCCACTACAGACGTAAATTAGACAAGCAGGCGAGGAGCACCGAACAACCATTACTACATCAAGTACTGAAGTAAACTCCTTTTCCTGGTTTTGACCATCAATCGTCTGGGTCTGCTTCGTCCCTCCCACTCTAAATTGTTCCTTGTGGAATTGTTTGGCCTCAGCTAGACAGGAGGGGGAAGGAGGGAAGAGGACTACCTACATGATTCACTCTTTGGTACCAGAAAGCTGAAAGCTTGGGAATTGATTTCCCCAATGTTTACCTCACCTGCTGGCGGAAAGGCTTGCTGGGTTATTAACTGAAAGGTCCATTAACCTAATTTGTCAGAACGAACCTACCTTAGGAACAATACCAATTACTGAATTGGCTCATGTAACAAAACCATAACAAGTAGTGCATTATTTAGTATAAGACTCAAGTATTTATTGACATCCTCCAGTACTGATTGCTACTTAAAAAAGAATGATAACTATAGGTTTTAAAGTGCATTAAACTCAGGACAGGAATTCTTCTTAGTGAAGATTTCCTCTATTCTCTTTAATGTGATTCTGAACTCAATAGTCTTTTTTCTCCCCTCTTGCCTTTTCGTCTTTACACTTTAGAAAATCCTGATTTTCAAGGATATGCTTTCTAACATTCTTAGAATTTACTGTGGCTCAAAGTAGCCATCACTCTGGATTAATTTGCTATCCATTCATCTTTAACCTGCCCAGATAGCTATTTTTCATAGTTTCAGGATAATCTGCTCATTCTAGGTCTTTCAAGATAAGAAAAGGAATTTACTCCACTGATTGACATGCGGGGAAAAACTGTAAAGTGCCGAAGAAGGGATGGACAGCAATATGGATCCCCGAGATACCAACACACATTCCTCTCTGCTCAGCTCCCAGGCAGGCAAATAAATATAGGAGGCACCTGCTGAGACACCAAACACTAAGCCCAAACTATCTGGCTGCCTCTGAAGTGCACTGTGATCACAGGGAGTTAAGCCAGAGATAAAAAGCACCTGTTTCAAATTCTCACTATGGGTTTTATTGTCAAGTTCTGATGTGGCTGAAGGTGATGGAATGATCTGGTTGCTTCCAGGAGTCTCCTTCAAGAAGTGCTGATTCTGTTAAGAGGAAAGAAGGTTAGTGTAGGCAACAAGGAATTATTAGGTCTACTTAACTATCTGAAATTGTCCTAGAACATTCTAGCCTCCCCCAGAATACATCCAGATTAATCAGTAAGAATTGCCTGGGAACATACGGGCTAACCAGTCCTGTGCTAAGTTCTAAGAGAATCCAGCTTGAGCAGGCACTAGGCCAGCAGCACCTAGATTACATCAAGGAACTGAGATCCTCCTCATCTATTTCTCAATCTCTTAAGGAATGAACTCTCTAGAAACCATTTCTCCTTTGCACCATTGCCTGTACTCCCAGAGAAACAATAGCATCACTGTAACTTTCCAGGGACCAACTCAGTCTCAACCTGGGACAGTATCATAGTTTCCACTGGACTCAAGAGCTTTGACATTAAAAAGGCAGCCAGTCATGTAACCACTGGCTTTGGGCATTTAGCATAACCACCAATCATGTGTATTATTAGTTTTTCCCTTATAGCATTATGCTAGGTAAGACTTACGTTTGAGGGTTATTTTTCCTTTCCCATTCCCTTCCCACTGCTCAAGTTTCTTTCCAGAGACTGAAGTATAACATGTTTATGTACACTTTTCCTTTAGTGAGGAAAACTGCATGGCTTAATCCTTCAGAGTCTATAACTATGACTTATCTAGCATAAAGAATGACAGTAGGAGGATTACTATTGGCAGCTATGGAAATTTAAAAGAGGCAGATTTAATTATAACAGAATGCAATTGGTGAAAATAAATTGTTTTCCTTGAAATCTGAAATCAACCCTGTTTTTAATAAGAAAACCAAAAGGCAACAATAAAGAGAAAAGGAGGAGAGAAGGACGGGAGAATCCATGGTTCTAGAAAGCAGGAAGATTTTAGTTAGGAAAAATTATTTTAGAAAATAGTGAATTACTTGAGAGCATAATCAAGACATTAAAATAATAAAAGAATTGCTGAATTAGAGGGGTCTTTGTTACTATGGGTCACACAGTTACTCAGCAGCAGTTAGAACCAGAACCAGGGATCTGGACACCCAGATCAATGTTTTTTCCTCTGGGTTAGCCCCACTAAGTAACACATTGAGGTGTGCCAGTCCTGAAGAAAATGGAAAAAACTCCCTTCTAGAGCTAATACAGCCCAGGTCTCCTTGGTACAAACTTCTCAATTTAAACTTGGAATCTGAAGCTTGCAAAGAGCAGGTGGGGGTGGGGGGCAGATCCAGAAATTGGCAGAGAGACTAGGGAACTTTTGTGCGCCTTGAATAGTCCTGATTTCAGATGAGTTACACATTAACTCATCTCCCCAGCAAGATGGCAAGGACTGCACCATCCTTTTTTACCCTTCATAAATTCTTCCTGGGGCTGTGTGACTGCGGACAGCTTACATCTGCAGCAGCACTAAGTGATCCAGAGAGATATGAAAACAATTCCTGGGCACTGGAGGGGTTTGCTTCTGTCAGTTACCTGTTGTTGCCTAACAAATTATCCCAAAGCTTTGTGGCTTAAAACAACAACAATTAAGTATTTCTCATGATTCTGTGGGTTGACTGGGCTCAACTGGGGGTTGAGGGATAGGGGTGGTGCTGTTACATGTGTTGTATGCTGCATTTAACTGACAGCCTGGCTGGAGCTGGAACATGCTAGACAGCCTGCCTGTCATCCAGGAGTACACGTTTCAGCATTTGGGAGTCTAAGAGCCTTGCTCAAATTCCCGATGCACAGAATAGTGAGAAATAACTACTTGTTTTAAGTCACAAACTTCTGGGGGTGCTTTGTTATGTAGTAATAAACAATGAGACACTTTTCCACTTTCTTTTCCTTCTTTTCCATTTTCTCTCCTACCCATTCCATCCTCAGGAACTGTGTCTTATTACTTTACTTCCTTCGTATGTTTGCAAAAGATTTGGCTTTTAATTCTATCTACCACAATTGCTTTATTAACAAATTATAGAACAATCAATGCATACTGCGTATTAGATCTTTTGAACAGATGCCTAGCAGGGCCTTTTCAGATTAGTGGAAAGTTGGCATCATGACTCTTACACAAAAAAGGCTGAGTAGGAGCATGCTGACTTGCTGGGTCTCCTTACCATATCACTCTGCAGTAATTCCATCGTTTTCTTCTGTTCATCCACAGTTTTCTGTAGTGCTTCCACAGCAAGATGGACACTGTTTAAAGTATTGCCAATGGAAGCTACGCTCTGAAGGGAAACATATAGGAAGGTATAAAAAAGCTTTAAGAGACAACTGACATGCAATACACTGTACATATCCAAAATGTATAATCTGAACGTTTTGACACATATACAATTGTGAAACCAGTACCACAATCAAGATAATAAACACTCATCACCTCTAAAAGATTCCTCCTGACCCTCTGTAATCATTCCCTCGCCGACCATTCCCAGGCAACCACTGATCCACTTTCTGTCACAATAAATCAGTCTTCATTTTCTTTTCTTTTTTTTTTTTTTCTGAGGCGGAGTCTCGCTCTGTCGCCCGGACTGGAGTGCAGTGGCCGGATCTCAGCTCACTGCAAGCTCCGCCTCCCGGGTTCACGCCATTCTCCTGCCTCA
>NW_012111586.1:5040267-5080946 GCF_000951035.1 Colobus angolensis palliatus
TGACCTCGTGATCCGCCCGTCTCGGCCTCCCAAAGTGCTGGGATTACAGGCTTGAGCCACCGCGCCCAGCCAGTCTTCATTTTCTAGATTTTATATAAGTAGAACCAGTGAGTAAGTCGTGCTTTTTAAAGTGTGACTTCCACTCAGCAGAATTGAGATTCATCCATGTTGAGGCTACTTGGCAGGCTGACGAGCAGCATTCCACTGTGTGGCTCTATCACAGTTTATCTCTCCCCCTGCTCATGGACATTCAGGCTGTGTTCAATATTTGACTATTACAAATGAAGCTGCTATAAACATTCATGTTCAGGTCTTTATGTGGACTTACGGTCATTCCCCTTTATCATTGCGTTCTAATCGCCATAATACCTAGCAGGTGAATGGCTGATCATATGGCAGATCCATGCTTCACTTGTTAAAAAACTGCCCAACTGTGTTCTAAAATGGTTATGCCATTTTACGTTCCCACCAGCAGGGAATGAGAGTTCCTGTTACTCCATATCCTCACCAATATTGGTACAGTCATTCTTTTCAACTTTAGCCATCCTAATGGAAGTGTATACAGTGAATTTAATTTACATTGCCCTAATGAAACACTGCCCTAATGAAAATCAGTGTTTCTAATTATTTCAAACATCTTCAAACTATGATTCCATGTAGTGTATACTGAGTTAATTCATAGGACTCTCTCTCGCTCTATATCAATCAATCAATCAAGTAATTTTCTTAATTTAAATGATTTTTCCTAGAGGAAAACCAAATCTTCCCTAAAGAAAAAAATATTAGTTCATAAATCTGGAACCCAGGGGTAAGGTTGTCTCACAAACTGCCTCTGTCAATCCCTGCTGTGGGCAGGCAGATGGCCAAGCTAACACAGTAGACTGCCACTTGTTAGGAGCAAAGGTCACTTCGAGCAAAAGTGGGAGGGAACCATTTCTGGCTTTGGGAAACTCAACATTGCAGAGATGAAAGAAAAATTCATTTGGCAGTGTTTGTTCTTCCTTTACTGTAGAATCCTGTCAGCAACCATTGAAGAGAGATATGAGTAGTGGTTTACTTTGCTTTCATTAGCCCTAAGGAGCCCAAGTGGACAGGGAACTTGGAGATATAATTCAGAAGCCATGTTTTAAAAAAGGCCTGTCCTAAGGGAACATCTAAAAAGGTGTTACTATTCAGTGACTTTTGGCCTTTTCAAGACATGCTGACAGTTTTATAGTGCCACATTAGTATTTTTAACCAAGGTCATTTTTATTACACTGATATCCAAGAATCCAAGAGAACAGGAGATGATGTTAAAAAACATTACATGAGATACAATAAAGTTAGGCATTTGGGATGACCTACCACTTCAAAACTGAGCCACCTGAAAGAAACACAGCGCCTGGCATTATAAACACACAGATCTGCAAAGAGACAACACACTGGGTAAAAGTCTCTAAGTTGGTTTGCTATCTATGTAAGCTCTGAATGCCTGTTACAAAAGCTACAGGCATTCAAAGACACCTACTGTTTGTGAATCCAGTCCTCACTGGCTGGATGTATGAGCCCATTAGGATGCCAGAAGATAGTAAGCTCTTGTTTAAGGATTTTTTTTTTTTTTTTCCCTGAAGGAAGCAGCTGACAGAGCCATGTCAACTCTGGAGCAAAACTCTGAAACCAGTATTCCCATCAACTGCAAAGTGCCTGGTACATACTGGAGGAAGTTCCACAAATGTTTATTGAATGAATAAATTCAAGAATAAACCAGTTTCCTTTTCTAATGCCAAGACTGAGAGTTGCTTCTGTACTAATGGCTACAGAAGCCTACCATTTCCTGACTTGGCCCTAGGAACAATGGCAAGAATCTGGCCTCATCAAAGTTGTCCCTACCTTTTTTTTTTCCCCAAAGTTGTAAGTGGATGGTCACATCATTAGCCAAGTAGCAAATTATGGAGATTGAGCACACACAGATGGTGTGGCTATAAAATAGCAAATTTTGTTTTTGCTTATGGCTTAGAAATTTTTTGTTCCTTTGTGGAAAGAATTCATATGCTCATAGACCCTGGCACATAATCTGATCAAACTTAGCACGTATTTTTAGAACTCAAAGATCCTAGATTTGATATCCACTGTTTGGGGAATCCCTTCTTCCATTTCCTGTGTCAGGGGATGATGTTCTTTGTGTTTTAATTAGTCACCTTCTTCCTTCCTACCCCTATCCACTCTTCCCATCCAGCTCTAAAGATCCCTGAGTACTATTCATCTGGTTGGTCACAGCTCACTCTAGCCTCAAACTCCCAGGCTCAAGTGATCTTCCTACCTCAGCCTCCTGTGTAGCTGGGAGTACAGGTATGTGCCACCATGCCCAGCTAACTTTAAAATTTTTTGTAAAGACGAGGTCTCCCTATGTTGCCCAGGCTGGTCTCTAATTCCCGGGTTCAAGTGATCCTCCTGGCTCAGCCTCCCAAAGTGTTGGGATTATAGTCATGAGCTACTATGCCCAGCCTCCAAAGTGATTTTTACCAATTTATACTCCTAGCAGGAGCAGGAGCGTTTGAAAATTTCCTTTGTTCCAAATATCCTTGCCAATGCTTGTTTCCTGAAGTTTTAATTTTTGCATTTCCCCGGGTCATCTTTCTTTCTTTTCTTTTTTCTTTTTTAAAGTTTCTTAATCATGGAAAATAATAGAGATTTAGGGCAACTATCATGTACAATTGGTCTGCTTTCATGAAGGCATTGTGAATGGTGAACTGAAAAAGCAAGTTGAAAAGCAAACCCACATATGCTAACATAAGAGAGCCAGCAGAGCAATTCTGGGACTCAGAGAGCCAAATAAAAAGGTATGAACCCATATAAACCACAGCTAATGTAACCTGTTGCAAATTAAAGGCCTAACTAACCAGACCAAAACAAAATTGTTGTGAATTCTTTAGGACATAATGATACACTCCATTACAGCTCTCTTGGAGCAGCTGATTTCAAATGCTAGGCTTTCAATGAAAACTTGTAAGAAGCTAGAATTATGGCAAATAGTACCCACACATGGCACCTACCTTCTGAAGTCCCTCTACAGTGGTAGGCAGGCTAATCAAGTCTGCAGCTGACTTAACATTGGCTTTGAGGTGGTTCACTGCAGAAGTCAACAGAGAAATCTGAACAAAAAAGAGTAATAAACAGTGAAAACAAATGAGAATTTGTAGAGTACATGTTACCTTCACAAACTCTATGGTTGGTGATGTCAAGACAGTCTAGGATTTTATGTGTTTCTGCAACCCTGTCAGCTCACAGGAGGAAAGGAGATAGTACTTTGGATAGAGCTGGGATCTGGGAGGCAACAATAATACCCCTTCTTTCCCTGCCCAATTTGAACACTAGTGCCAAAGAGTAAAGGCAAGTGTTATTCTTTACCCTGTCCTGGCAGCACAAGATCCCAAAATCTTAAATTACCCAAAAGATGCTATAATTGTCACACACTCCTTCAACAATTGGACAGGAAGAAAGCTAATGATGAAGGATCACTTTGAAATTTCATTTTGGTAAAATGTAACACCTCAGTTATTTACCAAACTTTTGTTCCTGCCCAGGTGGGAACATATAAAGTAAAAGCCCATCTCACAAAATACAGTCTACAGGAACTGCACTCTGACAATCTGAACAGCACTTTCAACTAGTTGGGGATTTGGTTTTGGTTTAATAATGTGACTAATATTCAAACTCAATAGCTCAACCAGAGCACTACTTTGTATCCTGAAGGGGCTCAATACATACCCATTGACTCACTGACTGATGCAATGTATTAAAATAGGAATTGAATCAAAATAAAATGGGACCTCCCTTCGGCCATTTAGGCATAGAATTCTAAATATCTAGACTTCGCTCTTGAACGGGAACTGGGGGAACCTGTGTAATAGTTTCAGGCTGCAGAGACAATATTCTAAAAGCTTTGCAGTTTGGCTCAAAACACTCTTGAAAGATTCTTAGTTCTAAACTGCTTTCCTATTCTAAATTCTAGGATGAGAACACAGATCTACCAATAGCAATTATATTCAGAGTGGCCTCATAGGGTAGCCACCAGTTTCTGGGTACCTGTTATGGACCAAGCACAGTGGTAGGCACTGGGGGATGTAAAACAAAACAGAACCTGACTCCCTACTCATTCCTTTAGCAAATGTTTGGCATCTCTGTGCCAGACACTGCTGCAGTCATTGTGGAGACTGCAGAGAGGCAAACAAGACCATGTAGCTCTGCTCTCATGGAGCGTATATCCTAGTAAAAGGTGACAGAAAAAACAAAGAAAAGAATCCAGATTGGAATAACTACTATGCTAAGAATGTTTTCTTTTCTTTTTTTTGAGACAGACTTGTTCTGTCGCCCCAGGCTGGAGTGCAGTGGAGTGATCTCGGCTCACTGCAGCCTCTGCCTCCTGGGTTCAAGTGATTCTCGTGCCTCAGCCTCCTGAGTAGCCCGAGATTACAGGTGCATGCCCCTACGCCTGGCAATTTTTTGTATTTTTAGTAGAGATGGGGGCTTCGCCACGTTGGCCAGGCTGGTCTCGAACTCATGGCCTCAAGTGATCTGCCTGCCTTGGTCTCCCAAAGTGCTGGGATTACAGGCATGAGCCACCATGTCCAGCTATGCAAATAATTTAATTTAAACAAAGCTCCCTGAGTAAGTAGTAGTAGCTTGGTCTGAGACAGGGAGTCCGGTGAGGAGCCTGGGAACTCGGGAACTCAGGTTCTCTTTTCCTTCTTTTCTTTTAGGAGGGAAAAGTTCAGAGGCTTAAGACAAATTTTCAGCCATTCACTAATATAACAAATACTATTGGACCCTATTATACACCAGGGGTGAACAACACAGATGTCAGGGATCCTGTAGTGTTTACATTTTAGTGCAACGAGACAGATACTTTTATACAGAAAAATATCAGATAGTGGGAAGCACTAGAAAAAAATTAAAATAAGGTAACTTGATACCTTATTTTATCAAGGAGTGACTGGGTAGCAACTTTTAGATTGGTTGATCTGAGGAGGCTTCTGTAAGGAGATAAAATTTAAACTAAGATCTAAATAATAATAAGGAATTAATCATATGAAGATTGGATGAAGCATATTTCAGGGAAGAGGGAACTGCTAGACCAAAAGCCCCAGGACAGGAAAGAGCTTGGCATATTCAGAGTTTAGGTGGCAGGATCTCATAATGTGTGTGTACATGTGAGAGAGACAGAGAGACAGAGAAGTAGGCGACGAGGCCAGTTGTGCAGTAAAGGGCCAGAACAGGCAGGACTCTGTAAAAGGGCCAGAACAGGCAGAACAAGCACATGGGTTTTATTTGAGGTGTGATAGGAAGGGGTGTGTAAGCGGGGTAATTACATGAATGGAGACACTTTGTGGGAAGACTACTATGGCTCTCAGTAGAAATGGAGAGACCAGTAAGAAGGCAATCTGTGTAGTCTTGGCAAGAGATAATGGTGGTTTAGACTTGAGTGGTAGTAGAGGTAGTAGCAGAAGTAGAGACGATACGATTTGCTGGGACTGGGTGGTAACAGTGAGGAAGGTAGAAGAATTAAGGGAAACTTAGGTCTGTCACCTCAAGGAGCTTTCAATATAACTGAGAGATAGGGTAAGAGTACATTAAAGAAATAATTAAGCATTAAACGTGATACTGAATAAAGTTCTGAGAAAAGGACATCAACGCAAGCTGAAAGAAACAGGCTTCGCAGAAGTAGGACTCACATTAGACTCTGACAGAGAAGTTAGAATTTTATACAAAGCAGACATTCTTTCCAGGTTAGAAGGGTGAGGGTGGCATCAGGGGATAGGGAACACAGTATGAATAGGCTCAGGAGTACTTTCTTTTCACAACACTTCTCAAAGCGACAATGATTTGTTTATGTGGTTATTTGATTGAGGTTTCTCTCTTCCATAAGACTATAAGCTCCATGTGATCAAGGACGTCTGTTTTACTTTTCACAATACGTGTGACACAAAGACTGGAATTTGTTGAATGAATGGCTGAGAATGAACACTCTGTGTCTGGGATGGACATTGAGAAGGCTAGTCTATGCAGAGTAGAAGCCAGAGGCCAGCGGGTAGGACGTAAGGCTAGATAAGTAATGAACTTATTCTTTTCATCAGTAACTGGGTATAACAATAATAACAACAACAACAACTATTTAACAACTATCTCATAGGGATGTGTGATGGTTCCAAAACATGTCTACAAATTATTTGATAGTCTTCTTCTCTTCAAGAGGTGAAACCTAATTCCCTTTTCCTAGAGTGTAGCCTGATTTAAGTAACTTGCTTCTAGAGAACAAAATAAAGTGGAAGTAATGACTGGCAACTTCAGAAATTAGGTCACAAAAGGTCCTATGCCTTCTTCTTTGCTCTCCCTTGGATTAGTCACACTGGGGAAAGGTAGCTGCCATGCTGTGAGGACACTTGAGTAGCCCCAGAATGGAGAAGTCCATGTTGGGAGGAACTGAGGCCTCCTACCAAAAGCCATGTGAGTGAGGAACCTCCAGCCCCAGTCAGACCTTCAGGTTATAAAGACCTGGCTGACATCTTAATTGCAGCCTTAGAGATCTTGGCCAGAACCAGTCTGCTAAGCTGCTTCCAAATTCCTGACATATAGAAACTGTAAGACAATAAATGACTGTTGTTTTAGGACACTAAGTGTTGGGGTAATTTGTAACCAAGGAACAGATGACCAATACAGGCTAGGAGAATTAAATGAGATATATAATCAAAGCTCTTAGCATAGTACCTGGTACAGATGAAATATCAAATAAGTGACAGTTCTTTAATAGTGAAACATTAAAACATGCAATTCTCCATAAGGACTCCAGAATAACCAGACTAATCATCAACATTGTAAATCTGTTCATTTAAAAACAAGATGGGTGAGAAACCTCAGCTCAAAGAGACACTCTCAGCAAACCATAAACTTCCTAAGATAAGCAATTACATTAAGGAGGTTTTCACCCATGCCTTTAAAAAGATATGAATGATATCCAGGTTTGAAAAGGACATATAGAGACAGGCATTTTCATGCACTGTTTATGGGAGTATAAATTAGAGAAGCCTTGTAAGAAGGAATATCCATCAAAATTTGAAATGTTTATATTCTTTATTTTAGTAATTTCATTTCTAGAAATCTTACAAATTAGTAGCTCATATGCATGATACATTTAAAAAAATAATTTTTCCTTATTTGTAACAGCAAAACAGTAGAAACAATTTAAATGTATATCACTAAGAATGTGGATATATTCAGTGGAAAAGCAAGTTGTAGAACACATATTGAATGACCTTATTTATTTACAGATACACACGCATGTTAACCCATAGGCTAATTCATATTAAAAACTATTATGATTTTGTAAACAGAAAGAGAACAAGAAGGATGCAGCCCACATTACTGACCCATTACCTATGGCAGCATGAGAGAGAGAGAGAGAGAGAGAGAGAGAGAGAGTGTGTGTGTGTGTGTGCGCGCGCATGTGTGCATGTGAGATGGGAGCACAGAGTTGGGAATTGAAGGAAAATTTTCATAGGATTTCTATATGTGTTTTATAGTTTAAATCTTATATAAGAATCCACTCACAAATTACTTATGACATTTTTAAAAAGACAAAAGATGAGAAAGAAATATACACATAGGAAAAAGATACCACATAACTTTGGAAAGGGTTTGATGGGTTTTCTTGGCTGACCCTTTCTTTTATGCCCTCACTGGGCTTTCCGAGATCACTGTAACATGCCCAATCATAAAATGCTAGGAAGGGGTCCTGCCCCAGATATGTTTTCCTTAGTGCCCCAAAGTATGTACACAGTTGGCTCAAGATCAGTTTGAAGGGCAAGACTATAGTTATTCCTAACCCCCTATCAATGATGTGGTTACCTTTCAGCCATCTGAGGGGACAAACTCCTTCCTCCACTGACAACTGGCCGGATCCTAAAGGGACAAGCTGTTCTTTGGGTAAAAACTCTTCTTCCAGGTACTGAAAGTTCCAACCTCCTGAGGCTATGGCAGAGTGCATGGCTAATCAGAAGTATCTTGGGAATGGTAGTGGTCTCACAAAAAGCCAGGTAACTGGTTGGCAGCTGCCATTTCACCCAAAGTCAAGAAGCAGCTGAAAGCCAATGCCAGTAAGATCAGTAAGATGCTGCTGCACTTTTCTCCATGCCACAAACACTCTATGCCTGGTGTATCAGCTGCCTCACAGCAAAAGCATGCTCTGGAGAGGTGACCATTAACTTTCCAGGTAACAAACATCACTTAGGTCTTCTTACTCACTTATAAAACCTGGATCACACACTGTTCCCTAGGACTTGGCTATTTACCCATAAATTACAAAGCTGGAGTCCATCTTCTAGCATTCCTCTCTGCAGTAAAATAATGTCAAAATCTGTGGAAAACTATAGCAAAGCTTTTATATGTAAATAAAATGGAGACAAGGTACCCTCCCATTACTTTCTCTGGAATTGCTCTGGCCTCTAACAGTTGCATTCTAGAATGTCAGATCAGACTCAGGCATTAGAGAACTTACACCTAAAAGTCACACTTTGGAATTCAAAGAGTCTAAAAAGTTGAATTAAATAGAACCCATTAAGAAAAATCCATATTCCAGACAAAATATGAGTCATAACTTTTATGCATATTACATGACTTTTCATTAGAAAAATTAAAAATAGCTACTGTAGACCATTTGCTTAACACATCATTTTATATTATAAAGTTGGAAATGCTGCTTTTCTGCTTTGGGGTTGAAGTTAAGTGTCCTTTAAATAGTAAAGAAAAAGTTATTAGAACAGACAATCATCAATGATGAGTGATTATTAGCCCTAGTAGGGACTCAGCATCATATCCTTTCAACTTTATCTACTGAACACCTACTGAATCCTACAGGGGCTACAAACATGTAACACAACATGGGAAGCTGGAAAGAAAAGAGACTTCCAGGAATTGAATATTTTACTTTTAGTATTGCTACACAGCTGAGTGACTGTGGGCAAGCTACTTAACTTCTTTGAACCTCAGTGTTCTTATCTGTAAAATGGAAAGAACATCTCCTACTTCATAGGACTGTAGAAGCCAAGAAAGGAGATCACATGTGCAGTGCACCTAATAATGGCTGGCCCAAAGAAAGCATTTAATGAATGGCAGTTATCGTCAATACCATTATCGCCATCATCATCGCTGCCATCATTTTCTTCATCATCATGCTTACGGCTCAGAGTATAGTGTATGCCTTTCTAGTGCAATTAGAAGTATATGCAAATAAGCATCACATAAGGTATTTGGACTAAGTGCTAAAAGAGAGCTAAACAGAGTACTATAGGAGAAGGGCACTCGAGGTCCTTCTTGATGTGGCTCTTGCTGACTTACTTATCTCTGGCCTTTTTAACCAAACTATACTGCAGCTATAATGAGTGACTAAAATCCCCTGAACATAACATGTTTTCATTCATCTATACTTTTGCACATATAGTCAATTCTCATTATTAGTGGTAGTTATTTCTAGAAAACTTGCAACAAACATTCAATTAGTGAATACCGAACCACTGCTCCTTGGGAAAACACAGGTTAGGTTGCTGTGAGCCCTCTGCTCATACTTTTTTTTTTTTTTTTTTGAGACAGAGTCTTGTTCTTGTCACCCTGGCTGGAGTGCAATGGCACGATCTCGGCTCACTGCAACCTCCAGCTCCTGGGTTCAAGCGATTCTCCTGCTTTAGCCTCTTGAGTAACTGGGATTACAGGCATTTGCCACCACGCCCGGCTACTTTTTGTATTTTTAGTAGAGATAGGGTTTCACCATGTTGGCCAGGCTGGTCTCGAACTCCTGACCTCATGATCCTCCCACCTTGGCCTCCCAAAGTGCTGGTATTACAGGCATGAGCCACCGTGCCCGGCCTGCTCACACTTTTTTTAAACTGATCAATACAATACACAACCTTGTTGTATGTATATTTCTGTTTAAAGATATCTTATTTAATGCATATTGTTGACTCATTAGCATTGAACCCACAGCCTGCAGAACCGTAACTCAAGCCTGAAAGAAGCCTAACACAGGTATTTTTCCATAGGGCACATCACAGTCTCCTTGCACTTTGGAACAATAGATAACACTTTAGCACTATGCCTGAGGAACATTTTTGAACACGGAAATCACCAAAAACATCAGAAAAATATAAAAAACATGGCATTAAATACACTGTGAAAAAGACACTGTTTACAGTATGAAAGCTGAACCAAGAAGGCAGTATGTCACCTTGTTCAAACTCAGCTGTAAATATGCATGTTGGGTGACTCAAATTCCTTGCTGCTATGCGTGTGTTGGTGAATGACTGCAAAAGTGCCACAAGTATAGATTTTGAGATTACATATAAATTTAGCAAGTACAGAATTCATAAATTATGAGGATCAACTGCACTAATGTTCTACCTAAAATATTCTTCTCTCTTTCTGTAGAATTCAGCTGGCTAACTCCTATTTGCCCTTCAGGACTCAGTTCAAGATCTCTAGGAAATCTCACCTGGCCCCAGTCTAGGTGAGACATATACTTAAAAATGCCCTCACAATACTCATTTGGACCTATTTCTTTTTGCTTATCAGGCTGCTTTACAATTGTTTATTTTTCTGTTTCCTCCATCTGATTATAAGATCCTTGGGGGAACTGAGGCAGTGGTTCACATGTGTAATCCCAGCACTTTGGGAAGCTAAGGTGGAAGGATTATTTGATCGCAGGAGTTCGCAACTAGCCTGGGAAATAGTGAGATCCTGTCTCTACAAAAAAAAAAAAAAGAAAAAGAAAGAAAAAATTAGCCAGGCATGGTGGTGCGTGCCTATAGTCCCAGCTACGCTGGAGACTTGGGTGGGAGGATCACTTGAGCCCAGGAGGTCGAGGCTGCACTGAGCTGTGCCTGCGTCACTGCATCCCAGTCTGGGTGACAGAGTGAGATCCTGTCTCCAAAAAAAAAAAAAAGAAAAAGAAAAAAAAAAGTCAGAGGGAGTTTGTTTGCCCATTCTGTTCTGCCATGTGAGGACACAGCAAGAAAATGCCAAGTATGAAATAATGAGCCCTCATCAGACACCAAATCTGCTTGTGCCTTATCTTGGACTTTCCAGCCCCTGTTGTTTTTAAGTCACATAGTCTAAGATATTTTGTTATAGTAGCCCAAATGGATTGAGACAGTATCCAAACCTAGCTCCATAAAAGCAGCTAGGTAAATGTCTGTTGAATAATGTCTTCAAGGAAGTAGAAGGAGACTCCCTTTAACAGTCAAGAGAGAATGAGTATAAAACCAGAGGTTTCATGAATAAAACAGCAAAGTAAATTAGATTTCAACTACTAATTTAAAGCTTTTTCAAAGAAAGATTTGATTTTAACTTTTTTTCAAACTAATGGCTTTTTTTCAGATTATATTAACTTCAACTTACATTGTGATAAGAACAGTTCTTGTTAAGTGATATAATAAACTTCTTGTTTGAGCCAGTTTGAATTGCTTCTAAAACCACTGCCACTAAAAGCATCTTAAGTGACAGTTATGTTTAGATATAGAAACATAGTTAAATATTCTTTTATTTTTCTATCTACTTTGGTTTAGGACAGATGCCTCTGACTTCAACAGACCATCAGAGATATGTAACATTAATTTTAGAAAACCACTCAAACAGAGAGTACTGAGCTCCCTTTGGAAACAGTGCAAGTCTCTGCTTTCCCATCACCAATGCTTCTGGGCCTGCGCTCACGGAGAAGTCCTCTGTTATCAGGCTGGCTTCGTAAGTCAGTCCCAGCATCTCTGAAGGCATATTGATGCTGAAATGGAAAGGGTTTCAGGGCAATCTCTTCCAGCTTCATAGATGAAGCCCTAGGACAGAAGCAAACTTTCCTATTTATAGCAGATCCTTGAATAATATTTTGTTCAACGTCATTTGGTTATAACGTTGATGAAAAAAAACAATCTGACTCCTGGCTGGGGCCACTGTCTGTTTTGCATGTTCTCCTCACGTCGGCGTGGGTTTTTTCCAGGTACTCCCACATCACAAAGCTATGCACGTTAGGTTAGTTGGCATGTATAAACAGCCCCAGTCTGAGTGTGAGCATGTGTATGAGTAAGCCCTGTGATGGGCATGGTGTCCTGTACAGGGTTGGTTCCCGCTTTGCACCCTAAGCTGCCAGGATAGGCTCTGGCCACTCAGGACCTGACCCTGCACTGAAATAAATGGGTAAATAATTATTTTACTTGCTTTTATTAATCTTTTGTAAATGTATGTATTGCTCACATTTATTTCAATGCTGAATATTAGAAGTGTTTTGGTCTTTATCTAGAAGTTTAGTGATTTTTTTTGTGTGACCAGAAATGTGCCCTAGGAATTTAACTTTTTTTTTTTTTTTTTTTGAGACAGGGTCTTGCTCTGTTGCCTAGGCTAGAGTGCAGTGACACGATCATAGGTCACTGCAGCTTCAAACTCCAAGGCTCAAGCAATCCTCCTGCTTCAGACTCCTCAGTCGCTGGGATTAAAGGTGTATGCCACCATGCCTGGCTAATTATTTTTTGTAGAGACAGGGTCTTGCTTTGTTGCCCAGGCTGATCTGGAACTCCTGGGATCAAGTGATTCTCCCACCTTGGCCTCCCAAAGTGTTGGGATTACAGGTGCGAGCCACCACACCTGGCCTTAAGTCCTGTTTATATTAATTAGCCTATGATAACACTGGTTTCATTATATGCCATTTACTTAAGTTCACAGTTTTCAAAAACCTATCAATGACATTGAGATTTACTGTATCTGCATTCTCAGGTGCTTCTTGCATTAAAAATAATGGCAGGCTAAGAATAAAATGATTCTTTTGTGTCTAGTTTCCTGGTTAAAGAGAACTCAGAAACCAACATATGTACCAAAAATTTGAAAATCTATCTGTGTTCTCTCACCACGTACCAATATCCCCTTTGACTCTTCCTATAATGTCAGTTTACAAGACTGAGATGAAAAATAGATAGCTGACTTCGCCTTTTCATGCTGAACAGTATCATCCTCCTCTCAGAATGGCAAACTGTATGACTGGCTACTTACATGGAATCCCAGTTTGCCCCAGGAGAGATGCTGACCATCTTTCAGTGCTTCAATGTGGTCTACTTTCACCTGATGTAATTTGCTGTATGAATGTAGGCAAGGCCAATTTCTCCTACCCTTTTTGCAAAAAAGGGGTGAATACCTGCTTTTCTCTAATTACTTAGAGTCCAAGAGTAAAGGACAGATAGTAAATACCAGGGGCTGTAACTCATGAATTATTTCATGAATAATTTTGAAAGATTAAATAGAACTGAATGGAAAGTAGCATAAGGCACCATACATATTAAGGGTGAGCTACTGTTTCAGAAATGTTTATGCCAGTTACAAATAGGTAT
The DNA here is from genome assembly GCF_000951035.1 of Colobus angolensis palliatus. Lineage (NCBI taxonomy): Eukaryota > Metazoa > Chordata > Mammalia > Primates > Cercopithecidae > Colobus > Colobus angolensis. The sequence goes on from NW_012111586.1 coordinate 5,053,659, forward strand.
GTATGCGTTTACTGGGTAATGATGTAAAACATTTTTTACTGCAGGTTCCAGGCAAAAGTTTGGAAGCCACTGCCCCACACTATTTATCATTGGTCTTAAGTGCTGAATTGCCCCACTCCCGGACCATTGCTGAAAGGTGTGGCTTCAGATATATCTGCAAGCGCTTTCTTCTAGCACAGCGCTCCTTGTCATTACTGGCTCATTCTGAACTTTGTGATTCTACTCTGAAGAAGACAATACCTTCTTAGCCCCAAGAAAAATAATATCTAGTTTTAAGCACTTTGCATGTGTGTCACTCATCTGGTACTTGACTTTTCTTTTCTACACATATACATTTCCTAACTAAACTGGAAAAACTAGGGATGGGGCTATAGTTACCCTGTGACAAATACAGTATCCTAATACATACAAGATGCTTGATCAACATTCTTAGAATAAGCCCTTTTTCTCTGGCAGAGTCCCACTTCTGGAATCAATGTCTACTCAACTCTGGTCAATTTAGGGACTGGAAAAGTTTATGCTCTATCTAGGCTTACTTGACTGACCAAGGTATTTAACCAACTCCATCACCCACTCCTAAGCTATTCTTCGAATGACTACTGCTGATCATTTCCAGATTTTGTAAACTCAAATGAAATAAGCTCTCATTAGCTAATAAAAATGGGTTATCCACTTTTCTTAGGGGTTAGATGACACTCCTGTTTTACTTGACACCTACTCTACTCTGTAGGAAAGGGTGACTCAAGAAACTTCCAACTTTTTCTCAACTGCTATATTTAGTAGAATTATTTTCTTTTGCAGAAAGGATTAACATTTTAAATATTTGGTAAATTCATAACTGTTTTACCTGACTTTAACATGCTGGGATTACAGTATGCAAAACCCCATTTCAAAAAGTAAAACAATCTGAAATGAATTCCCTATACCTACAATTCCCTATACCGTATTCATACTAAACAACCAAACAAGTATTCATAGCTTACACAGCAAAAAATCAAACTTTTCCCACCTGCTTATTAATTTCTGTGATGTTTATCCAGACTTTGTTCAAACCCATCTCTCCAGATTCAATCTTCTCAAGCTGTTTTTGCTTGCTAAGTAGTTCTTCATTAAGTTTGGGGATTTCTTGGAATGAACTTTTCTGATTAGATTCCACTAAAAAGACAAAATAAGAACAATCATAACTAGCATAAAGTGCCCTCATGGTCCTAAGATGAAAAAAATCATCAAGCAGTAGGAAAGAAGATGGATTAATGAAAGTTAATTCGGACATTGTTCTTTGGTTTATGTGAATATATATCTTTTACACTAAAGCTCTCATTTTAACTGGGGCTATTTCACTACTGGCAATGCAACTTTTAAAGTTAGCTAACTAAAACTCGTAACAGAATGTGAGCAGAAAGAGTTGCCTTTGAATCTCAACTCTGTGACTTACTATGATCTTGAGCAAATTACTCAAATTCTTAGAGCTCAGTTTCCTCATCTGTAATACAGTGATAAAATATACTTCACAGGATTGTTAATATTAAGTGAGAGAATGGCTGTAAAGCACTTAACACAGCTGGCCAGGCATATAATAGATGATAAATGCTAAGTACTACTGACCAACTCAGTTAAGGAGTTTTTAGATTAGTCAATTAAGATTTATAAATCTTATTCTATTAATGCCCAAGGTGAGATTGTAACTTATATTTCTAAATGCTTAAATCTATTTTTTCCACCTTAGTCAACTGCAAGAGGGAGGTCTTACCACCTTTTGAAAGCTGTTATGAGGACTAAGATTTTTAATCTTTTTCATAAATAGTAAACAGTATTTTCTTAAGTCTTAAATCACCCCAAAACTCAAAATGAAATAGAAGATAAAAGAATATGCTAGGTGAAGTAGTGTGATATTTGGCCTTTTTTTTTTGGGAAACAATAGCTCCTGAATGGTTTAGGGATTTGCCAGTCTGAAGGTAGAGGCCTGAAACAATGCTTTCTCTTCTTTCTTTAAACAGCATTTTCCCTTTTCATAGAGAATAAAATATTAATAATGGCTAGTCCTCTAGAATAAAATCTACATCCTTTTTTTTTTTTTTTTAAGCCACAGACTGCCTTAGTTATTATATGCTTCCTTAAAACTAGAAACTGGCATAAAAGAGCCATATAAAACAACTTCCTAAAAGACTTTTTTGTTCATTTTTGCACGGTTAGCTACATTTTGTTCATTTGTTCACGTAGTATTTTGTTCATTTCTACACTTAGAACACTCCTGACACATTTTACGCACTCAATCAATATTTACCACCTGAATAAATATTTGGCCTTTGCTTAACTTCCAATTACATTTCTCATCACTTTACCTACCTCTTCAACCTACTTGTGGTCAAGCAGATCTTCCTGACACACTAACCTCTGAAGCCTCATGACCCTTGCACATGCTATGGTTTCTGCCTAGATGCCCTTGGCTTGTCTCTTCTTTATTTCTACCACTTTGGCCTAGTTAATTCCTTTTAATATTCAGCACCAACAGCCAGGACCCTTGGACCACTGAACCTCTTTCCACTCCAAATTCTACCAAGCACTTAACATGTGGTGCTGTAACTTTACTCATCTGTCTCCTCTACCAAATGGTGAGAGGCTTGAGGACAAAGACTAGATCTAACTTGGGTATGCATTTCCAGCAGCCAGCACAGAGCCAGGTATACAGAAGGGTTCAAATGCTTGCTCTGTGAAATAATTGTAGGGTACGAAATGGAGTTAATGTTATACTATTAAGTTAAACAAAAAAACCCTCAACACATAACCCAGGCTGGGTGCGGTGGCTCACGCCTATAACCCTAGCACTTTGGGAGGCTGAGGTGGGTGGATCACCTGAGGTAAGGAGTTTGAGACCAGCCTGGTCAACATGGCGAAACCCCCTCTCTACTAAAAATACAAAAGTTAGCCGGGCGTGGTGGCACACCTGTAATCCCAGCTACCCGGGAGGCTGAGGAAGGAGAATCACTTGAACCTGGGAGGAGTTTGCGGTGAGCCAAGATCTCGCCACTGCACTCCAGCCTATGCGGCTGGAGCTAGATTCCATCTCAAAAACGAACAAACAAACAAACAAAACCAAATAAAAACCCAAACACATTGAACAGCAACTAAGATCCCCCACAAAATGAGGAGTAATGGTGGTATCCTTATTTTAAGCAAGCTCACTATTGAAAATTCAGAATAATTAAAAGAAATGAGATATATTTCCTCATTTTCCAAAAATGTTTGCCAAAGGGTTTCATTATAATGACAGACTTCCTACATGCTTTAACATTTAAAAAAATTGATATTCGGTAATTATACATATTTACAGGGTACACAGCAATGTTTCCATACATATAATGTATAGTGATCAGATCAGAGTAATTAGCATATCCATCATCTCAAACATTTATCATTTCTTTGTGTCGGGAATATTTGATATCCTCCTTATAGCTATTTGGAACTATGTAGTGTTAACTCTAGTCATGCTACAATGGTACGTAACACTAGAACTTTCTCCTCCTATCTAGCTGTAATTTTTCATCCTTTAACCAATCTCTCCCTATCCTTTCTTCCCCTACTCTTCTCAGCCTCTAGTATCCTGTTGTATTTTTTTACTTCTATAGAATCAAATTTTTTTGAAATACATTTTTATTTTGTTTAGACGTGAGGTCTCTCTCTGTTACCCAGGCTGAAGGGCAGTGGCATGATCACAGCTCACTGCAGCCTCAAACTCCCGGGCTCAAGCGATCCTTCTCCCTCAGCCTCCTGAATAGCTGGGACTACAAGCTTGCACCACCATGCCTTAACTTTTTAAGAGATGGTGTCTTGCTATGCTTCCCTGGACTGGTCTCAAACCCCTGGGCTCAAGTGATCCTTCTGCCTCAGCGTCCTTAGTTGCTGGGATTACAGGCGTGAGTCACCACACCCAGTGAGATAAACTTTTCTTATCTTCCACATATGAGTGAGAACACGTAGTGTTTAACTCTCTGTTCCCAGCTCATTTCACTTAACAATGTCCTTCAGTTCCATCCATATTGCCGAGAATGACAGGATTTCATTCTTTTTTATGGCTGAATAGTATTCTACTGTGTATATATACTACATTTTCTTCATCCATCTGCTGTTGGACACCTAGGTTATTCCATATATTGGCTATTGTGAATAATGCTATAATAAACATGGGGGTGTGGATATCTTCCACATACTGATTTCCTTTTGCCCAGTAGTTTCCAGCAGGTGCTTTTAATACAGCACTTGATTTACACATGGTTTACAGGAATATATCTATCTCATACAGTGAAAACATTTTACCAGCCAGTCTAAATTCATTTCACTGAATTTCCTATACATTTTCAGTTAGGTTATAAAGAAGAACTCATCCAACAAACATCTGCCATACTCAGGCACCCCAAAGGGGCAAGGGGCAAAGTCTCTCTTTCCTGTAGTCTATATGCACGAACTAGGAGGTAGGAGTGGAAGAGGAAATAGACAGACACATAAATAACCTGGGTTACAATTATTAACTAACAAACATATAAAGCTGACCAGCCCTGAAAATATTCTGGATCCTGAGGATTGTATGAGCCAAGAGGGGATCACAATGATTATCTGGTTTGGAGCTTTTTAGGAGAGACAAGCCAAGTAGAGGTACGTTTATTACATAAATGGGAGGAAGTGTAGCAAACAAACAAATAACTTATGATTACTAATTCATGTTTTTCCAATATAGGAAGCAAATAATTTAAAATTTTGTATGTTAATGCTCAAAATAATGTACCTAGTTCTTTTGATTCCCTAATCTTTAAGATGAGGAAATGGAAAAACGTCAACATATACCAAACAGTAAACATAATGTTGACAGGATTAAATATAAAATAAACTATATTTTATAGTTATACAATGTCTTTCCAGTTTGCAATAAACTTTTATGTATTAATTATTCAACAACTTGCTATTAAGCCCCCACCATGTGCCCAGCCCTGCATGGGTACCAGTATACACAAAAGACCCTGAAGCTCTCAGTCTAGTGGGGAGCCAGGAATGGTCACAGAATTACTACACAGTGTGACTGATGTTATGACAGAGGAATGCCCAAAGTGCTTTGGTAGCACAAATACATCTTTATGTTTTATAGATGAGAAAATGAAGGCCCATAAGTGACTTGTCTAAGTTTTACAGCTAGTTTTGCAAAGCCAGAATTCAAAAAGTTAAACCTGCTGCTCCTAGGACCAGTACTTTTTCTACTATACTTTAGAGGTTACAGATACCTATATCCCCTAATGCCCTCGTTAGCACAAGACCATTTTTAAGTTCTGCACTAAATGACCAAGTCACTACTTTGTCTGTATGGACAGAAGAGGAGGTGCCTGATTTATTTACACTTTCCACATTTATTTATACTCTTTCAAATTTCTTTTCATTTACTCAAGTGTTCCATAGTTGAGTGACAGAAAAGGATGGTTGAGAATAGAATCTTCCTTAGAATAACTGTGGAGGTCTTTTGAAGTATCTGGTTTTGGAGAAAAGAGTACTGAGCTAAGAGTTTCAGGGCAAGTCAGTACTTTTAGCTTAAGGATCAAGTTTCTCTTTGACTGAAAAAAAAAAAAAAAAAAAAAAAGCCTATCTGCTTTGCTTTCTATTTCAGGTATTTCAGCAATCCTTCTTCCTTTCCTTGCAAGTATCTTGGAAAATTTATAGAAATAAAATCAAGAAGTTCTGGATTTCTCAAAAAGGTACTAAAGCCAGACAAGTAGGTGGTCTTACCCAAATTCGTGAATCCCACTGTCTTCTTGAAAAACAAGAAAAAAAAATTAACCTTAAAAAATATATTTAGGCAGGGTGTGGTGGCTCAGGCCTGTAATCCCAGAACTTTGGGAGGCTGAGATGAGTGAATTACCTGAGGTCAGGAGTTTCGAGACCAGCCTGGCCAACAAGGTGAAACCCTGTCTCTACTAAAAAAAAAATTAGCTGCGTGTGGTGGCATGTGCCTGTAATCCCAACTACTCGGGAGGCTGTGACAGGAGAATCACTTGAACCTGGGAGGCAGAGGTTGTAGTGAGCTGAGATCGTGCCATTGCACTCTAGTCTTGGTGACAAGAGCAAAACTCCACCTCAAAAACAACCAACCAACCAACTAACCAACCAAAAAAAAAAAAAAAAAGAAGCATAATTCAAAGAAAGATTATTTAAACCTAACAAGATTGGTTCCATTTAGTCAAGATGCTGTTTCTCACAAAAAAACTCCCAAGTAGTCTACAATGGTTTAGCCTATGGACTGACTACACCCTATCCCCTACCCTCCCTCAGGAAGTCCTGCTTTGCAATGTCAGGAAGACATTGCAGGTGCTGGCATTTCTATTGTAGCAAATCAAAGCCAATAAAGCAGCTGGACTGACAATTCCAAATGTGCTTCATTCAGCTTGCTGACAAATGTAGTCAGGGTCCTAGGAGAATGTGGCTCAGTGGTAGAAAGCAGGGTCTGCAGTCCAGGGTATAATTCTTGACATCTCCTGAAGACAGTATAGTATTTCCAGGGATTGGTATTAACAAGTGTTCAATAAATATTTGTTGACTGATTGCCAGGTCTATTACATGTACCTGGTCTATTTTTAAAATGTAGTACTTTGTTTGCATTCCCAAAGAAATTACCTGAAAAGCTCAGCTAACCCTATAAATTACATAAGTATCTCGTAAACACAGGTGCAGAGCAGTCAGAAAAATGAACCCCTGGATGCGTGAATTGAGAATGTTTTGAAATATATAAATAAATAATTGCTATATGTGATCAAAACAAGCTACAGCACAAGCCTATAGCTCAACTACAAGCCTAACTAACTACAAGGCTGTAGTTAGGAGACCCAATTAACTAACTACAGAGAGATGATGGCACAGACAGATGACTTCGGTGGTTATTTATGGTTGGAACCTAGTTTCCAAGTTACACTTACTACTTACATGTAAAGAAAAAATTGGCCTTAGAGACACTGTGCAATATTGCAAGGACAACTATAAAGGAGGAAAAATAACTATGGGGTACATATCTCATTGTTTCTTATACCATACTCCAAAAATTGGTAATCCAGGTTAGGATTCTAGCAGAGAATTGTGGCATACCGAATCCCCATCCCCAGAATCAGAAACTCAGAAGAAAACCAAAGTTAGTATTTTAACTTTTGTTTGTTTGTTTCAAAGCAACATCACTAGAAATATCATTAACACACTAAAAATTAGCTGTTCTTAGGCTGGGTTCAAAACTTGAGTAACTGTAGGCAGCCAAGAGAAGTTGGGATATGGTAATCTTCTAGGCTTCAGATGGGAAAGTGAGGATATTGTAATCTTCCAGGCTTAAGATGGAAAGTAAGAACTCCAATTCTGGAGCCAGATTTCTTTATGACCTTGAGAAAGCCTTGTGGTCAGTTTCCTGGTGTGCTCATGCTATTAAGGTTAGGGTATTTTGTGATTAAGTTGAAACTGGCGCCTTTGCTTAGAAGATTAACCCTTGAAACCTAGAGCCAAAAATTTCAGTGTTGCTAAAAAAAAAAAAAAAAATCTGTTACATCCTGTCAAAGCTACTGTGCAAACATACCTTTTGGAAAAAGTAATTTGGGCCGAGCACAGTGGCTCACAGTTGTAATTCCAGCACTTCGGGAGGCTGAGGCAGGCAGATCACTTGAGCCCAGAAGTTTGAGACCAGTCTGGGCAACATAGCAAAATCCTGTCTTTTACAAACATATGAAAATTAGTGGAGGGTGGTGTGTGCTTGTAGTTTCAGCTACTGGGGTTCGGGGTGTGGGGTGCTCATGCGGGAGGACTGCTTGAGCCCATGAGGTCAAGGCTGCAATGAGCCAGATGCCATTGCACTCCAGCTTGGGTGATAGAGCAAGACCTTATCTCAAAAAAAAAAAAAAAAAAGAAAATAAATGAAAAAGTAATTTGGATGTGTAAAATACAACTTTACAATTTAGAATATACAAAACTCTGTGACTTGAAAACTTCCTTAAACTTTAAAACTCATTCATGAGATAAACATTTCTGACAGTTGGATAGTGTTCAAAGTAGGTATGGTTGTTTTAAGCCCTTCATGAATATGTAAATTAGTGCAAGTTTCCTACAACTTTAAAATGATAACACTCATTAATGGTATTTAAATTTTTTTTCTTGAAACAGATCATGTTACTAGTATAAGCACAGCTAAGGAGAGAAATCTATCAGTCCTTGCTCTAAGCTTGAAAACTGGTAAGTATGCAGAAAACCAGTTCTTCCTGTTTCTTCTACTAAACTTCTTTCAGATTACTGACCAAGTTGATATCAAAGAGATTTGTAGGCACTTGAATAAATGTGCGTAGGCTTACAAGGCCACCGGGAACAGTGGTGCAGATAGTAGTGTTACAAATGTGAACTTGGGCAGCAAGGGGCAAGAAGATGCTCAGCTCTTTCATACTTAATCACTGAACAAATTACTTAATCCTTCTAAGAGCACAAGATAATAAAAATAGCCATCTCACGGGATTATTTTGTAAAGAAAATGATTTGAGACTTGGCACACAGTAGGCCTTCCACAAATGTTAGCTACTCTTATTATTGCCCATTTCTATGCTCTTATTTGGTCTTTCTAAAGAGGCAATCGTTTGACAGATGCTCCCACATTCTTTCTCAAATGGCCCTGTGATGTAGAAGGAATACCTCAGTGTTGTCATTGTCACTTTATAGTTGGGGAGATGCAAGCTATAAGTAGAGGTTACACAAAGTTCTAGACTCCTGTCCTAGGGGTAGAAGTCTCTTGCCTTCTGCACGCTAAGCATTTACTGCAATGCCATTATTTCAGATATTACTTGTCCTGCTGGTGCATAAGCACTGCCTTTTATTTGTGAGTTTAAAAACAAATAAGTGTTACAACATTCAAGCAGACAGCTCAAAAAGAGTATAAAAATACTGAGAGGAATGTATAATTGCTTCACTAGGATGAGCAAAACTCTTCGTTCAGCATGGTTGACTTTGTCCCAGAACCTGGAAAGGAGTCCAAGATTACACCCTGAAAAGAGTGACCACTGCCGGGCACGGTGGCTCACGCCTGTAATCCTAGCACTTTGGGAGGCCGAGGTGGGTGGACCAAGTGAGGTCAGGAGTTTGAGACCAGCCTGGTGAAACTCTGTCTCTACTAAAAATACAAAACAATTAGCTGGGCGTTACTCGGAAGGCTGACCACAAGAATCACTGGAACCTGGGTGGCAGATGTTGCAGTGAGCAGAGATTGCACCACTGTACTCTAGCCCGGGCAACAGAGCAAGATCCTGTCTCAAAAAAAAAAAAAAAAAAAAAGAGTAACCACTTACTTGTTCGAAATTTTTCCTTGAGGGCATCCAGATCCTCCTTGAGAGCAACCTGCATCCACACCAAGCCAACACAGGCCACAACACAGGCAGCAAGGATGACAAAACCACAGAGCGGATAACAGATCTTGCAGCATCGTAAATAGTCTCCCCTGCTCAAGAGGACACATTCAACCATGAGTACAGAAGTGATTATGGGGTATAGCTTTATTAGAAATAGTTTTGCCATGCAATTATCTCCTCTAAATGAATAACCAGTGAATTAATCAGGGAAGGTAGGGTAAAGCACTTAAATGAATAAATAATACGACCTATTAAGGGTTCATCTACTGGGTACAAAGGTTTCAAACATCACATAAAACAGAGGGAGCTCCTGCAGGTAAAAGGAAGAACATAAAGGCACTGCAGCTGTCATCATCAGGAGAGAGGTCTTTGAATACAAGCTCAGGTCACAAAAGTGTCAAGACCAATGTTTCTCTGCAATTCCATCTCTGCACTGTCATTTGCCTATTGATTTCTCTCTCTCAAATGCATACTCACTCACTCCGGGAAATCTTGTTTCAGTTTCCTGAAACTTTATAAACTTTTAAGCAAGTTTTACTGCAAAAGAAATGAAAGAAACAGGATCTGTAGTTTTAAGTGGACACCTGGTGTATTCTAGCTTATTGGCTCAGAAGTAAGGAAATACAGAAGGGGCTAGATTTCACACAAAATATCAACCAACTTTCAAGGTCTAAACTAACTTAGCAGGGTAACTACTCCAGGTATCTTCTGATGAAGGTAACACTTCATCAGACCTTCATAACCGAAACCCAGGATTGCCCTTAACAGCCTAAGTTGACAAAGCTCATTAGAAATCAAACTCTTCCTTTAACAAAACAAGACATTTTAAACCAACCAACCACTCCATGTCAGCACCCTGACCTTCTGCCTAGCCATTGTTTCCGCATCTTCAGCAGAATCCTCTTTTCTTTTAGTGTGCTCCCAGAGAGTCCAAGGGCGTTTTTAGTTCCCTTTGGTTCTTTCCCACCCTGAGCCCCAATCCCAATGTCCTCAAATCTTACTACTTGATTTGCCTAGTGGTCTCTACACCTATGAATGGCTAGGGAAAATGATGCCTCTTCTTTTGCTCCCCACCCCCCACCCCACCTACTCTCAAGGCTCATACTTCCTACAGTATATCTCTCACCATGTTTCCCCATCACCAATATTCAGAATCATCAAGAGTGCAAAAACGAAATAATTTGCAGTCTTAAAGTCTCTGTTTCTCCTTTGTTCTACACTGTTTTAAAAGGTCTAGTCTCCAAAGCTTCTCTGCTCCTCTGTCTCCATTCTTCGCTTCTTTAGGACTCCCTGGACTCTTGGCACATTCTCCCAAGTCCACATTTCCACCTCAGATTTGGAGATTTTCTTTCTACACCTAAAGACAGGTCTCTAACTTATTCTTCATTCAGGATCTGAACTTACCTTTTCCCTAAAACCGTTTTTCCCTCTTTGACTTCCAAGGTCTACACCCTTTTTTCTTCCCAAGGACTTCCTTTCTCCTTCCTGTCAATGTGGCCCCTTGGTAGTGCAAGGAGATGCCTTCTTCCCATTCCACCTTTCCCCACTACTCACTTGGCAAAGCGAGAGCGATTTCCAACCACACCAAACTCCTCTTCCTCTTCGGAGCTGGACTCAGAGTCTGAGTCGGGAGGCTCAGTGCGAAGCAGGCGGTGACTGCTTGGGCCTTTCTTGGGCTTCTTTCTCCGGCTGTCCCCAGCCAAACCAATCAATGCATTGAGCTCTTTGCGCTTTTTCATCTTTTTGTGTGGGGTAAGTGGAGCCCCGACTCCTGAGCTGCCAGGTTCGTACCCGACGCCCAGTTCTCTTCCTGCCTTGGAGCTGCCTTCCAGGGTTGGGGATCCTGGGCCAGAGCCCCCTGGTCACTCCCACCTAGGGGTGGGACTGACCAGATCCGCCAGGGACTGGAGATTGGAGCCCAGAGGAAACTGGAACTCAGATGGGTGGGGGAAATCACATAGAAATGGCCAAGGAGCTGGTGACCCCAAAGGATAAGGCCTTGGGAGCAGAGTGTTAGTAGAGGGTGGAAAGGGGCCTTTATCTTCCAAAGGGCGAAAAAAAGCCAAGTCAAAAATGAAGGATTCTCAGCCCGGATAAGTAGGCAATACTTCTAAGAGTGCTCCAGGAGCTAAGGAAGGGCACTCTTAAAATAGGTGTTTTGGACCTCCGGGGGAGGATTTCCAATGGAGAGGGAAGAGAAACTTGTTCTTGAATGGGAAGAGAGTGGGAGGTGCAGAGCAAGAACGTGGGAACGCGTCAGTCCCTTCCTGGCAGGACAGGTGGCGGCAGGAGGGGGCTCCCAGCAGCTACAATCCCAACACTGCTTGGCCGCAGAGAAAATGCCCGGCCCAGGAAGCCGGCTGGGGTGTGTTATGATCACCGTTCTCCGGCCTCCGTCCTGAACGTGAAGGAGGCCCGAGGCCGAGGAAGATCCGGAGCCCAGCTCGAAGGGTCGGCCTGAGAGAAGCCAGTCCCGCGCCTGCTAGACCCCCGCCCCGCTGTCTGGGCCTTGGGGACACGGTGCTGCGGGCGACGGCGGCTCCGCCGACAGAAAGCGCTCCCGCCGGTAGTTTGAGGTCTCCGGCACGGGCAACTCTCGGCCACTCACACGCGCAGGCCCCACTCCAGCCGCGACTCCGGCCTCTGCTCCGGCTTCGGCCGCGGCTGCTCCCGACACGTTGTTGTTGGTGTTGGTGGCGGCGGCGGCGGCGGCCGCGGGCTCCAGACCCGGGCCATCGCTCCAGCCCCAGATCACTTCCCCTTTGGCAGCGGCCACCGGCGCCGCCTGCCAGTAAGCCGTACTCCCATTGGTCGCCCGCCTGGGTGACGTCACGCCGGGGCGAAAGTCGTGGCGGAGAGGTGGGGCGTTAAAGGGGCCCTGCCCTGGCTGGGGCTGGGGCTGGGGCTGGGGCTGGGGCTGGGGCTGGGTCCCACCCGCCGGTTAGGGTGGCCCCGCCCCTAGGAGGGCTTCCGGGACCTGCTGCTCATCTGAGCCGGGTGGAGTTCTGCATCCTGCGGAGCGCGGGCGGGGCAGGTAAAGCACCCAGCTGCTCGACCTACCTCGAAAGTTCATCAGCCGCCCAGGCACCCAGTTGTTAACTGGACTAACCAAGTCTGAAAGCTCCGCCCCTCTGACTCTCACACAGGCTATTAAAAGTTTAGGCGCGTTTCAGATTAATGAACACATTCATTCAGTCAATAAATATTTATTGAGAGCTTACTTACTACGTGTCAGGAGCTGTTCTAGCGCTGGGGATACAGCCATGAACAAAATAACCAGGGTCCTTGTCTTCCTGTGTAGGGTTGCCAGATTTAGCAAATGAAAATGTAGGACACCCAGTAAAGTTTGAATTTCAGATAAACAGCAAACAATTTTTTAGCATTAAGACATCCCATGCAACATCTAGGACATCCTCATACTAAAAAATTATTCATTGTGTATGTGAAATGCAAGTTTAGCTGAGCATCCTGTATCTTATCTGCCAATCTATTCCTGCAGTTTATTTACACTCTAGTGGGAGGAGAGCAACAATAGGCAAACATGTTAAATGTCAGGAGGTTATAAGTGTTATTAGGAAAATTGAAACACGGTCAGGTGATGGGGAGTGCCTCTGTGAAAAGGGAACATTCAGTGAGATTATCAGAGGAAGTGAGGGAATGAGCTGTGCAGTGTTCGCAGGAAGGAGTGACCAGGAAGACCTGTTGTGGCTGGACCAGAAGAGCAAGGAGCAGAGTGATAGGAAATGAGGTCAGAGAAGCATCAGAGGCCAAAGCTTTAGGGCCTTATGGATCACTGAAAGGACTTTGGGAAAGCACTGGGGGCTTTAAGCTAAGAGGTGGCATACTCTGGCTTTTCCGTTAAAAAAAAAATCACTCTGGGCCGGACCTGGTGGCTCACGCCTATAATCCCAGCATTTTGGGAGGCCGAGGCGGGCGGATCATGAGGTCAGAGGATGGAGACCATCCTGGCCAATATGGTGAAACCCTGTCTCTACTGAAAATACAAAAATTAGCTGGGCGTGGTGGTGTGCACTTGTAATCCCAGCTACTTGGGAGGCTGAGACAGGAGAATGGCTTGAACCCCAGGAGGCGGAGGTTGCAACAAGCTGAGATTGCGCCACTGCACTTCAGTCTGGTGACAGAGCGAGACTCCGTGTCAAAAACATAAAATAAAATAAAGTAAAAATAAAAAAAGAAAAAATCACTCTGGCTACTTTGTAGAAAAAAGTAGGGGAGAGCGAGGAACACAGGAGAGCAGTTTGTTACAGTCCAGCTAGAGATAATGCTGATAGATTAGAGAGGCAGTAGCAGAGATGGAGAGCATTCTGAATGCTTCTTGAAGACAGAACTGACAATTTTTGCTGATAGATTACATAAAGGGTGTGAAGAGAAGAGAGGGTTGGAGGTGGAAACACTGGAAGCAGGGAATTGTTATTTATTGAGATAGGGAAGAGCAGGTTTGGGACAAGTTTGAGAAGCCAATTCAATATTCAAATGGAGGCTGTTTGGTATACCCATTGAGAGTTCTCTGGGCACAGGTTGGGGCCTGAAATATCAATTGGGAAGTCATCAGATATAAATGGAATTTAAAGCAAAGTGCTTTGAGCTACTTGGAAGAAAGTCACTTAAGGTAATTTTTATGCCTATATTCTTATTGTGGCAATTACACTGCTTTTGTTTAAGGATTCTTGCAAAGCCTGGGCCTGTATCTGATTTGTTTTTAAGTGTCTAGCCCAGAAGTATGCTCCTAAATAACAATGACCCAATAAATATGTGATGACTACGTAAGTGGGCAGTGTTGCAAAGAGGTATGAGTGGAATTTTGGAATCAAAATCAAGAAACCTGGGACTCAATCATGTCTGTACTTCTTCCTGGCTCCATCAGCATGGAAGCCATTTAGTTTCTCTGAGCTTCAGTTTTCTCCTCTGTAAAATGGGATAAACATTTTACATTGTCCTATTTCACAGGACAATGAGATGACTGTGAAAATGTTTTTGAAGCCCTAAGTCGTGGTGTATTGTCCCCTTTTGTTTCTAGAGCTGCATTGTCCAATACAGTAGCCACTGGCCACATATAATAATTTAAATCTCCATTTAACATAATTAAAACAAAATACACATTTTAAATTAGTTCCTCAGTATCATTGGCCCCTGTGTCCAGTAGCCATATGTGGCAAGTGGCTACCAGGCAGCAAGGAGTAGTACAATTCCACCACTACGGAAAGTTTTATTGGAGAGTTCTTCACTAGTGCTTCCCTGAAGGACTGGGGATAGACAGGTGAGGCTCTTGACTTGAAGAACCATTTCTGAAACACATCCTGTGGTCACCAGAAGCCCCAGGCAGGAGAGGTGGCTGGCCCAAGGGTGGGGTAGCCCTCCTTTGTTGTAGGTGATACAGGTTCCCAGGGAACCAGGGACTGAGGAACCCAGGGGAGTGGGGCAGGGCTGAGGACACGCCACCCCAGCTGCAGGGACTTCTGGTCAGCCAGAACCTGTGCACTCTGCAGGTGGAGATCTCTCCCAGGGCTGGTCAGTGGGCTGGTCATGGGTGGGGAGGCTGCAGAAGTAGAATTGACAAACAGGGGGATGCTTCTGCTGGATCTGCCTCTTGGTCCTTCTGTCTGCCTGTTTGCTTACGATCTGTAGACAACACCCCTCCTATGTTGGGTAGACATCACACAGGATGCTGTCACCTTTTGAAAGTTACTGGCCAGGTGTTTCTTTTCCTTCAGGAGCTCTTGGATACCTCTCTGGCCTCCTTCCTCAGACCTGGGACTGTCAAGGCCAGGGATTAAGCTACCCCTCTCAGAGTGGGGGCTCCTGCTGCCCTCCCACACCAAGACTTACAAGGTTGTGATCCATCTTCTCCTTTGGGGATATTCATATTATGATCCTGGGGAGTCCTGTTAACCTATTCAAAACTTGCCTGAAACGCAGTGAGTTTGGGGAAGTCACTTTAGAGTTCTGGTGCTTCAAAGTTTCTGTCTGTGATATGGGGATGATAATATTCCTAGCCCAACCTTCTGCTTCATGTTATTTGCAGCAGGGAGTAGCATGGGTGTGCTTTATGTGCTGTGAAGTGTCATGCAGAGTGGGTATGTGTCTGCTGAATGCTCCTGGCAACTCTATGGGGAAGGTAGGCAAAGATGATTTCCCTGTGCTCAAAATTACAGCCCATGTAACTGGCAAAGTCAAATTTTGAGACCCTGTGCTACTTTGGAAGACTCAATAGAATGCTTTCACTTGGGTAAGCTGAGGCACAGAGTAGGGGCAAACTTGCCGAGGTCATGGTCAAAAATTGGATCCAGCTCTCCTAATTCCTGGGCTGAAAGCTCTTTAAGATCTTGGAGTCCTCTCTTACCTAAGATCTAAATCTGTGTCTGAACATTGCCACTTGGCAGCTGTGTGATCCTGGACAAACTACTGAGCCTCTCTGAGCCTCATTGTCCACTATGATTGCCACCTCAGTGAAATGGAGGCAATCATAGTACCCAGGACTGGCTACATAATTTATGAGGACCAGTGCAAATGCAAATGCAAATGCAAATGCAGGGTTCCTTTTCTGTCTCTGCTGTCTCTCTCAACCTGTCATGCTGTTTATTATTCACTATTTAATGTTGTATTCCCTTAGGTCTGGTGATACAAGGTGAGTGTAGACCCTCATATGAGACAGGCAAGAGGCCTGTTTCATGACTTGGCATGCAAACTCTCTCTTCCTCTCCCTGTGCCGACACCCAGGCCCCTGCCTGGGATAGAGTTGTGGTGGCGATAGGCGTGTGGGGTGTGTAGGGGGAACAGACAGCTGAGAATCCATCTCAGGGAGGAGGAGGTGGGGAGGTGACAGGAGACAGGACCATGCATGAACCAGGGCTCCAAATACCCAGGGTGTGCTCCACTGCTCCACCCAACTTTACTTATAAGACACAGATTAAAAGATAGAATGATTAAGAATTTCAAGGTGGTGACCACAGAAAATTAAACCCCAAGTATAGGGCACCCTTCTGAGTGGCGGGCCCTGTGCAGCTGCTCTGGTCATACACCCATGAAATTAACCCTACAGTACTTAACTCACAGAGTATCTGTGCGGAAGCGATGTGTCTGACACATAGTAAGTACTCAGTAAACGTTAGCTGTTCCATTAATGTGATTATAAATTACTAAATGGGACTTATTATAGATTTATTCAATGTGATTTTTCAGATAACCCAGTTGTGGGAAAACATCTTCATTTACTTAAGAGAAAGCACTGCTTCTACTTGTCACAAGAGCCCTCTTTGACATAATCTTTTTTGCTACTTTGCTATGGCTGAGGTAGGGGGAAGGAACAGAAATGAACATTTAAAAATATTTAGGTATCATGCATTTTTGTGTTACTCCTCAATGCAGTAAGACATTCTTCACTAAGCAAGCATCTTATTCTTCCTCTAACCAAGAAGGAAACTGTTGCTCAGAGATCGAAAGAGGCTTGCCCAGGGACACACAGTATGTCAGTGGCAGATACTGGGGCTTGAATCGGGATCTCTCTGCCTCTGAAGCCTGAGTTCTGCACCCAGTGCCCAGTGCCATGCTGGCAGAGCCCGCTGCCTGGGGCCTTTGTCAGCAGCTCTTCTGAAAGGGACCACCAGCTGAAGCCTCTCAACTCTCCTGGGATGGCCTCATCTACTACTCCCAGCCCCTTCCCATTCTTTTTGCTGCTGTGCCGGCAGCTGCATCCTGTACCCTGATAAGGGGCCTAAGGACAATGGGAAGGGGAAGGATTGGGTAGTAGGAAACGGGCCAAGCAACAAGCTAAACAATGGCTTCTCTGCTGGTGGGTCCCGAACAGCCGGAAGCAGCAATAGGTTCACAGCATTATTGTGGGCAGGAGTGAGGGCTGCCCCTGCTGAGATTCTCCTTCTATTCCAGGCACATCCTCCTCTGAATTGCTGCAAACTTTTGTGTCTCTGCCAAGTAGTGGCCTCAGTTTCCCCATCTATGTGTCTTTAGCATCCAAAACAGGGCTCAGTGCTGGGGGAGGGATGGGAATCTTCTCGAGCTGTTTGCTGAATTAAAAGATGAGACTCTAAAGACTCTAAAGAGTTCCCAGGCATTGCCCTTCATCTCAATGATCCTGTTTATCCGTCCATCCATCAAACCTGCCCTGGGTGAGTCCCTACTGTGTGTGAGGTCCTGGACAACACCAGTAATACTCAGGCTCTGCCCTTTAAGAGTTCCCAGGAAGCAGGCAATGCTGTTTTCCCCTACTCCCCATGCCCCGCACCCTGTAAATGTCATAGAAAGGTTTATAGTGGGGGTGGGGTGGGGGGAGGAAAAGCAAGCCTGGAGCAACTAGCTGTATTTTAGGGTAATAATAATAATCCTGGGAATAAAGAATCTGTACTGTGACCTCCCGCCCTCCTGCCCATACCTCCACTCCTGTCCCTTCCCCTGGGGCTTGAGCTGGAATGAAGGCTGCAGCTGGCCATGGAGGGAGCCCGAGGCCAGCACCCCTGAGTTTGAATCTGAGCCTCTCCACTCGCTAGCTGTGTGACCTTAGGCCAGTTCCTTTTCCTCTCTGAGTCTGTTCCTCATCTGTAAATTGGATCTAACAGTGCTGACCTCCTGGCAGTTCCTGTGGTAAGAATTAAATTTAAATGGTGAGCATTAAAAGGCTTCAGGGGAATTACTAAGTGCACTGAGTGGGCAGGGAGGCTGGGAATGGAACCTCTGAGGAATCCATTTGAACTAGAAAACCTAAACAGCACAGGCTGAGAGAGAAGGTGATTGGATTGTGAAGGCAGGGCTCTTCTGACTGAGGAGGGGTCAGTGTGCATGTGCATGTGTGTGCTCGTGGGCCTGTGCTCCCGCTATCAAGGCTGGGTGTTTGTGGATGGAATACATAGTGGGACATGCTGAGTCAGCAAGGCCGTGTGAGAGACCCCCCCTAGAGAAGGCTACCTGGGCCCTCCTGAGTTCTCTTCTGAGGGAATAACACTGGCTCTGTGTTTCTAAGTCTAGCTGCAGCTCCAGTTCCATCTGCTACCAGGCCCTCTCTACTTAAAACTGGCACTAGGGAGGCGAAAAGAGAGGCACAGCTTTGTGCTGCCCTCTGCTGGTTTCTTGGACTCTGTGCTTCTTAGATGGGATCAGTTTCCACGCACACGACTCACCTATGTTAATCCCTGTGTTGGATGGTGGGGACACACAGACAAGGTCCATTTCTGCTGTGTGTGTGTGTGTGTGTGAGAGAGAGAGGGGAACAAAGTGTGATCAACAATATGATACAAGATGCAGAAAAGATAGGAATAGCATGAAGGAAAGTTTTCAAAATGTAATGATCCTTTATTCATTCATTCATCTGTCATATATTTATTGTATCCCAAGAACTAACCTTTGTGCTGGAGCTAAAAATGGAACAAAATACACAAAAATTCCTGCCTGCATGGACCGTGCCTTCTAATGAAGAGAAACAGTAAGTAAGACAGATAGGTAAATAGATAGTGTTGGATGATGAGTACTATGGAGAAAAACGAAGCAGGAATGGAGGACAGGGAGAATTGTTGGGATGATTGCAACTCTTGTGTAACATTTGAGTAAAGACCCAAAGGAAAGGAACTTTATCTTCTGAACATGACTGAGTAACTGGCACTGAACTTTCTGGCCTGTATAAATAACTAGACAACTGGATGAGTGTATGAAACAACTATTTAGACATCGGACAATAGTTAGCATGGAACTATGATCCATGAGAGAAGGAAAACAAGCAAAGTGAGCCTGATGATCACTCTAGCTTTCTGTCTGAAGGCACTTTTGGGCAGAGCAGGGAGGGGAAATCCAAGTAGATCATAGGGGTCTTTTTGTGTTGAAGATAGAGATCTTGACATTAGGAAACTCTGTGGCACTATAATTTGCAGGGAAGAGTACCAGAGAGGAAGAAGCTACTCAGAAAAAGAGCTCCAGAAATCTGTATAGGGGTCTCTCTTGAGTTTTTATCTAAATACTGAGTTGTGCATGCATATAATAAAACTCCATGAGTGTGGGCAAATGAAAACTACTGGGGAGCTATAAGCTGAACAATTTTCAGAGTTCAGACATGGCTGAGAGACATTCACATTACAGCTGGAGAGTGAAGAGAACTTATTGAACACGCATAACATTCAGTAGAGGCCTCAAAAGGGTATTGGTAGTAGGGCTAAACTAGCCCTAGAGTAAAGTCTACTCTAGCCCCATCCTAATAAATCTTAAACACAAGCCTTACAAGGAACAAGCTGAGGAGCAAGTAAGTTAACTCCTACTAAAACAAAACAAAATTCAACATTATTGAAAGGAAGGAAACAAAAATTCAGACCCTCAACAATAGAATATTCACAATGTCCAACATCCAATAAAATTAGATATGTAAAAAAACAGGAAAATATAGCCAGGAGGAAAATCACTCTATAGAAATAGACTCAGAAATGACAGGAATGATGGAATTAGCAGACACAGATTTTGAAGCAACTGTTTTAAATATACATTAAAAGATTTAAATGAAAACATGAACATAATGAGGAAAGAAGTGGAAGTTATCAAATGGAATTTCTAGAATTTAAAAGTATAGTATCTGAACTAAAAATGCACCATATAGCTTAACAGCAGATTATATAGTATATATAGCATATACAGTATATATAGCAGTTATATACTAAAGAATAAAAGATCAATGAACTCGAAGACATAACAATAGAAAATATCCAAACTATAGCACAGAAAGAAAAAAGACTTTACAAAAAGAATAGAGCCTCAGTATTTGCAGAACATTATCAAATGGTCTAATATATGTGTAACTGGGTCTCAGAAAGGCTAAGGGCAGAAAAATATTTAAAGAAATAATTGTCCAAAGTTTCCAAACTTGAAGATCAAAAACAATTGTCCCAAGAAGCTCAACAAATCCTAAACAGGATATACACACAGAAAACCATACCAAAGTACATTGTAATCAATTTACTAAAAGACAGATGATAAAGATAAGACATTAAAAGGAGACAGAAAAGGAGACATGTGTTATATACAAGAGAATAAAGATAAGAATGATCATTGATTTATCATTGACCAAAAGACAATGGGATAATAACTTTAAAGGAACTGAAAGGAAAAAAAAAAAGAAGTCAAACTAGAATTCTACATCCAGTGACAGTACTCTTCAAAATGAAGGTAAAGACATTTTCGAGAGTATATACCCAAAGGAATAGAAATTGTTCTATCATAAAGACACATGCATGCATATGTTCATTGCAGCACTATTCACAATAGCAAGGAGATGGAATCAACCTAAATGCCCATCAGTGGTAGACTGGGTAAAGAAAATGTGGTACATATACACCATGGGATACTATACAGCTATAAAAAAACGAGATCATGTCTTTTGCAGAAACATGATGGATGGAGCTGGAGGCCATTATCCTTAGCAAATGAATGCAGGAACAGAAAACCAAATACTGCATGTGCTCACTTATAAGTGGGAACTTAAAGTTAAGAACACATGGACACATAGAGGGGAACAACAGACACTGGGGACTACTGGAGAGTAGAGAGTGGGAGGAGGGAGAGGATCAGGAAAAATAACTAATGGTGCTAGACTTAATATTATACTTTATTAATAATCTCTAAAACAACCCCCCATGACATGGGTTTACCTATATAACAAACTTGCACATATACCCCTGAACTTAAAATAAAAGTTAAAAAAGAAATAAAAAAGGAATCCCATTTATAATAGCCACACATAAAATTAAATACCTGGTGGCTGGCAAGATGGCTGAATAGAAACAGCTCTGGTCTGCATCTCCCAGTGAGATCAACGCAAAAGGTGATTTCTGCATTTCCAGCAAGGTACCCAGCTTATCTCATTGGGACTGGTTAGACAGTGGGTGCAGCCCACAAAGGGCGAGCTGAAGCAGGGTGGGGCATCACCTCACCTGGGAAGCACAAGGGGTCAGGGAACTCCCTCCCCTAGCCAAGGGAAGCCGTGAGGGACTGTGCCTTGAGGAACGGTGCATTCTGACCCAGATACTATGCTTTTTCCATGGTCTTCACAACCTGCAGACCAGGAGATCCCCTAGGGTACCTATGTCACCCAGGCCCTGGGTTTCAAGCACAAAACTGGGTGGCCATTTGGGCAGATACCAAGCTAGTTGCAGGAGTTTTTTTTCATACCCCAGTGGTGCCTGGAATGCCAGCGAGACAGAACCATCTACTCCCCTGGAAAGGAGGCTGAAGCCAGGGAGTCAAGTGGTCTAGCTCAGTGGATTCTCCATGGAAACCTGCGAGCTAAGATCCACTGGCCTGAAATTCTCACTGCCAGCACAGCAGTCTGAAGTCCACCTGGGACACTCGAGCTTGGTGGGGGAGGGGTGTCCACCTTTACTGAGTCTCGAGTAGGCGGTTTTCCCCTCACAGTGTAAACAAAGCCTCCGGGAAGTTCAAACTGCATGGAGAGCACCGCAGCTTGGCAAAGCTGCTGTAACCAGACTGCCTCTCTAGATTCCTCCTCAGATGCCTCCTTCAGGCAAGGCATCTCTGAAAAAAAATGGCAACAGCCCCAGTCAGTGGCTTTTAGATCAAACTCCCATCTCCCTGGGGCAGAACACCTCCGGGAAGGGGTGGCTGTGGGCACAGCTTCAGCAGACTTAAACGTTCCTGCCTGCCGGTTCTGCAGAGAGCAGCAGATCTCCCAGCACAGTGCTTGAGCTCTCCTAAGGGACAGACTGCCTCTTCAAGTGGGTCCCTGACCCCCGTACCACCTGACTGGTAGACACCTCCCAGCAGAGGTCGACAGACACCTCGTACAGGAGAGCTCCAGCTGGCCTCTGGCAGGTGCCCCTCTGGGATGAAGCTTCCAGAGGAAGGAGCAGGCAGCAATTTTTGCTGTTCTGCAGACTCTGCTGGTGATACTCAGGCAAACAAGGTCTGGAGTGGACTTTCAGCAAACTCCAGCAGACCTGCAGCAGAGGGGCCTGACTGTCAGAAGGAAAACTAACAAACAGAAAGGAATAGCATCAACATCAACAAAAAGGACACCCACACCAAAACCCTATCTGAAGGTCACCAACATCAAAGATCAAAGGTAGGTAAATCCGTGAAGATGAGGAAAGGCCAGTGCAAAAAGCCTGAAAATTCCAAAAACCAGAATGACTCTTCTCCTCCCAAGGATCACAACTCCTTGCCAGCAAGGTAACAAAAGTGGACGGAGAATAAGTTTGATGAACTGACAGAAGTAGGCTTCAGGAGGTGGGTAATAACAAACTCCTCTAAGATAAAGGAGCATGTTCTAACCCAATGTAAGGAAGTTAAGAACCTTGAAAACAATTAGAGGAATTGCTAACTAGAATAGCTAGTTGAGAGAAGAATGTAAATGACCTGATGGAGCTGAAAAACTCAGCACGAGAACTTCATGAACCATACAAAAGTATCAACAACTGAATTGATCAAGTGGAAGAAAGGATATCAGAGATTGAAGATCAACTTACTGAAATGAAGCATGAAGACAAGATTAGAGAAAAAAGATTGAAAAGGAATGAACAAAGTGTCCGAGAAATATGGGACTATGTAAAAAGACCAAACCTATGTTTGATTGGTGTACCTGAAACTTATGGGGAGAATGGAACCAAGCTGGAAAACACCCTTCAGGATATCGTCCAGGAGAACTTCCCCAACATAGCAAAACAGGCCAACATTCAAATTCAGGAAATATAGAGAACACCACAAAGATGCTCCTCAAGAAGCGCAATCCCAAGACATATAATCATCAGATTCATCAAGGTTGAAATGAAAGAAAAATGTTAAGTGCAGCCAGACAGAAAGGTACGGTTACCCACAAAGGGAAGCCCATCAGACTAAGAGTGGGTCTCTCTGCAGAAACCCTACAGGCCAGAAGAGAATGGGCACCAATATTCAATATTCTTAAAAGAATTTTCAACTCAGAATTTCATATCTGGCCAAACTAAGCTTCATAAGGGAAGGAAGAATGAAATCCTTTACAGACAAGCAAATGCTGATTTTGTCACCACCAGGCCTGCCTGACAAGAGCTCCTGTAGGAAGCACTAAATATGGAGAGGAAAAACCGGTACCAGCCATTGTAAAAACATACCAAATTGTAAAGACCATCGACAATATGAGGAAACTGCATCAACTAACAGGCAAAATAACCAGTTAGCATCATAATGACAGGATCAAATTAACACATAATAATATTAACCTTAAATGTAAATGGGCTAAATGCCCTAATTAAAAGACACAGACTGGCAAATTGAATAAAGAGTCAAGACCCATCTCACGTGCAAAGACACACAGGCTCAAAATAAAGGGATGGAGGAATATTTACCAAGCAAATGGAAAGCAAAAAAAAGCAGGGGTTGCAATCCTAGCCTCTGATAAAACAGACTTTAAACCAACAAAGATCAAAAAAGACAAAGAAAGGCATTGCTTTACGGTAAAGGGATCAAGGCAACAAGAAGAACTAACTATCCTAAATATATGTGCACCTAATACAGGAGCACCCAGATTCATAAAGCAAGTTCTTAGAGACCTACAAAGAGACTTAGACTCCCACACAATAACAGTGGTAGACTTTAACACCACTGTCAATATTAGACAGATCAACAAGACAGAAAGTTAACAAGGATATCCAGGACTTGAACTCAGCTCTGCACCAAGCAGACCTAATAGACATTTACAGAACACTTCACCCCAAATCAACAGAATATAGATTCTTCTCAGCACCACATCACACTTATTCTAAAATTGGCCACATAATAGGAAGTAAAGCACTCCTCAGCAAATGTAAAAGAATAGAAATAACAACAAATTGTCTCTCTGACCAGAGTGCAATCAAATTAGAACTCAGGATTAAGACACTCACTCAAACTCACACAACTACATGGAAACTGAACAACCTGCTCCCGAATGACTAGTGGGAACAAAACAAAATTAAGGCAGAAATAAATAAGTTATTTGAAACCAATGAGAACAAAGACACAACATACCAAAATCTCTGGGATACAGCTAAAGCAGTGTTTTAGTAACTTTATAGTACTAAATTTTAGTAAATTTATAGTACTAAATGCCCACAGGAGAAAGTAAGAAAGATCTAAAATTGATGCCCTAACTTCACAATTAAAAGAACTAGAGAAGGGAGGGATAGCATTAGGATAAATACCCAATGTAAATGATGAGTTAATGGGTGCAGCAAACCAACATAGCACATGTATACATATGTAACAAACCTGCACGTTGTACACATGTACCATAGAACTTAAAGTATAATAAAAAGTTGCAAAAAACCAAACAAAAAAAGAACTAGAGAAGCAAGAGCAAGCAAATTCGAAAGCTGGCAGAAGACAACAAATAATTAAGATCAGAGCAGAGCTGAAGGAGATAGAGACATGAAAAAACCTTCAAAAAATTAATAAGTCCAGGAGGTGGTTTTCTGAAAAGATTAACAAAATAGACCACTAGCCAGACTAGTAAAGAAGAAAAGAGAGAAGAACCAAATGGACACAATAAAAAATGGCAAAGGGGATATCACCGCTGACCCCACATAAATACAAACTACCATCAGAGAATACTATAAACACCTCTACACAAATAAACTAGAAAATCTAGAAGAAATGGATAAATTCTGGGACACATACACCCTCCTATACACCCTGCCAAGACTAAACCAGGAAGAAGTCGAATCCCTGAATAGACCAATAACAAGTTCTGAAATTGAGGCACTAGTTAATAGCCTACCAACAAGAAAAAGGCCAGGACCAGATGGATTCACAGCCAAATTCTACCGGAAGTACAAAGAGGAGCTGGTAGCTTTCCATCTGAAACCATTAAAAACAATAGAAAAAGAGGGAATCCTCCCTAACTCATTTTATGAGGCCAGTGTCATCCTGATACCCAAACCTGGCAAAGACACAACAACAACAACAAAATTTCAGGCCGATGTCCCTGATGAACATCAATGCAAAAATCCTCAATAAAATACTGACAAATCAAACCTAGCAGCACATCAAAAAGCGTATCCACCAAGATCAAGTTGGCTTCATCCCCGGGATGCAAGGCTGGTTCAACATACACAAATGAATAAACATAATCCATCACATAAACAGAACCAATGACAAAAACGACATGATTGTCTCAATAGATGCAGAAAAGGCCTTCGACAAAATTCAACAGCCCTTCATGCTAAAAACTCTCAATAAACTAGGTATCGATGGAACATATTTCAAAATAATAAGAGCTATTTATGACAAACCCCCAGGCAATATCATACTGCATGGGAAAGAACCTGCAGCATTCCCTTTTTAAACCGGTACAAGACAAGGATGGCCTCTCACCACTCCTGTTCAACATAGTATTGGAAGTTCTGGCCAGGGCAATCAGGCAGGAGAAAGAAATAAAGCATATTCAAATAGGAAGACAGGTAGTCAAACTGTCTCTGTTTGCAGATGACATGATTGCATATTTAGAAAACCCATACTCTCAGCCCAAAATCTCCTTAAGCTGATAAGAAACCTCAGAAAAGTCTCAGGATACAAAATCAAGGTACAAAAATCACAAGTATTCCTATACACCAATAATAGACAAACAGAGAGCCAAATCATGAGTAAAATCCTATTCAGAATTGCTACAAGCAGAATAAAATAACCAGGAATCCAACTTTCAAGGGATTTGAAGGACCTCTTCAAGGAAAACTACAAACCACTGCTCCAGGAAATAAGAGAGGACACAAACAAATGGAAGAACATTCCATGCTCATGAATAGGAAAATCAATATCGTGAAAATGGCCATACTGCCCAAAGTAATTTATAGATTCAATGCTATCCCCATCAAGCTACCATTGACTTTCTTCACAGAATTAGAAAAAACTACTTTGAATTTCATATGCAACCAAAAAAGAGCCCATATATCCAAGACAATCCTAAGTAAAAAGAACAAAGCTGAAGGCATCATGCTACCTGACTTCAAACTATACTACAAGGCTGCAGTAACCAAAACAGCATGGTACTGGTACCAAAACAGATATATAGACCAATGGAATAGAACAGAGGCCTCAGAAATAATGTCACACATCTACAATCCTCTGATCTTTGACAAACCTGACAAAAATGAGCAATGGGGAAATGATCTCCTATTTAATAAATGGTGTTGGGAAAACTGGCTATCCATATGCAGAAAACTAAAACTGGATCCCTTTCTTACACTTTATACAAAAATTAACTCAAGATGTATTAAAGACTTAAATGTAAGACCTAAACCATAAAAACCCTAGAAGAAAACCTAGAAACCTAG
Organism: Colobus angolensis palliatus; assembly: GCF_000951035.1. Lineage (NCBI taxonomy): Eukaryota > Metazoa > Chordata > Mammalia > Primates > Cercopithecidae > Colobus > Colobus angolensis. The sequence continues at coordinate 5,080,357 of NW_012111586.1, forward strand.
GCAATACCATTCAGGATATAGGCATGGGTGAAGACTTGATGACTAAAACACCAAAAGCAATGGCAACAAAAGTCAAACTTGATAAATGGGATCTAATTAAACCAAAGAGCTTCTACACACCAAAAGAAACTATCATCAGAGTGAACAGGCAACCTACAGAATGGGAGAAAATTTTTGTAATCTATCCCATCTAACAAAGGGCTAATATCCAGAATCTACAAGGAACTTAAACAAATTTACAGGAAAAAAACAAATAACCCCGTCAAAAAGTGGGTGAAGGATATGAACAGACACTTCTCAAAAGAAGACATTTATGTGGCCAACAAACATAAGAAAAAAAGCTCATCATCAGTGGCCATTAGAGAAATGCAAATCAAAACCACAATGAGATACCATCTCATGCCAGTCAGAATGGCAATCATTAAAAAGTCGGGAAGCAATAGATGCTGGAGAGAATGTGGAGAAATAGGAATGCTTTTATACTGTTGGTGGAACTGTAAATTAGTTCAACCATTGTGGAAGACAGTATGGTGATTCCTCAAGGATCTAGAACCAGAAATACCATTTGACCCAGCAATCCCATTACTGGG
>NW_012111586.1:5080996-5090543 GCF_000951035.1 Colobus angolensis palliatus
ACCCAGCAATCCCATTACTGGGTATATACCCAAAGGATTATAAATCATTCTACTATAAAGACACATGCACACATATGTTTATTGTGGCACTGTTCACAATAGCAAAGACTTGGAACCAACCCAAATGCCTATCAATGATAGACCGGATAAAGAAGATGTGGCACACATACACCATGGAATGCTATGCAGCCATAAAAAAGGATGGGTTCATGTCCTTTGCAGGGACATGGATGAAGCTGGAAATCATCATTTTCAGCAAACTAACACAGGAACGAAAAACTAAACACTGTGTGTTCTCACTCATAAATGAGAGTTGAACAATGAGAACACATGGACGCAGGGAGGGGAACATCCCACACTGGGGCCTGTCAAGAGTTAGGGAGTTAGGGTAGGGATAGAATTAGGAGAAATATGTAATGTAGATGATGGATTGATGGGTGCAGCAAACCACCATGGCATGTGTATACCTATGTAACAAACCTGCATGTTCTGCACGTGGATCCCAGAACTTAAAATATAATAAAAAAATTAAATACTTAGAAATTAACCAAACAGTGAAAGCCCATTATGATGAAAGCTATAAAACATGTATGAAGGAAATTGAAGAGGACACCAAAAAATGGAAAAACATTCCATGTTAATAGATTGGAAGAATCTATATTGTTAAAATGTCCATAATTCTCAAAGCAATCTATAGATTCAGTGCAACCCCTATCAAAATACCAATGACATTCTTCACAGAAATAGAAAAAAAGGTCTTAAAATTTATACGGAAACACAAAAGATCTAGAATAGCCAAAGCTATCCTAAGCAAAAAAGAATAAAACTGGAAAAATCACATTATCTGACTTCAAATTATACTACACAACTAAAGTAACTAAAACAGCGTGGTACTGACATCAAAACAGACACACAGACTAATGGAACAGAATGGAGAACCCAGAAACAAATCCATACACCTGCAGTGAACTCATTTTTGACAAAGATGCCAAGAACATACACTGGGGAAAAACAACCTCTTCAATAAATGGTGCTGGGAAAACTGGATATCCATATGCAGAAGAATGAAACTAGACCCCTATCTTTCACCATACAAAAATCAAATCAAATCAAATCAAATGAGTTAAACACTTAAATCTTAGACTTCAACCTATAAAACAACTACCAAACCAAACCAAACCAAACAAAACAAAACAAAAAAACCATTGAGGAAAGCCATGGGACTGGATTAGATCACTAGTGGGATGAGTGGTGAGTGGAAATGAAAGGACAAGGGTTTCAAGAGCTGAGCCCTGGTGATCCTTCAATCCCCAGCTTGAGGGCATGGAGGGAATAATTAGAGAAGTAGGAGGGAATCTTTGTTATGAGCAAAGTTATGTGGGAACAAAGGCTACCAATAATGTTAGAAATAAGGGCAGGGAAGGTCATGAAGGGCCTTGAATGCCAAGCTAAGGGCATCATTGGAGGTTTACTAAAAATACAGAGTCATGGTCAGATTCATGATTAGAAGGATTGCTCTTGCAGCACTGAAGAGATGAAATGAAAGTTAGGGTAGGGTAAGCCTATAGGCAAGGAGACCAGGAAAGAATCAAGGCAAGCATGTAGCTATTATATCAGTCTATATCAGGGCCAGTAGTTTCCTGATACAGATTTTTTTTTCTTCTTGGTCTTTTTGTCCCTGGGCTCATCTAGCCCAGAATGTCAAAGTCTCCAGGGAATTGTTGGCCGAAGATTCTACTGGACTTCCCTGACTTGGCCTGAACTCAAAAAAAAAAAAAAAAAAGGAATTGCTGAGGTCTCTGTCCGTGGTGCTGATATGTAAATCCCCCATTTCCACCTCTAGAAGGCACACTTGCATTCCTGTCTCAGCTCTCAGGACTGGCACAGAATTAACAATCCCAGCATCACCCCACACATGGCCAGAGGCTCAGAGGCCTTGGGCCTGGTGAAAGGATGGTTTTGGGATGTGTGTCTGGTTCTACTTCTGTTTAAGTGCCCCAGGTCATATTTGCTTTGAGGGAGTCTTGGTGGCCAGACTGAGAAAAGCTTCGTATCTAGGAAACAGGAGGGCTCTGACCCCGCCACTTTCCTAGGCTCCACCCCACCCTATAGTTGAGGTTGTTAGAGGTGGCCAGAGTTTGGCTAACCCTTAGTCTTGTTTCTCATAGTGGCCTGATTCCCACTCTGCTCAGCAGTTATCCTGAGCAACCTGTAGGCACAAACTTTCTGGCATTTTGTCTTTGCCTGTTACCTCTTCCTAAAAGGCCCCTTTATGATTCCTTCATCTAGATAAATTCTCAGTGCTATTAAATGCTCGACTTGGGTATACAGGCATACCTCAGGGATATTGCAGGTTTGGTTCCAGAAAACCACAATAAAGCAAATATTGCTGTAAAGTGAGTTACACACATTTTTGGTTTTCCAGTGCATATAAAAGTTATGTTTACATTATACTGTAGTCTATTAAATGTGAAATAGCATTATGACTAAAAAGTGTATATACTTTAAGTTAAAAATACCTTAGTGCTAAAAAATGCTACTGCTTCTCTGAGCCTTCAGTGAGTCATAATCTTTTGTCTGCTTGAGGGTCTTGCCTCCATGTTGCTGACTGCTGACTGATGGCTGCTGACTGATCGAGTAGTTGCTGAAAGCTAGGTTGGCTGTGACATTTTCTTAAAATAAGACAACAGTGAAGTTTTCCACATCAGTAGACTCTTCCCTTCATGAAATATTTTTCTGTTCTATTCTATGCTTTTGATAGCATTTTTCTGACAGTCAAACTTTTTTCAAAATTGGAGTCAATTTTCCCAAGCCCTGCTGCTGCTTTATCAACTAAGTTGATGTAATATTCTAAATCCTTTGTTGTCACTTCAACAATGTTCACAGCATCTTCACCAGAGGTAAATTCCTAAGAAATCACTTTCTTTGTGCATACATAAGAAGCAACTCCTCACCCATTAAAGTTTTATCATGAGATTGCAGAAATTCAATCACATCTTTAAGTTCCACTACTAATTTTACCTCTCTTGCTACTTCCAACATATCTGCAGTTAATTCTTCCACTGAAGTCTTGAAACCCTCAAAGTTGTCCATGAGAGTTGGAATCAACTTCTTCCAAACTCCTGTTAATATTTCTATTTTGACCTCCTCTCATGAATTATAAATGTTCTTAATGGCATCTAGAATGTTGAATCCTTTTCAGAAAGTTTTCGATGTACTTTGCTTAGATGTAACTGAGGAACCACTATCTTTGGCACCTTTAGCCTTACAAAATGTATTTCTGTTTTCTTCTTCTTCTTCTTTTTTTTTTTTTTTTTTTGAGACAGGGTCTTGCTCTGTTACCCAGGCTGGAGTGCAGTGGCATGATCTTGACTCACTGCAACCTCTGCCTCCTAGGTTCATGCAATCCTCTCACCTCAGCCTCCTGAGTAGCTGGGACTACAGGCAAACTTGACCAGGCCCAGTTAATTTTTGAATTTTTTTGTAGGGACAGGATTTCTCTGTGTTTCCTAGGCTGGCCTCAAACTCCTGGGCTCAAGTGATCCACCTATCTTGGCCTCCCAAAGTGCTGGGACTACAGGTGTGAGTGACCACACCTGGCTGTATTTCTTAAATAATATTTTAAAGTCAAAATTACTTCTCGATCCATGACTACAGAATGAATGTTGTGTTAGCAGGCATGAAAATGTTACTCTCCTTGTATATCTCCATCAGAGCTCTTGGGTGACCAGATGCATTGTCAATGAGATGTAATATCTTGAAAGGAATCCTTTTTTTTTCCTGAGTAGTAGGTCTGAACCGTGGGCTTAAACCATACTGTAAGCAAATGTGCTGTCATCCAGGTTCTATTGTTTCATTAATATATCACAAACAGAGTAGATTTAGTATAAATTTAGCCCTAGGATTTTAGAAATGGCAAAGGAACATTTGCTTCAACTTTAGAGTTACCAGCCCATTAGCCCCTAACAGGAGAGCCAGCTTGTCCTTTGAAGCTTTGAATCCAGGCATTGACTTCTCTTATCTAGCTAAGAAAGTCCTAGATGACATCTTCCAATAGAAGGCTGTTTTATCTACATTGAAAATCTGTTGTTTAGTGTCATCATCTTTATCAATGATCTTACCTAGATCTTCTGGTTAAGTTGCTGCAGCTTCTACATCAGCATTTGCTGCTTTGACTAGTATTTTTATGTTATGGAGATGGCTTCTTTCCTTAAACCTTCTAAACCAACTTCTGCTAGCATCAAACGTTTCTTCTGCAGCTTCCTCACCTCTCTCAGCCTTCATGAAATTGAAGAGAGTTAGGGCCTTGCTCTGGATTAGGTTTTTGCTTCAGGCAATGTTGTGGCTGGTTTGATCTAGCCAGACAACTAAAACTTTCTCCATGACAGCAATAAGGCAATTTTGATTTCTTAACATTTGGGTCTTCACTGAATTAGCACTTCAAGAACTTTTCCTTTGCACTTATAACTTGTCTAAGTGTTTGGTGCAAGAGACCTAGCTCTTTGCCTGTCTTGGCTTTCAACATGCCTTCGTCACTAAGCTTAATCATTTATAGCTTTTGATTTAAAGTGAGAGATGTGCGACTCTGACTCTTTCACTTGAACACTTAGAGGCCATTGTAGGATTATTATTATTACTTTTTGAGACACAGTTTCACTGTGTCACCGAGGCTGAAGTGCAGTGGCGTGATCTTGGCTGACTGCAACCTCTACCTCCTGAGTTGAAGCGATTCTTGCGCCTCAACCTCCCCAGTAACTGGGATTATAGGCTTGCACCACCATGCCCAGATAATTTTTATATTATCAGTAGAGATGGGGTTTCACCATGTCGGCTGAGCTGGTCTTGAACTCCTAACCTCAAGTGATCTGCCTGCCTCGGCCTCCCAAAGTGCTGGGGTTACAGGTGTAAGCTACTACGCCTAGTCTAGGATTATTAATTGGTCTAATTTCAATATTATTGTGTTCAGGGAATAGACAGGCTCAGGGAGAGGGAGAGAGATTGGGGGTGGCTAGTTGGTGGACTGGTCAGAACACACACAACATTTATCGATTAAGTTTGCCATCTTATATGGGTATGGTTCCTGGCTCCCTAAAACAATTACAATGGTAACATCAAAGATCACTGACCACCATAACAGATACAATAATAATAAAGTTTGAAATATTGCAAAATTACAGAAATGGGACACAGAGACACGAAATGAGCACGTGCTGTTAAAAAAATGGCACAGATAGACTTGCTTGTTGCAGTGTTGCCACAAACCTTCAATTAAAAAAGATACTCAGTGTCTGTGGGGTACAATAAAGTGAAGCACAATAAAGCAAGATAGTCCTGTACCTGGTTCCAGAAAGCCTTCCCTAATTCCTCTTAGGCTGCTTAAGTGTCTCTTCCTTTTCTTCCTTCTCTTTTGCTTGACACTATGCGCAAAATCAGCTGATTTACAATCTTGTCTCCTGACACTGTCATCTTTGGCTCTTGCATAGACCTCTTTCCCTTCTTCCCTCCTTCCCCCTTTTCCTCCTTTCTTTTTCATCTCTCCCTTCTTCCTTTCTCTTTCCTCTCTCTCATCTCTCTCTCCATATCCACACCCACTGTCCAACTCACAACCCAACTCAATCCAAGAAGTAACATCAACAGCAATAATTTATATTTAGGTGTTCATCACCTTTTCCCATCCCTGGGAAATTTATCATCCTGAAATTTATATTCATAATATTTTTAATTAAAACTATGTACCCGATGTATATCTTTAGTTTTAATTTTTATTAAAATTTATGAAAAAGGGCATCATGCTGTACACAATCTTCTGAGGCTTGCTTTTTTTTCTTTCAACATAATGTTACCAAGATTTGTTCAAGTTGCTATGCAGGCTACAGTTCATTCAATTTTGCAGTATATACAAAATATTCTTTTGTGCAAATGTATTACAATTTATTTATCAATTTTCCTGTCAATGAGCATTGGAGTTGTTGTCATTGTTTTGCTACTACAAATAGTACTACTGAAAATATTGTCGTACATGTCTCTTGGTGCATTTCTTTTTGTACAAACACACACATACACATGTACACACATATTTTGAAGTGAAATTTCTGGGTTGTAGAGTATGTCAAAATTCAACTTTACAAGATAATACTTTTTTTTTCAGAACAGTTGTGTCAAATAACTCTCCCACCAACAATGTATAGTAGAATGGTTGACCCACATTCTCTCCAATACTTGCTGTTGCCAGACTTCTTAATTTTTGAAAATTAAATGAAGGTAACTTGAATTTCATCTTTGTCTTTATCTTCCCTTATTAGTAATGAGATTGAACCAACATTTATTGAAGATGTGATTCCCTTTCCTGCGAAATGTCTAATCATGATTTTTGATCATTTTTCCTACTCTGAATGTCTGAGACATTTTATAGTTTGTTTGTTTGTTTGTTTTAGATGGAGTCTCACTCTGTTTTCCAGGCTGGAGTGCAATGGTGCAGTCATGGCTCACTGCAACCTCCGCCTCCCAGGTTCAAGCAGTTCTCCTGCCTCAGCCTCCTGAGTAGCTGGGATTGCAGGCCCACCACACCTGGTTAATATTTGTATTTTTAGTAGAGATGGGGTTTCACTGTGTTAACTAGGCTGGTCTTGAACTCCTGACCTCGTGATCTTCCCGCCTTGGCCTCCCAAAGTGTTGGGATTACAGGCATGAGCCACCATGCCTGGGCTCTATAGTTTTTTATATAAATCCTTTGCTGGTTTTTGATATAAATCCTTTGCTGGTTATTTGTTACAATTATTTTCTCCCAGTTTGTAAGTTATCTGTTTTCTTTCTTTAAAATGTCTTTCATCAACAGAAGTAATTATTTTAATATAGTTCAGTTTATTAATCTTTTCTTATACAATTTGTTCCTTTTTGGGTAGATTTTTAAAGGAATTGTTCCCTAGATCAAAGTGATAAAGATATTAGCCTACATTTTATATTAAATATTTTGAAGTTTTTTATTTTCCCTTTTGGTTTTTAGTCCATCGTGAGTGGATATTTTTGTGTATGTATATGGACAAATAGGAATCCAATTTCACCTTTTCCATTTCTATAATATTGTGTGATAGGTCTATTTTGGGGCTGTCTATTCTAATCCACATTGACCAATTTGTACCACCACACTGTCTTAATTACCATGATTTCATAATATGTTCTGATAGCTGGTAAGACGAGTCCTTCCTCCCTCTTTTTCTTCTTCAGAAACACCTGGGATATTCTTGGTCCTTTCCTCTTCCATATTAATTTACAATATGCTTGTCAAGTTTTATTTTAAAAAGCCCGTGGAGATTTTAATTGCGGTTGCAGTCAATCTAAAATTAATCTTTTAACTATATTGAGTATTTCCATTTATGAACATGAGATAAATGTCGCCTTCATTTGTTTAGGTCTCTTTAATATCTTTCAGTAAAGTTTTTTTTCTGAACTGTTTATTCTGCAAAAATTGTCAGAGCTACAGAATATTCATAAGAGCAGTAAATCAATACCTATTTACCCTTACCACATTTGCCTCAGCTGCCTATGTAAGTATTAATGTGTTTTCTATTCTAACCTCTTTGAGGTTAATTTTCTCCTAAATTATGAAATTTCCCCCTTCCAAATATTTCTACATGTAACTCCTAAGTACAAGGACATTCTTCCGAATGAATGCAGCATAATTATCACACTGAGAAAATTTAATACTGATACATTGTTATCCTCTAATATATGATCCATTTAAAAAACTCTATCCCTTCGATGTCCTTCACAGCTAATTATTTAGCAGATCAGGATCCAATTAAAGATCTCAGATTATGTTTTGCTCTCTTGTCTCTTTTTTCTCCTTTAATCTGGAACAGTTCTCTAGCTTGTTATTAACCTATGTGAATTTTTTCTTTTATGATGTTCTTGGAAGTATAGGCCAGTTGTTTGGACAATGTTCTAAAATATGGATTCAAAAGGGTTGGGCCAATTTACAGTCCCATCAGCAATTGTATAACTGACCCAATCATACAACGATTGGTAATTGATTAGGCCAAGTTACAATTCCACCAGCAATTGTAAGATTGGCCAGCCTGCACAGTCATGGTTAAGTGAGGCTGGAGAACCCATGTTGGATAGTGGAGGAACGGGAGGACAGGACTAATGTGAACAGCTGGCACTGAGTGGGATGCCACCAGCTGGTCCAAAGAGAAGCTCCAGGAGCTCCTGGCGAGCTGAAGCGAGCTGAAGCAGGTGGAAGGTAAGGCTTCTTGCAGCATCCACAAAGGAAAGCTGATTTTCTTGTATGAGTGGAACATCAAACTGGCCTGGAAAGGTATCATTAAAGAATCTGATGCGAAGCACAAGGGATTGATTAAAATACCCAATCTTTCTGAAGAAGATGAAGTAGATGACACTGAGGTGAACATGAGTAAAAAGAAAGGAGATGGGGATATACTGAATGATCTTATGAAAACTGCAGGCACAGCCAAGGTCAGGGAGGAGGTCCTTGGAGATTACCTAAAGGCACTCAAGACAGAATTTACAATGGGAATGGTTTTACCAATGAAAACTATGGCAACCTAGGAATTGATTTTTAAAAGAAAATGGAGTGAGAATATCTTGCAGGTTCATGCCTCATCTCCAGTGACACTGGGTATAAGAATTCCCACTATGGCTCGTCCCATGAGGGAACAGTTTGACACAACTGTAGAACAGCTGTACAGCATCTTCACTGTGAAGGATTTGGTGCAAAAATTTTCTAAATCTCCTGCTGTATTAGCAGCTGAAAAGGGAGGGAAATTCCAAATGTTTGATGGGAACATCACTGATGAATATACAGAATTGTTAACAGATAAAAAAAGTCATAATGAAATGGAGATGTAGGAACTGGCCAGAAGGGCACATAAAATTACAATTGGACTGTAAAGGAGTTCCTATCTGTAAAAAAGAGAACATGAAATTCTGTTGGCCGAAGCAGCATTTTGAAGAAATAAAAGGTTTACTGTGCTGACCACCCTAAATGGTTGAATTAGTTAAATTTTTATAAGGTATTACTTTTTCTAAGCAGAAAACATGTCACATTTACCTTTTCCCTATCCCTCCTTTTCCTTTTAAAAGAGGAAAAAAATCCATGAACGTATAACTAATTTAAAGCATTGTTTGACTCTTTATTATAACTATACTCTGCATTGAGTTAAAAGTAGCCAACAACCTGAAATTGGGTATTAACCTGACCTTCCATAGATGTTCCCCTGGAAATTGATCAAGTCCCTGAGTGCATGCAGATAGTTGATGTTTCCCAAGCTAAAGTTTGTCCTAGGGCAAGCTTGCTTGCAACTGTCCTTTTAGTTCAAGATGACAAAAATAAATGGCATGTTGATACTATTCCTTTCACTTTAGTTAAGGTGTGCAGATTTTTGGTAGGGAGACCGTGGCATGTTGCATTTAAAAGCCTGTTGAGGCCGAGTGTGGGGTGGCTCATGCCTGTAATCCCAGCACTTTGGGAGGCTGAGGTGGGTGGATCACCTGAGGTCAGAAGTTAGAGACCAGCCCGGCCAACATG
>NW_012111586.1:5090593-5110185 GCF_000951035.1 Colobus angolensis palliatus
ACAAAAATAAATGGCATGTTGATACTATTCCTTTCACTTTAGTTAAGGTGTGCAGATTTTTGGTAGGGAGACCGTGGCATGTTGCATTTAAAAGCTGTGGAAAAGGCCAGATGCCATGGCTCACACTTGTAATCCCAGCACTTTGGGAGGCTGAGGTGGGTGGATCACCTGAGGTCAGAAGTTAGAGACCAGCCCGGCCAACATGGTGAAACCCTGTCTCTACTAAAAATACAGAATTAGTGGACGTGGTGGTGCATGCCTGTACTCCCAGCTATTTGGGGGGCTGAGGCAGGAGAATCACTTGAACCCGTGAGGCGGAGGTTGCAGTGAGCCAAGATCGCGCCATTGCACTTCAGCCTGGGCAACAAGAACAAAACTCCATCTCAAAAAAAAAAAAAAAATCATGTTGAAGTGAGGGCTAATTGGCTAATTGGCTATGTTGTGCTCCACTTCTCCCTGCTGTGGTTTTGCACTTTGGGCTGGAGAGGATTGAGAAGTCTATGGGGATAAGTTAATTTTGTGGACTGCCAGTAACACTTCTAATGAAATAGCATATAGTGGATAAGTGTTTCTCCTCACTCATGGTTCTCTCAATACTTTCACCTGAGAAGACTGAAGCAATGTATGTAAACCAATGAAAAGTCATCACAATCAGTTTAATTAAGTGCACAGTATAGCAATCAGTCATGTCAATAAAGATTATTTTAAAAATTGTCATGTGGTTGTTTCCTCATGATAGATTTAGGGTAAACTTTTTTTTTTTTTGGCAGGAATGATATTATAGATCAGTAACATGCGTGTCACATCTGAGGGCATACAATGTCATTTGTCTAAATATTGGTTATGTTAGCTTTAATCACTTTATTGAGGAGATATCTCTCAGTAATGTGTTATACTTATTTGTACATAGATCCTACACAACTTTGTGTTACATTTATGCCCTAATACCTTATTATTTTGTTGCTATTAGTGATGGTATCTTTTAAATATTGTTTTCTACAGTAATTTTTTTGTTGCTGGTATATAGAACTGCACTGACCTCTGTATATCAACCCTCCATCCAGTTGCCTTGCTATACTCTCCTAATAATTCTAATAATTTGTCTATGGATTTTTTGTTTTGTTTCATTTTATGCAGACAATTATATTATTTGTACATAGTGACAGCCTTATCTCTCCCTTTCCAATCATTTGTTGCTGAATGTCTTTTTCACTTATTAGGGCTGAAGTTTTTTCTTTGTGCTCTCTAAGCCTGTGGGCTTCCCTCAGCCACAGCACGGATAGTTCTGTATAATTATTGTCTGATCACTTGCCTATCTCCTTTACTAGCCTGAGAATTCTTTGACGCATAGATTGATTGGTATCTGAATCTATGTTGCTCAGTACTGTCCTTGGGGGCTGTCCTTGGGGGCAGTAATATACTAGGGGTTCAGAGTAAAGCAGGGTCATCACAGCTCCCCATGGCAGGGATGGCCATCTCTATTTTCCAGATGGGGAGACTGGTTCAGAGATGCAGTCATTTACCTGAAACCATTGAGTTGGTAACTGGTTTGCCTGGGATTTGAACCAGGTCTGCTGGTTTCAACTCTCTCACCAGGCCTAGGACAAATGCCTGTTGAAGGAAGTCAGGGTCCAGAGTGGATGCTTGGGAATAATAACAGCCACTTATTGAGCTCTGTGCTGTGTGACACAAATAATTTACTTTTAATTTTTATTTATTTGTTTTATTTCACCATACCACAGATGTGGTCTATTTCTTTTATTTATTTTTGAAATTAAACATTTCATCATACCATAGTAAAGTTTATATAAATAATTTCATTTAATCCTCCTAACAACACTATAAGATGGGTACAATATTATCTGTCTTTTTCTTTTTCTTCAAGAGACAGGGTGTTGCTCTGTCGCTCAGGCTGGAGTGCAGTGGCATGATCATGGCTCACTGCAGCCTTGGCCTCCTGGCTCAAACAATCCTCCTACCTCAGCCTCCCAAAATACTGGAATTACAGGTGTAAGCCACTGTGCCCAGTTTATTATCTCCTTTTTGAAATGAGCAAAGTGAGACTCAGAGAAGTTAAGCGATTTACCAGAGTAGCTAAAAAGAGGAAAAGCTTGGATTTGAACTCAGATTTAACTCCTAATACTTTTGTTTCAATCATTATTCTGTACTGCTTCTCCAGTGAACTGACAATTGAATGGGTCAGAGGAAGAATCGAGGTGCCTTCCTCAGTCTCCAGGGGGATTAGGAAGATCTCAGGGTTTTTTTTCTTTCCCTTGAGAGGTTTGAGCATGAGGCTTCCGGTTTTGTTAACTCAGGAAGTCCTAGCGGTCTCTCCTGCAACACGCTGAGGCCCATTTTACATTCCAGGGCTCCTCCAGCTGTCCTTGGGGGCAGTAATATGCTAGGGGTTCATAGAAGAGCAGGGTCATCACAGTGGCTACTGTCCTGGGACAGCCCTTATCAATTCAGGCAATTTTGGAGGTAGACTAAGAGTTTCTTTGGGTCCAAGGAATGAGCAGGCAGCTCTGATTTCTCAGGGATTATGGGGTCACTGTCTACCCTAGCAACTTCCCCAGACTTGGCAGCAGATGATCTGTAAGCCTTCACCTTGAGAATTCCCAAGAGACTGTCCCTCAAGGGACAGTCTTTGGCTCCTAGTTTTGTGCTGTATCCTTAAGGGGCTGGGAATAACCACACCTAAGATTCAGGGGGTCACATTAATGAGTCTGGAATAGAGCCTAAGGGTAGTCAGGGGTGGGAGGAAATGTTATACTCTCTGTAGCAACATATGTCCTATAATGCTATGGAATAATAGCTATGTCTTGTCCAGGAATCCTAAAATATTACTAGGGGGAGATAATCCCATCTCAGACCTGAGCTATATGCTTCCTGCTATATAAGCATTATGGTTAACACTGAGCTCCCTGGAAGCCAGGGCACAAAGGGAACCACAACAGATGTCAGCATTTAACTTCATGAAATTCTTGAAGTCCCACAAGATGTTAACAAGGGTGCCTGGAATAAGCAGTTCCTTAGTCAAATAAACCTAGGAAATACTGCATATACTACACTCCATTCTGTTTGAGGGTTCCTAATAGCATTAAATAACGAAGGCTCTGACACATCTTGCAGCAAAATTTATTTTTTACTTAGTTTCCCAAGTTTAATTGATCATGGAGCTCCTTTCCCATGGAAAATTTATCGATGTCTAGCAAGAAACCAGCATTTTGAATAGTTCATTTTAGAAAATGCTTATTTATAAGTTTTCCTTGTCAGACAAAAAAATTTTTCTTTCCTGATTTTACATTCTAAGGAAGGGCTAAGTATATCTTGGTTTCCCTGCCAGCTTATTCCTGTTTGACTATGTGAACCTCCCTCTATACCTATAATTTTTTGTCCATACCCATGTCCTCAGGAATTTCTACAGATTTAGGAAGCCAGGGTAAGTTTCCTTGGTGGAAACTCACCTATGGTTATCTAACAAGTTTAGTGAGGTGAGGTCAAAATAAAGCTTTGGAGGTGAGGGTAATTGTGAAGCCCATTAGGAGTTGGCCCAGGAAATCTGGTGAGAAGGTATTATAATGTACAGCAGTCTCTTGAGAGTCTTACCCCAATATGAAGTGGTTTCTATACTTGGAGACAGCTGTGGTTTTAGCCTGTGGACTCTGGCGACCCCTTTCCATATTTCCCTGTTCTCTGCTTTGGGGAAGATGGACTTGAGGGGCAGAAAGGAGGATTACACCAAGATATGCAATAGTTGGAGACCTATTGGTCATTCTGGACATGGCTTCAGCCTCTGCATTTTTAGGGATGAAAAACTGGGGGTCTTGGAACAGGCCAACAGAATAGCAGGTCTTTTCTTGTTTCCTCTGGCACACAGAGTCCCAATCCCATAGCATTAATACCTGCCTGAAGCATGACTTGTCTCCCTGACTGGATTGGAGCTCCTCAAGAATGGGGGCAGATTCTTATATTTCCGATGCCCCTTCCCCACCACACTAGCTGCTCAAGCTGGGTGCTCATGAGCACATACCCCAGCCAGCATGAGCACCTAGCGTGGTGGGGAAGGTACATCAGAAAGTGCCTGATCACTAACATTTATGAGTAGCTCAGATTTTCTAAAAAGTTCCATAGACATAATCTTATTTGGGGTTCACAGCAACACTGTGAAACATGTCAGAGATTATCACCCCATTTTATAGCCAAGGAAACAAAGTCTCAAAGAGAGGTGAAGTGATGCATCCAACTTCACACTGTTGGTAAGTAGCTCGTGTTCTATACGCTACATCACATCTGCTGCCTTTGGAAGGATTCACCCTGAGGTTCAATGTAAGAGGATTCCTAGTCTCGGTAGGGGGCAGGGAACTGTGTCTGGTCTTAGCATCCTGCAATTCTCTCCTCAGTGGAGCCTGCCTCTTTTGACCAGCAGAGGGAAGCATGGAAACACAGAACCTTCCAAAGCCTAGGACTGTTTAGGTTCACCCTCACAGTATGTGATCACAGCCTCAGCAGAATTCTAGGCAAATCATACTGACTGACATTTAATGCACACCCACTCTGTGCCCAATTACTATAATATATATTATTTATAATCCTTAAAGCAGGTCTCCATGGCAGGGATGGCCATCTCTATTTTCCAGATGGGGAGACTGGCTCAGAGATTTAGTCATTTACCTGAAGCCATTGAGTTGGTAAATGGTTTGCCTGGGATTTGAACCAGGTCTGCTGGTTCCAACTCTCTTAGCAGGCCCAAGACAAATGTCTGTTGAAGGAAGTCAGGGAAGGGTCCTCTTCCTTCCCAGACATTCTACTTCTCCCAGCCATCCTACTTCTCCAAGTTGATAGTACACAGGGCTGAGTGCAGCCCCCTAGCTCAAGGAGAAGGTCATGCTGCTCTCCACCCCTACCTCCCAATTCTGTCACTGCTCAGCGTCTCATACTTTCCTCTCCTTTTTTTTCTGCACCTGCCTCTAATATTTCTTTTCCATCCAAAGCTGGGACAGGCAGCAGGTGCATGGGGCCAGAGTCTGGAACACTGGACTGGGCTGAATCCGGATCTCTGATCTCTGACCTTGTTGATTATCCTGGTTTTGCTTCTGTTCCCTCTGCTCCCCCAATCTCCTGCATCCAGGTGGTCCTCTATGGCCACTGCCCTAATATAAGCCTCCATCATCTCTTGCCAGCCTTTCTCACTGATCTCTCACCTTCTGGTCCACCTGCATAAAGTAATATCCCTATAATAATCATATTAATGAGGATCTAACTCCTCACGTCAATCCCCACATAGCAGCCAGAGTGGATTTTACTGCCAATGCCTTAATTCCCTTAAAACCTTCTGATGCTCCCCAAGGCTTGTAGGGTAAAGCCCCAACCCTCCTCCATCCCTGCAAGGTCAGGGATGACCTGGGCTGGCCTGCCCCTCCAGCCTCCTCCCTCAGCCTGCCCCATCCTCATGCTCACCACCCCAGCTTTATCCAACAACTGGCCAGCTGTCCTCTGTCTCAATGGCCTGGTTCACCCACACTATGTCCCCTGCTAGGGAGTGCTCATTTATCTTTCTACACTCATTTCTAATGGCTCCTCTTCTAGGAAGGCTTCCATGACTTTCCTTTCCACCTCAGTTGGAATAAATTTCTTCTCCACTCCCCTCCTCTTAGTCCTAGCACCAAAAATGCATGACTGCCTTGATATGTTCTGTGTCTTTCTTTTCCACTCATCTGTGAGCTACTGGAGAGCAGGGATCATGTCCAAGATACCTGTGTGTTCCCAGCCCTTGTGTTGGGCTGGCACACAGTAGTAGCTTAATGGGTGAACTTGACCTCAGATGGCTTTACTGCTCAGGCCTGTGGCTTTGGGTTCCTGTTGCTTCAATCTCCTCCTGGGTGATGGGAAAACTTGGCAAAGATGCATGAAGAAAGAACTAGCCTCAGTGTCCCTGCTGGTCAGGCTCCTCCTTCCTCCACAACCCCTCACATAGTTAGGGCACACCTCCTCCCACCCTCCTCACCCTGCCATAGCCTGAGGGAGATCCTGTCTTTGAATTCTACCTTGGTATAAGCTTTGAGGTCTATTCCCTCCTCCCTCCTTCCTCAACCACTTTCCTTTCCAAAAGTCTGCCCACAAGTCTTTATAAAATTTCTGTGCAGCTCCTGGCCTCTTGCATTACTCATCATCTGTTGCTGTCATTTATCAGGAGAGAGGGAGAGGGACAAGATTATGGTGGGCTCTGGCCAGCAGCCCACCATGCAGCTGGGCTCCTTCTTCGTTCCCAGGTGGATCAGCAGGTCGAAAAATAATAGACACACACAAGATAGTGAAAGCTGGGTCCAGGGGGGTCACTGCCTTCTGGTCCCATGGTGCCAACAATGCACTGGATATACCCGCATTTATTATTAAGTTTAGTGAGGGTGGGGGTAGGTTAGTGAGGGATTTAGGGTCATTTGATTATGAGGTGAGATGGTCACATGGGGATGAAGTAATTCTTTAACACAACATCTGTATGCAGAAGTACAGTATACAGAGATAAGAATTTACAATGTAGTGTGTGCATCAGTAATTTCTAACAGAGCCTTAAAACGGAAAAAGTCTTTTCATAACCTATGATTAGCAAGATATTAATCAGCAGTAACAGTTGCAGCAAAAACTGGTTACGAACAATCCACAGAAATAGGATGTGAAGCTAGACAATTGGTTAGACTGGAAATTCTCAGAAGGGAGTATGCCTTAACCCTAAAGAGGCCTAGAAGAGCCGTGGCAAGATGAGGGCGTTTATAGCCCTGTCTTATCCATATGGACAGGCACTCCTCATGTATCCGTTTATAGGCTCTCCACTAGGGTCGCATTCCATTCCCAGAGCTATGAACATCTGCTTTTCTGGGATAGGAATCTTGGTGATGTGAAACCTCCCTGACTGCACATCCGTTCATAGCCTCTCTGCAGGGGAAAGCACATCACATGCTGTTGGCTCATTCTGGTAGCCCAACCTGGCATTGTCTTTACACAATCCTGCATGCAATTTTGTATTTACAATAATCAGGAGCATTTCATCTTTTATTCTGTAGCAATAGTTTCAGGGGGTCTCCCTACACAAGATGAGGTTGGAGATAGAAGAAGGTGAATAATACCTTTATGTTCCAGGGCTTCCATCTTTTCAGTGAAGTGGAGAGCACTGATAAGCGAATGTAATTCCTCCTCTTCTGTACTTGCTGCTGGAAAGAGGATGAATGATTTACTGTTGGGAATCTCAGTATCTTCCTAAGGGAGGGTCCTCACAGGCAGCTTGCTAGAATAGCCAAGCCCTAGGCTTTTTCTGGGGATCTTGCTTTGGCAGAATCTAATTCACGTTTTTTGCCCTTGTTGTGTCCTCTCCCACTCACAGATACGTTTGTACTATATATGGTTTGATCGTTTTATTGTTAGGCACTAACCATGTTGTAGAGGGACCCATTTCACAATCCATCTGTGCTGATTTTAACTGCCTGACTTCGTTTAGGAGTTTTGATTACTGAAGAAACCATCACCCACTTCTGGGTGTGTCTGGCAGAGCTCTAGTCTGTACCAATGCCAATTCCAGATACTCATTCCAAAATCTGCAAACTTCTGTATCCTTTCTTGTAGTGATGCTCCCTCGAGCATCACAGATTTTATACATTTGTTAGGTTTAAAGGAAGCATGTGCACCCTGTGGAAACAGAAACTCTGAAGAGTTCCAGTTGCCCTATGTTACTCCATTGCCCACACAGTCAAATGCCTGGTGCATAGAGTAGTGAGTTCACTGTGTACTGGGAGTGTCAGGTAGGCAAAATGTCATTGCTGTCCTGGGTTCCCCAGAGATTTCCAGCCTCTAGGATCACTCTGCCATTTGGTACTCAGAATCATGTGGGATCTTGTTCCACACATGGTGGGAAGACTAGCACAACCCCCACAATCAATATTTTCAGAGATTCTCAGAGGTTTGTGTTTCTCCTGGTGATCTTTTGCTTTTTTGTAGTGTGTTTAAACACGTCTGCAAATTCTTTGATACCATTTCTATCAAGAGATGGAGCTTAATTCTCCTCCCCTTGAATCTGGACTGGATCTCATAATTTGCTTCTAATAAACGGAAGGAAGAGGAAGTGATGCTGCTTGACTCTTGAGGTTAGTCAAAAAAGATGATTGAACATCTGTTAGGCTCTCTCTCTTTGGATGCTTGCTTTGGAACCCAGCTGCCATGCCGTAAGGAAGCCCAGGCCACATGGGGAAGCCTTGTGTAGGTGCTCTGGCCAATGGCTGCAGGTGAGATCACAGGTAACATGTGAATTACATGTAAGCGAGGGAACCTTTGAGAGGACTCCATCTCCAGCCACCATCTAACTGCAAACTCTCTATATCCTGGGAGTCTTTTACTCTTCTTTTGCTGCTTGGTTCCATACACATCATTTCCCCACTTTTTTGCTCTGGCAAAGCATCACCAATGCAAGACGAGTGTCTATAGTGGGTGATGTTGAAGATCTGGAGCCAGGCGGGGGTGGGGTGGTTGCAGCAAAGGCCTGAACAAATGAGAATTTAAATTTGAGTATTACTCTTAACTTGAATGAAAATTCATAGGCACTCTGCATCACAGGTAATTCTTGCAGGTCCTGTCCACCCTTGGGTGGCAGCTTTCTGCCACCATCTTGGGCCCCTCTTTCACCTGTTCCCTTTAATCCTCTTCTCCTTTGTCAGTTGCGTTAATTTTTATTTTCATATGCAGAGTCATCCAATGTTAGATTCTTAGTCCATAAACTTAGGGCTGTAAGAAACGAAATGTTATCTCTCCACATTTAAACTCATCTTCTTTTCCCAACTCCCTTTCTACAGGTGACAGAAACAAATTTCAGTCACTCTCTAGGGCACTGGTCTCTTTCCGAGTTGATTCTAGGTTCTATGCAACTAGCTCTGGTCTGAGTCAGCAGATCTGCGTTCTAACCCAGCACCAATATTAATTTGCCGTGTGACCCTGGCAAGTCCCTTCCCTTGACTCTCAGTATCTTTACCTGTGATAGATACTATCAGCATGGTATAGATATTCTTATCTATATAATGAAAGGATTGGACTAGATGACCTGTCTCTAGGGGGAAGGGTACAGGGGCAGGACTTGCATCAGGAATAAAGGTTCTCGTGCCCTTTGTTCAGGTGTGCTCTCATGGCAACTGGCCAAGGAGGCACCCCTCCGCGCAGAAGTAAAATTGCTTTGCTAAGAATCCTTTGTTTGAGTGTTCAGTTTCCTCAGGATTTTGAGCGTTATTCCTAACCTAGGGATTGCGATGATCAAGAGAGGCCTGTGGGGGCTCTCAGGAGGGAGGGGTTCACTCTGCTTTGGGTGGAGGTGGACTGGGAAGGCTTCCCAGGCTGGGCCTTGAAGGATGAAGAGGAGCCCCTGATGGAGGCTCAGACTCTCCATCACTGGTCGCTGGGCTGAGCTTTTCACCCAGGTTTGATCGTGGCAGGCCAGGTCTCACTAATAGCTGAGCAGGCAGGCCTCCATGACAACTGTTTCAGCACTGACCGAGTGGTTAAGTTAAATATTAAAAGCTGATAGAGCCAGTGCCCTCATACCAAGGCTGGAATGTAACAAAACCCCACAAAGAGTTTTGCCTAGGCCTTCCCTGGACCTTGAAGCATCACAAGATAATGAAGGAATTCTTCACAGGACCTGTTTAGGATTCAACAAGTTTTATTAGGTCTGAAGGAACTCCCCAGACCGCTGCAAACAAGCTTTATTGGGGACTAAAGGAACTCCCCAAACCTCCATGATTTAACAGGAGACATAAGGGTAAATAACCTGGCACCTGGACCCATTAGATTAAGTAAATTTACTGAGGCTCCAGAGGAAGGTCTTCAGGGCTCAGATTTCAGTTATAGATTAGAAGAAGTTAATCACTTACGTCTTTAGATGAATGCACACTTACACGTAGACATATAGCTTAGAAGGTATATGAGCTTTGGAAAACTTTGTAATTTTGAGTTGGTCTGGTGATATTTTCCTGGCCTTCTCCCTGTACTCAGTTACAGAAATAAACTCCCTTCTTCCCCAGTTTGCCCGCATCTTGTTATTGGGCCATGAGAATAAGGAGCCCGACCCTTGGTTCAGTCTGGGAACACTATGAGAGTCCTCACAGGCTCTGCCCGTCTGCTAAGAGTGACTTCTCTTCTCCTGGATAGGGCCAGCCCCCAGCGCCTACTCTGCTCTGTGTCCCTTCTCTTGATTGTCCCTAGGCTTCTCTGGCTGGCCACCATTTCCTAGTCACTTCTCCCACTCAGGGCAGCCTCCCCTCTGCCCGAGACCTGTCTCCTTCCACCCTGAGGAGCATTCTCAGAGCCCAGTCCTCACCTACCCCACTCTCCTGCCTCTGCTCCACCTGGGCCTGCCTAGTTTTGCATCATAGTTCTCCTGTTCTCCTGCATATTGGGACCTGGATCCATCTCTTATCTTCACCTCCGTCCTGTACTCACCACCTTATTCCTTTCGGCATGTAAAAATGCTCTGGTCTCTCCATTTTTAAAGTAGAGAAGCCTTCCCTGGACCCTTGGTGCCCCTCAGTTACTCCCCTTCACAGCCATACTCAGAAGAGTTTGTTGTTGATGTTCACATTCCTTACTGTTCACATTCCCTACCTCCCACTCACATTCCTTACCACTGTTCACATTCCTTACCTCCCACTCACTCCTCTATCCACTCACTCCTCTATCCACTGTTTTCTAATTTCTGGCCCCAGAGTCATTCCACTGGTGTGGTTCTGATCCAGATCGCCAAAAGAGCCCCACTCCTCCTGCTTAACAGTGTTTGTGTTAAGTGAAAACAACTGCTTAATATAAATAAGCAGTTGGTCAGAGCAAACAAGGCTCTGAGCACAGCCCTTTTTCTAAAGGTACTCAGCTTCTGTCACGAAGTCTGAGGGCCAGGCAGTGTGTCCTGACCACGAAAAGAGCTGTTCCCAGGGTGGGGTGGGAGACCAAACAGAGAGACAAAGGTACTTAGCAAGCCTTTGCAGTTTTGAAATTCATCCTAAGCCTGATTGATAATTGCCTGAGCTGCCAAAGGGCAGGGGCAGAACCCACAGGATAGTATTACTGTAACCTGAGCTCTGTTAACTTGATCACATGCCCTGACCTGCACCTGTGCCAGCAATTCTTGGTTGTCCTTGCGGGAGATTGTGTCACCTGCCACCGTCTGGCCCAAAAGTGAGTCCTGTTCCCTGAACTAGAGAGGAAGGAGCTTCTGAAAGCATTGACTTAGTTGCCTTCCTCTCCCCTACTGATGGGAGCCCAGGCCCCTGCTTGCTATGAGATAGTGGGGAGCTCACTCATAGCTCAGAGATACCTCCCTGGCAGGTTGGTTGTGTAATGGTCACGGCATGCTGAGAGTTTTTAAACTGCCAGCTCCTGTTCTCTTCTCCCTTCTGTGTCTCCAGGCAGTGTGGCATGTTGACATTTTTCTTTCATTGCATCTGATAACAAGCCTGTTATATTTTTGATGAATCCCTACAGTTGGCTGAGCTCTGTCTTGTAGTTCAGGGAAACCCAATGGAATTTCCACTAATGTGCCCAGAGCACCTTCTATCTATGCACTTGCAAATTAGATGATAGCATTTAATCTTCACGAGAACCCTGGTTAGAATGGGTGGTATGTTTTGGAAGTGGCGTGGGGAATACCTAGAGCACTTGTTTTCTACATATTTATAACAAGTACTATGCTTTTCTTAAATTGCATTTCTGAGGGATGTATTGGTGGGAGGCTCTTGAAGATTAATGGGGGTGGGCTGACACACCATGATTGTATGCATCTGTAGCCCTTTTCTGCTACTCTCCCCTTACTCAGCTGAGTCCAACATTGCCCCCTCACCCTCCACCCCCTTCACCAGGGGTCCTATCATCTTTGCCCCACCTTTCTGTGTTTGTTTTTCTTACTTTTCTTGCTTTCTTTTGGATTGATTGAAATATTTTCTCAATCCATTTAATATGTACGAGTTTGAAAGTTTCAAAATCATACTTTCAAGTGGCTACTTAGGAGTTTTAACGTGCATGCCTCACATATCAAAGTCTAAAGTTAAAGTTTACTTAGTTAGATAAATTAAATAAATTAAATTTGAATTATTTATACTTTGTTCCCTTCTGAAAATTCAAGGACCTTTGAACGCTTTAACTCTCCCACTATATAAGATTACTGTTGGCTATTTTAGTTCTCTCTTTAAAAAAAATTCCACAGACCTTATTATTGTTGTTTTACACAGTCAGTGTTTATTTAAATTTACCTGTGCATTTGCCACTTTCTTTACTCACTATTGCAATTCAGACTTTCCTTTCTGGGACCGGCTTTCTTTTTTGAATTATATTCTTTAGACTTTTCTTTGGTGAGGGTCTGTTGGTGACAAACTCTCAGCTTAATGTTTACCTGAAAATGTCTTTGTTTCTTCCTTATTCTTGAAATATAATTTTTCTCCATATACAAATCTAGACTGACAGTTGCTTTCTTTTAGACTTTGAAGTTATTCTACATCTTCTGGTTACACTGTTGCTGTTGATAAGAAAGTCACTAGTCTAATTGTTCTTCCTTTGGCTACGCCCAGTGGCTCATGTCTTTAATTCCAGCACTTTGGGAGGCCAAGGTTGGAGGATTGCTTGAGCCTAGGAGTTTGAGACCAGCCTGGCAACATAGCGAGACGTTGTCTCTACAAAAAATAGGGAAAGAAGTCAGGCTGGTACCTGTAGTCCCACCTGCTCAGGAAGGCCGAGGTGGGAGGATCGTTTGAGCCTGGAAGGTCAAGACTGCAGTGAGCTGTGATCATACCACTGCACTCCAGCCTGGGTAACAGAGTAAGATCCTGTCTCCAGAAAAATTTGTTCTTCTTTTATCAGTGATCATCTTTTGTTCTTCAGACTCACTATGATGTATTGAGATATGGATTTCTTTTTCGATTTAATTCATTTAGAATTTATTAAAGACTTGAATCTGAAGATTGTTGTCTTTTATTAGTTCTGAAAATTCTCACTATTTCTTCAAGTTGTCTCTTTTCCTTTCACTTTCTCCACTTATTCTAGAACTCTGATCAAATGTAGATTAGCTCTTTTCACTTTTTCTGCATGCATATTAGTTAATTTCCTGCATTAAGAAAACCTCTGTGCTATATTATAGAACATTTTCTTATATTTCTCTTCTAGTTTATAATTATCCCTTTAGCTTACTTTTATCTGTTATTAAAATTATCAATTCAATTTTTAATTTTAATTGGCATGTTTTTCATTTTTAGAAGTTGTATTTGATTCCTTTTCAAATACGCATTGATATTCTTTAGTGTCTTGCTCCTTACTGTTAAATAAAATTTATAGGAGGCTGTTGATTTGGACTGAGCTCCTACACTAGGTTCAATAGACAAAAGCAAATGGATTTATTTATGCTGAAGTTCCATGTTACCAAGCTAAAACCAAGCTATTTGTTTGACCATCCAATAAATCAGGAGAGAGGTACTATAATAGCTAAATTCCAAAGAGGCCGGTTTTAGCCAATGTAACAAGGAAGTTCCCTTATGATAATTGGGAAATTCCATGTAGAATTGTGTGGTTCTGACTCAATGGTTCAAGAAGGGAGGCTTTAATGGTGCTGGGAGAGTAAGCCTCTCTGTAGCTGGTCCTGGAGGATGAATAAGAAGGGAGGGATGACAGCGTGAGTCAGGGCACAGAGACTGGAAGGAGCCTGAGGAAAGGGGCAGAGAAGGCAGCCTTGTTGAGCAGAGGGCTTAAATCACTCCCTTGGACACATGATTAGAGGTGAGATGGGGCTGGACTGTCGGGCGGGAGAGGCCACACTGGGTGGGAAGTTTTGCTTTGTTTTGTTTGAGAAAATGTTGGGAAAGGTATTATTCTGAGGAGCACCTAACATCTGTGGATAGACCTTGGGCAAGTCTCTGCTGCTCTGGTGTTCTGACAACCACCCATGGCTGTATGGGTTGCTTCCTGGTCACGTCTGATGTTGAGAAGTAGTGGAAGGCTGAGAAAATTTCCTGCCATCAGCAAGGAAGCCAGGAGCACAGCCACAGGGCCATGGTAGAGGAAGGTGTCCTGAGGTGGGAGCAGCTGGCCTTTTACCTGAGCTATTGCAAGAGCAGCTGGAAGTCAGGCTCCTCAAGTTGTATCCCAGAAGGTCAAGCTGAGGTGCTGAATCCAAACAGAGTGGCCCATCCAAGAGGTACAGGAGCTGAACTGAGAGGGAGAGAGGAACTAGGAAAGATAAATGTGAAGGGAGCAGGCCAGCAGGAAAGGGTGGGCTCCAGAGTACAGGCCTGCTTGGGTGAGAAAAGTCCATTTAAAGAAGTAGCAATGGGATGGAGCAGAGAAAGCCAGGAGACCCAAGGAAGGTGAGGGATTTTGCAACATGAAGATTGGGTGGGCTATATCCTGAGCAATGATAGAGGAATGGTTTTGTAAAGCAGAGGGATGAAGGCAAAGATCCTCTTTGACTTCCTTTCATCTTCTCTGTCCAGAATTGGGCTTTAATTTGGAATGGATCCAATGGACTTAGTAGAGAGGCAAGTAGAGTTCTGATGAACCAGGAGGTTGCCCCAGGTCTCTGTTGTCTGCCCTTATAAGCACATGGAAGACCTGCTCAATACATTGTCAGTAATGCAAAGCTGGAGTTGAGGGGGAGATGATACTTAATGTGATGGGTGACCAAATGTGGCCTCAAAGAGGTAATGAGCTTGGGAGTCTGAGACAAGAGGATCACTTGAGTCTAGGAGTTTGAGGTTGCAGTGAGCTATGATCACATCACTGCACTCCTCCAGCCTGGGCGACAGAGTGAGACCCTGTCTCTATTAAAAATGAAGAGCTGAGAGACCAGAAAGAAGAGCTAACCTAATAGTTGAAAAATTCACCTATAGGTATTATGGGATGGAACAGACATGGTTTGTCAACAACACACATGAACAAAGTTGAGACAGGCTTAACTCAGAAAAAACTAAGGCAGAATTCAGCCAGGGACAGAATTTAGAGAAAGATCTTTCCTTCCGTTTCTAGCCCAGTGCTGTGGTCATTCAAATTCAAACCCATGAGTACTAACACCATGGCAGGCCTGACAGTCCTGTGATCTTTTGTTGTCTGTCTCCCACCTTCCCTACCCACCTCAGTGATTACATACACAGCAGATTAGGATATAATGAGCCTAGGGGTGGATGCTGCTCATCCAGTTGTTAATCTTTCAGAAATAACTCCAAAGCAGCGGGGAGGAGGTAAATGGCTGGTGTCAGAAGTCAAAGGATCAAGCTGTTTTTCCTCCTGCTCCATCTCATTCCTAACATGCTTGAGTGTTGGAGTTTAGTCAGGTTGGTGGGAAAAATTTTAAAGATAATTATAGGAAATAGGCACAAACCTCCTTGGAAGACTGTGGGGGTTGCATAAGCTCCAGTAATAGATCTGGCTGAAGGCAGTCTAATCCTTACCTTGAGTAAATAACTTAAAGTAGATACACAGGAATGTAAGGGAGTTTATCTAAATAACTTGTTTACTCATGTGGTCCTAAAACTAATCTTTGATCATTTGCAGGCAGGATGGCTCTCTTAGCGGGAAGGGCGACCAGGTTAATTACTCTTTAATGGTGTTGACTCAAAGCCTTTGTCATTTAATGTGTGGTGAATAAATGCTAGCAGGGTCAGCGAGTCAGAACCAAGGCTGCAAGTCTTTACAGCACCCTCTTTGGTGTCTGTAAGTGGCCTGGACCCTCAGCCGGACTGACAGGCAAAATATCTGTGTCAGTGAACGTTATTCATCTGCTGTTGGGTCAGGGTCTGCAGGACAGATCCCCGCACTTGAGACCTAGAAAGAATGGTTTGCCTGCTCATGAAATACCTGCCTATAAGGGCAGTGCCTCCCTCAAGCAGATGTGCTTTCCCCAACTAGTGCGATATAGGGCAAAGCAATGTTGGTATAAATGCTCTGCAAATGAGATGCCTCTGTGTGTGTGTGTATGTGTGTGCGCATGCGCATGTGAGTGTGTGTGTCTGCATGTGAGAGAGACTGGAGATACCTGGGGGTGACTAAAGGAGACCCTTACATCTTCTGGGGGCACTCATCAGTTGCCTGAAAGGGGAGATGGGACAAAGTTAGGTCCTCAGGCTGGTGGGCAATTTTACATTTATCAGGTGTAAAATGATCGATGAAAACTAAACTCTTCTGAGAAAGAAGCCAAAGCTGTGAGTCTCAGTGTCCCCTTCAGCTCCTGTGGGGAAACAGACCTCCCATGCCCTGAAGTGCCAGGGCAGAGTTGCTAGTGAGCTCTGAGGGTAAGTGACTTCTTGTAAACATGGGGAACACAAGGAAGACATCTTTCCTGTTCCTCCTCCTCTGCCTCTCTCTCTCTTGCCACTCTGCCTCCTCTTCACAGTAGCTCACCCATCTTCATGGCTTTCATCACCTTATTGGTTATGGCCCCTACGGCTGATATCCCTGCTGTCTTGTGTAGCTGCCATTCTTCCTTCTTGGGATTTCTGTGCACATTGCTCTTTTTCTGGTTGGATATAATCTTGGTGGAACCATTCATCATGATGCCTACCCCTGGTGAAGGGACGAACATGTGACTTCTCTAGTTAGACCAGTCATGTGTGTTCTTTTTGGAATCTGAATTTAGAGATGGTTCTTCCTGGAAGCAGTGTCCAAATGAGACTGACCCCGATTCTGCCTGTCTGGAGCCCCAGAGCTCCCTTGATTCTTCAGATTTCTGAACTAATACAGCTTCTAAAACTATTGCTGCTCCAGGCTCTATCTGTGTAAAGACCTGAGTAATGTATATCTCCACATGGACAACTCACAGCCACCTGGAACTTACTAGGCCCATACTGATCTTATCATCTCTCATCCCTGGACTTACTTCTCTTACAGCCTTCTCTGTCTCAGAGAAAAGCACTGCCATCAACTCAGATGTTCAAGCTGACAATCTTGAAAACATCTGTGCTTCCTTATTCCAAAATTGACCACATAGTTGGAAGTAAAGTACTCCTCAGCAAATGTAAAAGAACAGAAATTTTAACAAACTGTCTCTCAGACCACAGTGCAATCAAACTAGAACTCAGAAGTAAGAAACTCACTCAAAACTGCTCAACTACATGGAAACTGAACAACCTGCTCCTGAATGACTACTGGGTACCTAAGGAAATGAAGGCAGAAATAAAGATGTTCTTTGAAACAAATGAGAACAAAGACACAACCTACGAGAATCACTGGGACACATTTAAAGCAGTGTGTAGAGGGAAATTTATAGCACTAAATGCCCACAAGAGAAAGCAGGAAAGATCTAAAAATTGACACTCTAACATCACAATTAAAAGAATTAGAGAAGCAAGAGCAAACACATTCAAAAGCTAGCAGAAGGCAAGAAATAACTAAGATCAGAGCAGAACTGAAGGAGATAAGAGACACAAAAAATCGTCCAAAAATCAATGAATCCAGGAGCTGGTTTTTTGAAAAGATCAACAAAATTGATTGACTGCTAGCAAGACTAATAAGAAAAGAGAGAAGGATCAAATAGATGCAATAAAAAATGATAAAGGGGATATCACCACCAATCACACAGAAATACAAACTACCATCAGAGAATACTATAAACACCTCTACGCAAATAAAGTAGAAAACCTAGAAGAAGTGGATAAATTCCTGGACACATACACCCTCCCAAAACTAAACCAGGAAGAAGCTGAATCCCTGATTAGACCAATAACAGGCTCTGAAATCGAGGCAATAATTAATAGCCTACCAACCAAAAAAAGCCCAGGACCAGATGAATTCACAGCCGAATTCTACCAGAGGAACAAGGAGAGGCTGGTACCATTCCTTCTGAAACTATTCCAATCAATAGGAAAAGAGAGAATCCTCCCTAATTCATTTTATGTTGCCACCATCATCCTGATACCAAAGCCTGGCAGAGACACACACACAAAAAAGAGAATTTTAGACCAATATCCCTGATGACCATCAATGCAAAAATCCTCAATAAAATGCTGGTAAACCGA
The DNA here is from genome assembly GCF_000951035.1 of Colobus angolensis palliatus. Taxonomy (NCBI): domain Eukaryota; kingdom Metazoa; phylum Chordata; class Mammalia; order Primates; family Cercopithecidae; genus Colobus; species Colobus angolensis. Next base: position 5,108,608 of record NW_012111586.1, read on the forward strand.
ATCCAGCAGCACATCAAAAAAGCTTATCTACCATGATCAAGTGGGCTTCATCCCTGGGATGCAAGGCTGGTTCAACATATGCAAATCAATAAATGTAATCCAGCATATAAACAGAACCAAAGACAAAAGCCACATGATTATCTCAATAGATGCAGAAAAGGCCTTTGACAAAATTCAACAGCTCTTCGTGCTAAAAACTCTCAATAAATTAGGTATTGATGGGACATATCTCAAAATAATAAGAGCTATTTATGACACACCCACAGGCAATATCATACTGAACGGGCAAAAACTGGAAGCATTCCCTTTGAAAACTGGTACAAGACAGGGATGTCCTCTCTCACCACTCCTATTCAACATAGTGTTGGAAGTTCTGGCCAGGGCAATCAGGCAGGAGAAAGAAATAAGGGGTATTCAATTAAAAAAAGAAGTCAAATTGTCCCTGTTTACAGATGACATGATTGTATATTTAGAAAACCCCATCATCTCAGCCCAAAATCTCCTTAAGCTGATAAAGAACTTCAGCAAAGTCTCAGGATACAAAATCAATGTGCAAAAATCACAAGCATTCTATACACCAATAACAGACACACAGAGAGCCAAATCATGAGTAAAATCCCATTCATAATTGCTTCAAAGAGAATAAGATACCTAGGAATCCAACTTACAAGGGATGTAAAGGACCTCTACAGGGAGAACCAGAAACCACTGCTCAATGAAATAAAAGAGGACACAAACAAATGGAAGAACATTCCATGCTCATGGATAGGAAGAATCAATATCGTGAAAATGGCCATACTGCCCAAGGTAATTTATAGATTCAATGCCATCCCCATCAAGCTATCAATGACTTTCTTCACAGAATTGGAAAAAAACTACTTTAAAGTTCATATGGAACCAGAAAAGAAACCACATTGCCAAGACAATCCTAAGTCAAAAGCTGGAGGCATCACGCTACCTGACTTCAAACTATACTACAAGGCTACAGTAACCAAAACAGCATGGTACAGGTACCAAAACAGAGATATAGACCAGTGGAGCAGAACATAGCCCTCAGAAATAATACCACACATCTACAACCATCTGATCTTTGACAAATCTGACGAAAACAAGAAATGGGAAAAGGATTCCCTATTTAATAAATAGTGCTGGGAAAACTGGCTAGCCATATGTAGAAAGCTGAAACTGGTTCCATTCCCTACTCCTTATACAAAAATTAATTCAAGATGGATTACAGACTTAAATGTTAAACCTAAAACCATAAAAACCCTAGAAGAAAACCTAGGCAATACTATTTAGGACATAGGCATGGGCAAGGACTTCATGCCTGAAACACCAAAAGCAATAGCAGCAAAAGCCAAAGTTGACAAATGGAATCTAATTAAACTAAAGAGCTTCTGCACAGCAGAAGAAACTACCATCAGAGTGAACGGGCAACCTACAGAATGGGAGAACATTTTTGCAATCTACTCATCTGATAAAGGGCTAATATGCAAAATCTACAAAGAACTTAAACAAATTTACAAGAAAAAAACAACCCCATCAAAAAGTGGGTGAAGGATATGAACAGACACTTCT
>NW_012111586.1:5110822-5123930 GCF_000951035.1 Colobus angolensis palliatus
AGCACATGTATACATATGTAACAAACCTGCACATTGTGCACATGTACCCTAGAACTTAAAGTATTACTTAAAAAAAAAAATCCATGTTTCTTTCCTTTTTATTCCATCTTCTGCCTTGAATCAGTCATTCAAACTGATGTTTCTTCTTTCTTAATATTTATTATGGACTCTCAAAATCCTATCTCTACCCTCGACCTCAAACTGTGAATGTCCATACCTGTTAATATAGCTTGGATATTTGTTCCCGCACAAATCTCATGTTGAGATATAATCCTAATGTTGGAGACGGGGCCTGGTGGGAGATGTTTGGATCATGCAGGAGGGTCCCTCATGGCTTGGTACTGTCCTTGAGATAGTGAGTACTCCCAAGGTCTGGTCATTTAAAAGTGGGCGGCACCTCCTTTCTCTCTCTCTGTGTCTCTCTCTCTTTCTCTCTTTTGAGACAGAGTCTAACTCTGTCTTCCAGGCTGGAGTACACTGGCATGATCTCAGATCACTGCAACCTCTGCCTCTTGGGTTCAAATGATTCTCCTGCCTCAGCCTCCGGAGTAGCTGGGATTACAGGTGCCCACCACCAAACCTGGCTAATTTTTGTATTTTTAGTAGAGACGGAGTTTCACCATGTTGGCCAGGCTGATCTTGAACTCCTGACCTCAGGTAATCAACCCCCCTTGGCCTCCCAAAGTGTTGGGATTATAGGCGTGAGCCACCACACCTGGCCCCATTCCCTCTCTTTTGCTCCTGCTTTCACCGTGTGATGTGCCTGTGCCTCCTTCACCTTAGGCTGTGAGTAAAAAGCTCCCTGAAGCTTCGCCAGAAGCCAAGCAGATGCCAGCACCATGTGTGCTATAAAGTCTTCAGAATGATGATCCAATGAAAACTCTTTTATTTATAAATTACCCAGTCTCAGGCATTTATAGCAATACAAGAATGGCCTAATATACCCATCCTCAGCTTCTTTGCCCAACTTCAGAGGGTGAAGAGTCCCTCCTCCTGTTTAAGGCCAATTCTCCACATGTGACAAAGACTCCATCCTTCCTACCTCTCCTGGGCTTGTGTCCGCTCTCTTCCCTGTTTCCTATCTTCTCTCCAGCCTGTAAGCTTGTCCAAGTGCCCCAGCACTTGCCAAATCCCCAAACACTCTCACCTGACACCACACTCCTTCCAGATACCACACAGATCTCTGCCCTCCACTTCTTATCTATTGGTCTGGGAAGAGTTGTCTATATACCCTGACTTCTTGTCTGTACTACCATCCTGTACTCATTCTTCTACCCCCATCTCCACTGACATGGTGCTTTCCAGGTCACCAATGACTTCCTAAATCCAGAATCCTAGCAGATTTTTTCTAAATTTCTTCCTAAATCCAGAATCCTTGCAGATTTCTTGGTGGCTCTGCACCCAGTGTTCTTCTTCACTTCCTCTTTTATTCAACTAGTATTTATTAAGTGCTGTGGAGATGGCAGTGGAAGAAGACAGTCATAATCCCTCTCCACATGGAGCTTAAATTCTAGTCGAGGATACAGGCATTGAACAAGAAAGTGAAAATAATTGCTGAGAGTTATAAAAAATAAGTGCAAGTTCTTGCAAAAGTATAGAAAACAGCTGAACTCAGCTTTTTTTTTTTTTTTTCCACGAATTCATAGAAAGTTTCCTGGAGGAAGCAATGTTTAAGCTGCAAGGCAACTAAGGCTTTTCAAAGAGAGAGGAAAGAGGATTTCTGGCTGAGGGAAGAGCATATGGGAAAGCCTGAAGGCAAGAAGGAGCAGTGCGCTCTGGAAGACCTGAGTTGGAGGCAGTAGGAAGGGAGGGTGGAGGGGTGGAGAGAGAGGATGAGCTGGGTGGGGAGCAGTCGCTGGATTGAGCAGTTCCATGATGGCTAAGTTAAGGACTTCCCCTTTGGCTGAAGGGCAAGGGAAGCCATAGAAGAAGTTTAAGCAGAGGAGTGATGTGGTCAAATATGCATTCTCAAAATACTACTGGTTGCAGCATGGGGTACGCATTTGACAGAAGTCAGAGCAGATTTGGGAGGATCTGTTAGGGGACCATTGCAGTAGTCCAAAGACAATTCTGGTTGTGTTTAACTCAGACGGGTCCCCTCGGAGCCAGAGGGACACCATAACTGCCACCAGAAACTCAAGAGACCACCACTTCATGGCCACTGCCACCACTGTTGCAACTTGTCCCTGAGTCATGCCCCATCTGAGGCTGCTCCAAGTCCTGCCATGGAGCTACCACACACATCACCCCTACCAAGGTAGTGTTTTAAATCTAACATTTAAATTATGAGACAGGATGTCAAACAAACTGAAAATACAGAAAATAATTTAACAGAAACCTATGAACCTATCTTCTATATTTAATAGATATGAATATTTTGCCCTATTTGTCTCAGATGTCCCTTTCTATCTATGTCCCCCTCCTTTTTTTTTTTTTTGATGGAGTTTAGCTCTTGCTGCCCAGGCTGGAGTGCAATGCCACGATCTCAGTTCATTGCAACCTCCACTTCCCAGGTTCAAGCAATTCTCCTATCTCAACCTCCCAAGTAGCTGGGATTACAGGTATGTGCCACCACGCCCAGCTAATTTTGTATTTTTAGTAGAGGTGGGGTTTCACCATGTTGGTCAGGCTGGTCTCTAACTCCTGACCTCAGGTGATTTGACCTGTCAAAGTGCTGGGATTACAGACATGAGCCACTGTGTCCAGCCCCCTTTCTATCTTTTAAAAGCAGTTAAACCCTAGATACAGCTAAAACCCTACCTAATTATCCCTCTTCATTCCTTCTCTCCACAAAAGTCTAACCTGAAATTAACATGTATTGTTTTTATATTTTTTCTACATATGATGTGTGTGTATAATGCATAGTGTTGTTTTTGTATTTAAAAAGTTTACATAAATGTTTCCGTGCTTTTGCAACTTCCTTCCCCACCCTCCACCCTCTCAGCTTTGTTTTTGAGATGTATTCATACTTGGATATGTAAACTGGTTGATTAATTTTAACCACCATATGGTATCCCATTGCAGGGATTATTCAGTTTACGTATCAATTTTCCTACTGAGGGGAAGTTGGGATATTTATATATTTCTACTTTTTTTTTTTTTTTTTTTTTTTTTACCGTTGCAAGCACAGCTACAAGAAACACCCTTCATTGGTCTCTGGGTATAAGTATAGGAATTGGGTATGTGGCTAAAAGAAGAATCACTGGGTGGTGAGGTTTGTGCTTCTGCAAGTCTACCAAGCATTGCCACAGTGCTCTTCAGTTGATACTCTTCATAGAAATATGTGAGTTTCTTTTTCTCCACCTCCTCAACTCTTGGCATTGTCAAACTTGAAGATGTTTGCTGATTTGTTGAATGTGAAATGAACTTTCATTCTGGATTAGCTTTTCATTTCCCTAATTTCTAGTGAGGTTAAACATTTCTCCATGTTTTTGGCCATTGATATTTCTTCTATAAATTGCCTTTTTATATCTTTTGCCCCTTTCTTAATTGGCATGTTTGTCTTTTGCTTATTATTTGTAAATCTTTATATATTTTGAATGCTCATATGCTTTGTAAATATCTGATTCAGTCTGTGACTTGTCTTTCAATTTTGCTTATTAAATACCTTTTGTCATACACAAATTTCAAATTTTAATGTGATAAAATTTATTCATTTTTCTCTGATCAGATATATCAATTTGTCCCTTATGGTTTAAAAGTTTTAAAACTTCAACAAAATTTGATGTTTAGGTCTTTAACCCATTTGGGTTTTTTAAGTATGATATGAGGTAGGGATCTAATTTTCCTCATTTTTATGTGGATAGTCAATAGTTATAGCATCATCTATTAATACTTAATTTATTCACACTGATTTGTAATGATACTTTTGTCTCATATGACGTTTTAATATGTTAGTCTTTCTGTTCCATTGTGACATTACCACACTTCTAAATATTATTATAGCTTCGAAAATTCTTGATGTTCCTATGAAGGCAAGTTCACACTTACTCTTTTTCAAGTTCTTCTGGCTATACTTAGCCCTTTATTCTTCCATAAGAATTTTAAGACCAGCTCAGTAAGTTCCACAAAAATTCCTGTTAGTATTTTGTTTGGAATGGCATTGAAGTTATGGATTACTTTAGGAAGAAGTGCCACCTTTGTGATACTGAGTCTTCTCATCCATGGATTTGGTGTATTTCTCCATGTATTTACCTCTTTATACCTTAGTGGCTGGTGAGATGGGGATTAGGTTCCTTTCTTTAACAAGCTCACAGGGTTTTGTGAGAATCTGTGGAGAAAATGCTTGAGAAAATGCTTTCTAAAGTCTATAGTTCTGCACATGTTTGTTGCAGCCTTGGCATATTATTAAGACCAGTGAATTTTGGTCCCTATCTCCCAGAAATTACAATTCATTAGAAACAGGCCATCCTTTTTGCTAACAAGTTTTCTTGCTTTTTTTCCCTCTTAATTCAACTCAATAAACACTTACTGACTCAGCTATGGATGAACTGGTGGCCAGCCATCTCAGTATGCCCAAGACTTTGCTGATTTTACCACGGAAAGTTTCTGTGTCCCGGGAAACTCTTAGTCCCAGGCACATTGGAATGGTTGGCTACTGAGTTCTGTGCTAAGCCATGGGCCACCAGAGAGTTGAATTAGATGAGTCCCTGCCTTTGAGGTGCAGAGGGGTCTTGGAGGGCCTTGGGAGGTAGGATTGGAGAGTGAGGGGAGGAGAGCTTGTGGACAAATTCACTTTTATATAACCAACTAAATGCAGGAAGGGAATCACAAACAGCCAAGCACAGCAGTATGGATGTAGGGATGAACTCTTAGAGGACTTCCTGTAGGAAGGGCATTGGTTATGAAAAGCATAGAATTAGGTAGGCAAAGGTTGGGGGTTAGAGGAGAGAAAAAGTCAATTTTGCTTTTCTCTCAGCTGCTTTCAGTTTCCTACCTACTATTTTGTGCTAACTCTGCTCTCTATCTCAGGTGTAAGATATTGTTAAGATGCAATATCTTAGTATGACATGGGACCTTGTCCAACCCTCCTATTGAACAGATGGGCAGACTGAGGACCTGATAAGGAACCTACTTGCCCAGGATCACACAGTGAGTCCATGGCAGAGGTTGGCCTGGATTCCGCTCTCTAGCCTGATATCCTGCCTAGCACACCACAAACTGTTTATTTAAGGAGCCTGATCTTATCCCCTTAGCCAAAGGCTCTCAGGCTGCTCTGGAGGCAGACCCCTGGCTTGCCTTACTGGCATCGTACTTGAATGGAATATAGCCAGCTTCCAGGCTTCCTGATTCTGTTTGCCCTGCCCGCATTCCACAGCCCTCTGCCTCCACTTCACACACACTCAGGCTCAAGTACCAGGCAGGGGCAGCTGGGATTACTCTGAAGCAAGTCTATCTCATGGGACAAGCTGTTCAGGAAGCAACGAAGCCCTAGATTCCATGCTAGAGGCTGCCTCACTCATTCTCCTTTTATCGATCACCACTCACCCCAAAACAACCACATGTGAGAATATTAAGCTAAAATGTGCTGAGCTGTCAATGTGGGAGCTAGGTGCTTTCCACACATTATCTCATTTAATCCTCCAAGCAACTTTATGGGGTAGAGGTGACGATAACCTCTGTTCTGCATATTAGCAACCTGAGATTTAGAGAGGTTAAGAAACTTGCCCAGGGTTGGATTAGCATCTCAGGTCAGTCAGAAAGCCAAGCTGATGCTCTTAACTGAAGCTTCTGACCATCCTAGGCAGCTAATGTGCCTGATGAGGAGGTGGTGGAGCCAGGCATGGCTTTGATGGTGAGTGGCCTGAATGCCAGGCTAAAGGTTTAGCTTGGTGCAGCACACCAACATGGCACAAGTATACATATGTAACAAACCTGCACGTTATGCACATGTACCCTAGAACTTAAAGTATAATTAAAAAAAAAAAAAAAAACACCAAATAAAATTTGAAAATAATGCTTTGAAAAAAAAAAAAAAAAGGTTTAGCTTTTTCTTGGCCACCCAGCCAGGTCCCTGAAGGCGGAAATGATTGAACTTTATATGGAAGATGCCAAATGGGGTGGGATTAGATAGGGCACAAAGGGCATGGTATAAGGGTCCATAGACTGGAGCCCACCCTCCTAGGGAACATGCCCTCCTACCTGGATTTCTCCAGAGGGGAGCAGAGCCCTCTCTGCCAGGGGTCAGACTGCCAATGGGTCCAGGTATCTCCCTGGGGGAGCCACTCAGGAAAAGTACTGAGTCATCATCCTTAGTGAGAGATGGACGGAAAAGGAGAAAAGAAGACAGGGAGGGACCAATGCGGAGGGAGATAAACAAGGAAACAAGTCCTGTTGTAATACAAGATGGAGCTTTCTTTGATGTGCCAAACACATACCTTTCCCCAACCGGTTCTGGAGCAATTGAGAAATACTGTTATCTCTTGTCTTGGTATATGGGAAACTGGGTATTCACATGGGGGATTTCAAGCTTCACAATTTCCCAGGACCAGGCTGGAAGAGCTGCCCACTGATGCAGATCCATTGTACCATCAATGTAATAAAATGAGATTAGCACATATATTAAGCACCAGCGTGTAAACCCCACCCTGGGTCTTCTGACCCTTGTCACCTCAGCACCCTCCACCCACAGCCACATGACCATATGTCTTCATTTTAATTCCCCCAAAAGCAGAGCTTGAGGGAAAGACTTGTTTGCCTGTAGTGATCCCAGGGAATAGGAGTGAGGGGCTCAGGAGGAACCCACAGGGAAAGCTGTTACTTGCTGGAGACAGCCAGGCTCAGTTATGCTGGGAACCAGCTGAGGAATTGTGTAGAATCCATCTTAGAACTACCTGCCTGAGGCATGGAAGAGGAGAATGTTTATTTATCCACTCTTCTCCTGTTTTCCACTGGTCAGGGGTTGTCTGGTCAGGGGTTGCAGGGATTTTAACTCCCTGGCTCCACCAGGTATATGGGATCCCACCTGTGCTGAAATGGCTGAGCAGGCTCCTACTTGGCAGTGGGAGGGAAGTCCTAGGGCAGAAAGCAAGAGAAATGAAGTGAGGTGAGGTGCCCATAGGCTACACCCGCATGCAGCTGGCTGCTACAGCAATGGTCAGAGCAAAAAGGTGGGCTGTGGGGTGTGCAATGGAGCATAAAGTTTGCCAAAATTGACATATCATATTGCACACTGGAGGGCTTTTCCCAGACATAATCTGATTCACTGTCATGGGACAAGCTGAGGAACTGAAAGCAACAGGATCTCATCTGAGGTCACTTAGTGAACCACAGGCAGACTCGAGACCAGAACCCACATTTTCTGATGCCCACACAAAGGTCTTTATTTTTCTGGGCTTATGTGGGTGCGCTCTTCCCAGGAACACAGTCAACTGGTAGGCAAAGGAATGCCTGCATTTTGGACTGGGCTCCTGGAAATATGGGGAAGAATCTTTTTTTGTTGTTGTTGGCAGAACATTGTCAGAATGGGAGCTCCTCATCTCTCTTGTGTATTAATTTATTTCAAGTACCTCAATAAATTGCAGTACTTATTTTATAGGTGCAATAGTAAGTGCTTGGTAAATACGTGTTGATGAATGAATGAATTAATGAGTTTGAAAACTGATAGGAGAAAAGTGGTTTCTCTCCTCTTATATGCAGATGAAGGAAATCTCCTTGATGTTTACCTTTCAAGCACTGGCCCATCTTTGTTCACTCGCTGTGACTCAGGCAGGCTGTTTTCTCTGTTCTGTGGTGCAGGTCTCTCTCTACCCTTCTTCTATTTGCCAGGACTGTACCCATCCTTCCCAGGGATGCATCTTGTACTTACTCATTTCCTGCAGAGTGTGACACAGCCACAGCTTGCAATTTCACATGGAATCTAAAGTATCCCACCATCCTGGGCAGAGGGGCTGGGGACTGGTGTCCATGGGAGGGCAGGGATTCTGAGTCACATCCTCCCCATTGTGCTGTATCTTTAGCTGTCCTTGTGGCAGGGCCATCTTTGGGGTGGATCGGAGCACCTTGGAAGGTCACCGTACTCTCTGGAGCCTCAACTCAGGACAAAGCCTGTAAAATGGCTGACTTCTGTCCAGCCCAGCTGCTTCACATTCCTCACTGCCCTCCTGCCCTTCCCATCTCCACATTCCATCCTTTTGCCCTGACACTTTCAGGACCAAAGTTCTCAGCTAAAGCTGGTTGGGATTGCTCACAAACAAGTACAACTTAGATGGAAGGAGCTGGACATACTACGAAGATCAAGAAATCTCAGATGCCAGGACAGGGAGCCACCTGCCTTCTTCCCCATACCCATGTTGGACACTAACTGTAGCATCCCTCACATGGTGCATCAGTTTTATAATATGCATAGAACACTGCCATGTTCACAGGAGCCTTACGACAACTATGTAAAGAAGGCTGTGTAAGCAGGAGAGACAGGTTGTGGGCCAGCACAGAGGACAGGGATGCATCAAAGGCACCAGGTGATTTGAATGTGCAGCCAAGGTCAAGGATACCACTCTGGACACATCTTTTCTTCCTCTGAATATTACCTGGCTCTGTCTCCTCTGTCAAGAATTAACACTCAGTTTGCCTGACATCCCTGGGACATTGAGGTGTGGGTCCCTTTGAGGACAGTGGTGGGGTTTGAGCCCACCAAGCAGTGGCTACTGGGATCCAGTCACAAGAAGTGCTGATTGCATCAACCAGAAGGGCATCAGTACAGCATTTCCAGTATATTTCACATTGGTCAGTAAACCTTTCCTCACCATCTCCTCCCCATCTCCAGCTCTAGTAGCCAATCTCTTCAACATTCATTTAACAACCTGTGAAAGGAAAATAAATCTTAGAGCCCCAAAATCACTAAGCTAAAGGGAAAAGTCAAGCTGGGAACTACTTAGGGCAAACCTGCCTCCCATTCTATTGAAAGTCATCCCTCTACTCACTGAGATAAATGCATATCTGATTGCCTTCTTTGGAGAGGCTAATCAGAAACTCAAAGGAATGCAACCATTTGTCTCTTATCTACCTAGGATCTGGAAGCCCCCTCCCTGCTTTGAATTGTCCTGCCTTTGGCTTTTACTTTGAGTTGTCCTGCCTTTCCAGACTGAACCAATGTTCATCTTATATATCTTGATTGATGTCTCATGTCTCCCTAAAATATATAAAACCAAGCTGTGCCTTGACCACCTTGGGCACATATCTTCAGGACCTCCTGAGGCTGTGTCACATGCACCTGTCCTCAATCTTGGCAAAATAAACTTTCTAAATTAACTGAGACCTGTCTCAGATACTCAGAGTTCACATTTTGATAACCCTGGACAGATTCTGAGTGGAGATGCCCCTGACCTTTGACAAATCTTCCATTGGTGCATGGTACCAGCCTGAGCTATCTTTATGGCTCAAACCGACAGGACAATTTGCTGAGGTCTGGGAGCACCCGCTCCAGAGAATCCCTGATCTCCCAAAATTTGGTCGAGATATAAAGTTTATTTTGCTGTACAACTCCCCACCCCCCAGCTTTTTTTGGAGTTCTACTTGCTCCCAAGAAGGAAGGCAAGATTTCCTGCTTCCACGATGATGGAAGGCAGCTAATTCCTTTATGGAGTTTGAGCTTGCTCCCAGCAGGGAAGATGAGTTTGAGTTTTTCTTCCAGCTTCTAGGATGGTAGAAAGCAATCTTCAGCCTGAGACCCATCTCTAGGTAAGTAGCTGAATTGGGGTTTTGTCTTGGCTAAAGTTTAGTAACCAGCTGGTCTTAATTTCTCCTTACTATTAGAGTGCACAGTGATCATATTGTTGGGTTTTTTTGTGTTTATTCCAGTCTTTCTCCCATCAGATTGGAGCAGCTCTACCTGACTTGGTCAAATACAACTGAGAATTCCAAATTATGGGTAACAAAGTCTCTCTAATTTGGCTAAAATTCCTCGCAGCTGCAAAAGGCCAGTGGGGCACGCGGTGGGAAACAGCAAACTCCAAATAACCATCCACTGCACTTGATTTCTGTGTTTGCTTCCTGTCTTAAAAACAAACGAATGAATAAATGAATGAACAAACAAACAAACAAACACATGTTCTCTCACTTACTTCCACCCTATACCTCTTTCCCCTTTTGCCATCTGCAGTACCAAAGAAATCTAGACAAGGCTTCTAAAGACTCAAAACCTTTTGAAGAATTCAGAACAAAGGTGCCACTCACCCCTTTTGGGGTGTTCTGTTTTCTTTGTGGAGTTTCAAGAGTCATGGGCAGATTCTTCTTAGGTCTAAATCTCTGTTTTCTTGTATTGCATAACCTAACCTCCTTGGCTTTGGGGTTACCAGAGATTACCTTGTACATGCAGAAAATGCTTATAAGGGCTGATCACCAGGTGTTTTGAACCCTCTCAGAGGTCACAGACTTCTGGAGAGAGAAACTGAGACACATAAGATGTTGGAAACAACTCAGTGGTGACATCCTGTGGAGCTCTGCCCACAGGCAACACACATCACTCCAGCACACAAAAACCCTTGACCACAGCTCAGTTTCTCCTTTTTTTTAAAAGTTTTATTTATTTATTTATTTTTAAAATTATACTTTAAGTTCTAGGGTACATGTATTTTCTCCTCATTCTTAGATTATTTGTTTCCCACAGTTCCACCTTTTTTTTAAAGAAAAAAATGTGGGAAACAAATAATCTAAGAATGAGGAGAAAACAAGGTGAATGAACTCTTGTGAGCACTCTAGGTTTTATGGCACCTCTGCTTGCCAGAGTTTATGTAAAATGGAAGTAATATGGTCTTTGTGCACATTTACATTAAAGAAAAAGAGCCCTAAGGTCGACCTGGAAACTATAGAGCTCCTAAGTTCTCTTTTTTTTTTTCTATTTTCTTTTCTGTCTGCTTTAAATCTGCTGAAATTAAAGCTATAGTCCCAGGGACTATAATGAAAGAGGTGGGCATGTGAGATTTTAAGGACTAATTTTGAGAGATAAAATATATTCAGATTTTCTATAAATTAATCATTAGTGTCAAAGGCACACTGACTGATATAAGAACAGCATATGGGCCCCTGTGTCAGATTAACATGAATTTCTTGAAGCATTAACTGACTCCTTAATAAAGGTTATAAAGGTTATAAAAAGGCTTATGGAAGTCATAGTTAAGATTAAGATTTTTATGGATTGTTTATAAAATTTCCAAAAAAATTAAGTCTCCTCTCTCAAAGAATGAGGATTTTTGCCTTTTCTTTTTGAAATCCTTGAGTTACCACTTTGGTTAAATGAATGACTTATTTTACAATGACCTGTAGTATCAAGTGTTTTAAACCTTTGATGTTTGACAAACTTTCCAAAATCAAATTGTAAATTATGTATTTTTCTGACCTAATTAATCCTTTAAGATACTAGGTTCCCAACAGTCCAAAAATGACATAATTTGGCTTACTTTGTAGAAAAATTATACAGGAATAATTGTCAAGTATGAAATGGTGTTTGGATTTCTTTGGGCTATATTTGTATATGTTACTGGTATGTTTTCCAAAAATATGGGAAACTTTTATAATTCTGATATTACTTAGTGTATATTATCAGTAATAATTATAATTCTGATGTTAAATTATTGTGTGGCACAGAGGTACAAATTTCCCTGTCAATTGTGTCTTTGGCTATGGCTGCCATACAAATAGCTGTTTTAGTCCTCTCTGGAAGGTGGTTTTATAGTCATCCATAAAATTCTAATAGGCAGGTTTCTGATAACTTTGGAGATTGTGACATCAGAATAGAGGAAAGACTTTTAGGACTCACAGAGAGCTGAAATGTTCATGAATATCAAGCAGAACAGGAATTAACTTCATGAACTAAACTAATAGAAGACTAAAGTAATCTTTTTGACTTTTTGATTAAAACTTTGCTGATCCTTTGTTTTGTTTTTCCAGAGTCAAGGAAAGTTTTCTTTTGAGCTATTGACAGCTTTTAACCATTATGTATACTCCTATGAACAAAATTTGGAGCATATTTGTTTCCCTCTGCCTGATTTCTCCAGAATTTGAAAACTATTTGTGAGTATTCTATACAGCATGACAGTTATTTGCACAAATGCAATAAGAATCTCTTTTCACTTGTAACAGGACACAATTGGAGAAACTAGTTATTTTACCAAGGCTTTGACTAGAATGGTGTGCTTTCCTTTAAGAATTCAAACTTGACTTATAGATCCAATAAAAGTCCATTGGGAAAGAGTTTTATAGCTGATTATAAGACCTCTTGGGAGAGAGTGTTATAGCTGATTATAAGACCACCTTCTGGAGAGGACCAAAACAAAACAACAATTGTCTGTGGATGGCAAAAAGTTTTAGGGCAGCCATAGTCAAAGACAAAATTGACAAGGAAATTTGTGCCTCTGTGCCACACAATAATTTAACATCAGAATTATAATTATTACTGACAATATACACTAAGTAATATCAGAATTACAGGAGTTTCCCATAATTTTGGAACACATACCAATAACATATTTATCCAAATACAGCCCAAAGAAAACCAAACATAGTTTCATATTTGACAATTCTTCCTGTATAATTTTTATACCAAATAAGCCAAATTATGTCATTTTTGGACCTTAGGGACACTAATATCTTAAAGGATTCATTGGGTCAGAAAAATGCATAATTTATAATTTGATTTTGGAAAGTTTGTCAAATATGAAAGGTTTAAAACACTTCATATCACAAAATAGGATCACACATTTTTGTAAAATAAGTCATTCATTTAACTAAAGTGATAACTCAAGGATTTCCAAAAAAAGTGAAAGCCTTCAGTTTTGAAGGAGCAGACTTAATTTTCCAAACAATAGGCCCCAATAAAAACAGCACAAAGCCAATTAAGTTTGTTTTTCAAATGTTATAAACAGTCTATAACATTTTAATCTGGACCATAAAATTTAACTTCCATAAGCCTTTTATAGCTTTTATAACCTTTATTAAGGAGTCAGTTAATGCATCAAGGAAACCTTGTTAATCTGACACAGAGACCCACACGCTGTTCTTTGACATTATGTCAAATGTCATTATGACATTATGTCAATAATTAATGTCCTTTGACATTAATTATTAAATCATAGAGAAACTGAACTTATTTTTTCTTTTTTTTTTTTGAGAC
>NW_012111586.1:5124931-5135321 GCF_000951035.1 Colobus angolensis palliatus
GATCAAATGGTAGTTCTACTTTTAGTTCTTTAAGGAGTCTCCACAATGTTTTCCATAGTGGTAAACTAGGGTGCACTAGTTTACATTCCCACCAGCAGTGTAGAAGTTTTCCCTGAAGTCTGCATCCATGCCAACATCTACTGTTTTTTGACTCTTTGATTATGGAGTAGGAGTAAGGTAGTATCACATGGTGGGTTTGATTTGAATTTCCCTGATCATTAGTGATGTTGAGCATTTTTTCATATGTTTGTTGTCATTTGTATATCTTCTTTTGAGAACTGTCTATTCATGTCCTTAGCCCACTTTTTGATGGGATTGATTGTTTTTTTCTTACTGATTTGTTTCAGTTCATTCTAGATTCTGAATATTAGTCCTTTGTCAGATGTACAGATTGTGAATATTTTCTCCCACTCTGTGTGTTGTCTATTTACTCTGCTGACTGTTCCTTTTGCTGTGCAAAAGGTCTTTAGTTTAATTAGGTCCCAGTTATTTATCTTTGTTTTTATTGCAATTGCCTTTGGGTTTTTGATCATGAAATCCTTGCCTAAGTCATTGTCTAGAAGGGTTTTTCCAATGTTATCTTCTAGAATTTTTATAGTTTCAGGTCTTAGGTTTAAGTCCTTAATCCATCTTGAGTTGATTTTTGTATAAGGTAAGAGATGAAAATCCAATTTCATTCTCCTACATGTGGCTAGCCAATTATCCCAGCACAATTTATTGAAAAGGGTGTCCTTTCCTCACTTTATGTTTTTGTTTTCTTGTCGAAGATCAGTTGGTTTTAAGTATTTGGGTTTATTTCTGGGCTCTCTATTCTGCTCCATTGATCTATGCGCCTATTTTTACACCAGTACCATGCTGTTTTGGTGACTATAGCCTTATAGTACAGTTTGAAATCAGATAGTGTGATGCCTCCAGATTTGTTCTTTTTGCTTAGTCTTGCTTTGGCTCTATATGAATTTTTTTGGATCTATATGAATTTCAGAATTTTTTTTTTCTAACTCTGTGAAGAATGATGGTGGTATTTTGATGGGAATTGCATTGAATTTGTAGATCACTTTTGGCAGTATAGTTATTTTCACAATATTGATTCTACCCATCCATGAGCATGAAATGTGTTTCCGTTTGTTTGTGTCATCTATGATTTCTTTCAGCAGTGTTTTGTAGTTTTCCTTGTAGAGGCCTTTCGACTCCTTTGTTTGGTATATTCCTAAGTATTTTATTTTTTTTGCAGGTATTGTAAAAGGGGTTGAGTTCTTGATTTGATTCTCTGCTTGATCGCTTCTGGTGTATAGAAGAGCTACTGATTTGTGTATATTAATCTTGTATCTGGGAACTTTGCTGAACTCTTTTATCAGTTCTAGGAGCTTTCTGGAGGAGTCCTTAGGGTTTTCAAGGTAAACGATCATACTGTTAGCAAACAGGGACAGTTTGACTTCCTCTTTACTGATTTGGATGCCCTTTATTTCTTTCTCCCATCTCATTGCTCTAGCTAGGACTTCCAGTACTATGTTGAAGAGGAGTGGTGAGAGTGGGCATCCTTGTCTTGTTCCCATTCTCAGAGGGAATGCTTTCAACTTTTCCCCATTCAATACTATGTTGGCTGTGGGTGTGTCACAAATGGCTTTTATTACATTAAGGTATGTCCCTTGTATGCTGATTTTGCTGAGGGATTTAATCATAAAGCGATGCTGGATTTTGTCGAATGCTTTTTCTGCATCTATTGAGAGCAGAACTAAATGAAATCAAAACAAAAAAATACAAAAGATAAATTAAACAAAAAGCTGGTTTTGGTTTTTAATGTGATTTTTGTTTTTAATTCTGTTTATGTGGTATATCACATTTATTGACTTGCATGTGTTAAACCATCCCTGCATCCCTGGTGTGAAACCCGCTTGATCATGGTGGATTATCTTTTTGATGTGTTGTTGGATTTGGTTAGCTAGTATTTTGTTGAGGATTTTAGCATCTATCTTCATCAAGAATATCAGTCTGTAGTTTTCTTTTTTGGTTGTGTCCTTTCCTGGTTTTCATATTAGGGTGATGCTGTCTTCATGGAATGAATTAGGGAGGGTTCTTCTTTTTCTATCTTGTGGAATAGTGTCAAAAGAATTGGTACCAATTCTTCTTTGAATGTCTGGTATAATTCTGCTGTGAATCCATCTGGTCCTGGACTTTTTTTTATTGGTAATTTAAAAATTACCATTTCAATTTAGCTGCTTGTTTTTGGTCTAATCAGGGTATCTAATTCTTTCTGATTTAAATTACGAGGTCGTATTTTTCCAGGAATTTATCCATCTCTTGTAGGTTTTCTAGTTTATGTGCATAAAGGTGTTCGCAGTAGCCTTGAATGATCTTTTGTGTTTCAGTAGTGTCAGCTGTAGTATCTCGTGTTTCATTTCTCTGAAGTTATTTGGATTTTCTCTCTTCTTTTCTTGGTTAATCTTGCTGATAGTCTATCAAGTTTATTTAACTTTTCAAAGAACTAGCTTTTTGTTTCATTTATCTTTTGTGTTTTTTTTGTTTTGATTTTATTTAGTTCTGCTCTGATCTTGGTAATTTTCCTTCTTCTGCTGGGTTTGGATTTGTTTGTTTCTTGTTTCTCTAGTTCCTTGAGGTATGACCTTAGATTGTCTGTTTGTGCTCTTTCAGACTTTTTATGTAGACATTTAGGGCTATGAACTTTCCTCTTAGCACCACCTTAGCTGTATCCCAGAGGTTTTGATAGGTTGTGTCATTATTGTCATTCAGTTCAAAGGATTTTTAAATTTCCATTTTGATTTTGTTCTTGACCCAGTGCTCATTCAGGAGCAGGCTATTTAATTTCCATGTATTTACATGGTTTTGAAGATTCCTTCTGGAGTTGATTTCCAGTTTTATTCCACTGTGATCTGAGAGAGTGCTTGATATAATTTCAATTTTCTTAAATTTATTGAGGCTCATTTTATGGCCTATCATATGGTCTATCTTGGAGAAAGTTCTATGCACTGTTGAATAGCATGTGTATTCTGTGGTTGTTAGATGTAATGTTCTACATATATCTGTTAAGTTCATTTGTTCCAAGGTATAGTTTAAATCCATTGTTTCTTTGTTGAATTTCTGTCTTGATGACCTGTCTAGTTCTGTCAGTGGAGTATGGAATTCCCCACTATTATTGTGTTGCTGTCTATCTCATTTCTTAGGTCTATTAGTAATTGTTGTATAAATTTGGGAGCTCCAGTGTTAGGTGCATGTATGTGTAGGATTGTGATATTTTCCTGTTGGACAAGGCCTTTTACCATTATATAATGTCCCTCTTTGTCTCTTTTAGCCACTGTTGCTTTAAAGTTTGTTTGATATAAAGATAGCTACCCCTGCTTGCTTTTGGTGTCCATTTGCATGAAATGCCTTTTTCCACCCATTTAAGTTTATGTGAGCCCTTATGCGTTAGGTGAGTCTCCTGAAGGCAGCAGATAGTTGGTTGGTGAGTTCTTAACCATTCTGTGGTTCTGTATCTTTTAAGTGGCGTACTTAGGCCATTTATATTCAATGTTAGTATTGAAATGTGAGATACCATTGCATTCATCATGCTCTATGTTGCCTGCATACTTTGGTTTGTTTTTTGGTTTTGCTTTTTAACCTGTATTTTTGTTTTATAAGTCTTGTGTGATTTATGCTTTAATAAGATTCTGTTTTGATGTATTTCCATGATTTGTTTCAATATTTAGAGCTCCTTTTAGCAGTTCTTGTAGTGGTGACTTGGTAATGGTGAATTATCTCAGCATTTGTTTGTCCAAAAATGACTGTATCTGTCCTTCATATATGATGCTTAGTTTTGCTGGATACAAAATTCTTGGCTGGTGATTGTTTTGTTTGAGGAGGCTGAAGATAGGACCCCAATCCCTTCTAGCTTGTAGGGCTTCTGCTGATAAATCTGCTGTTAATCTGATAGGTTTTCCTTTATAGGTTACGTGGTGCTTCTGTCTCACAGCTAAGATTCTTTCCTTCATCTTAACTTTGGATAACCTGATGACAATGTGCCTAGGTGAAGATCTTTTTGTGATGAATTTCCCAGGTGTTCTTTGTGCTTCTTTAATTTGCATGTCTAGGTCTCTAGCAAGGCTGGGGAAGTTTTCCTTGATTATTTCCCCAAATATATTTTCCAAGCTTTTAGAATTGTCTTTTTTCTCAGGAACACCGATTATTCTTAGGTTTGGTCATTTAACATAATCCCAAACTTCTTTGAAGTTTTCTTCATATTTTCTTATTTTTTTCTTTGTCTTTGTTGGATTGGGTTAGTATGAAGACCTTGTCTTTGAGCTCTGAGTTTCTTTCTTCTACTTTTTCAATTCTTTTACTGAGACTTTCCAGAGCATTTCACATTTCTGAAAGCGTGTCTGAAGTTTCCTGATTTTTTGTTGTGTTCTCTTTTCCTTTTCTGTCTCTCTCTTTATTTTTTATTTTTTATTTATTTTTTATTGAGACAGAGTCTCACTCTGTCACCCAGGCTGAAGTGCAGTGGCGTGATCTTGGTTCACTGCAACCTTCACCTCCTGGGTTCAAGCAATTCTCCTGCCTCAGCTTCCTGAGTAGCTGGGATTACAGACACCCGCCACCATGCCTGGCTAATTTTTGTAGTTTTAGTAGAGACAGGGCTTCACCATGTTGGCCAGGCTGGTCTCAAACTCCTGACCTCAGGTGATCTCCCGCCTTGGCCTCTCAAATGATGGGATTACAGGCATGAGCCACCATGTCTGGCCTGATTGTTTTCCTTTAAGCTATCTATTTCTTTGAATACTTCTCCCTTCATTTCTTGTATCATTTTTTTGGGTTTCCTTGCACTGGGCTTTGCCTTTCTCTTGTCTTGCCCTGATTAGCTTAATAACTAACCTCCTGAACTCTTTTTCAGGTAAATCAGGGATTTCTTCTTGGTTTGGATCCATTGCTGGTGAACTAGTGTGATTTTTGGGGGATGTTGATGGGCCTTGTTTTGTCATATTACTAGGGTTGTTTTCTGGTTCCTTCCCATTTGGGTGGGCTCTACCAGAGGAAAGGTCTAGGGGTGAAGGCCGTTGTTCAGATTTTTTTGTCCCATGGGGTGTTCCCTTCATGTAGTTCTCTCTTCCTTTTCCTGTGGTTGTGACTTCCTATGAGCTGAACTGCAGTGATTGTTGTCTCTCTTCTGGGTCTAGCCACCCACCAAGTCTACCCTGCTCTGGGCTGGTACTGGGCGTTTCTGCACAGAGTACTGTGATGTGAACCATCTGTGAGTTTCTCAGCCGTGGATACCAGCACCTGTTCTGGTGGAGGTGGCAGAGGGTGCAATGGACTCCATGGGGGTTCTTAGCTTTGGTGGTTTAATTCTTTATTTTTGTGCTGGTTGGCCTCCTTCCAGGAGGTGGTGCTTTCCAGAAAGCACTAGCTGTAGTAGTGTGGAGAGAGAC
The DNA here is from genome assembly GCF_000951035.1 of Colobus angolensis palliatus. Classification (NCBI taxonomy): domain Eukaryota; kingdom Metazoa; phylum Chordata; class Mammalia; order Primates; family Cercopithecidae; genus Colobus; species Colobus angolensis. The sequence continues at coordinate 5,130,352 of NW_012111586.1, forward strand.
CAGTAGTGGGAGGGGCCCTAGAACTCCCAAGATTATATGCCCTTTGTCTTCTGCTACCAGGGTGTTTAGGGAAGAACCATCAAGTGGGAGCAGGGCTAGGTGTGTCTGAGCTCAGACTCTCCTTGAGTGGGTCTTGCTGTGGCTGCTGTTGGGGCTGGCAGTGAGATTCCCAGGTCACTGGAATTGTATACCTAGGAGGATTATGGCTGCCTCTCCTGAGTTATGCAGGTTGTCAGGAAAGCGGGGGAAAGCTGGCAGTCACAGGCCTCACTAAGCTCCCAGACAAACTGAAGGGCCGGTCTTACTCTCACTGTGCCTCAGTTATGTGTTTTATTTTGATCGGCATCTTCTACCAGGTCTGAAGATAAGGCTTTAATGGGTGTCAGTGTTTAAGATTTAGCAGGACTTGGTGTCTTTTTTAGACCCAGGAGTCAAAGCCCTGTAACTCAATGTCACAAGTACTTTAAAAGCACATACAGAACAATATATGGATGTAATAATCTTAATTTAAAAACATTAAAAAACATCTCTGTTTTTTTCTAAGCAAATCAAAACTTAATAATAATGGCGTAGAAATTGTTTCAATAAACCACAAAATCTGTTAGGCTAGTTACCAAAAGACAAAAGAAAAGACCTTCTGTACTGCACAGAATATTATGTTGGAAGAAAACATTTTCTTCAGACCTTTAAGAAGATATTGTTAGCATCAGGCCACAACAAACAGAGCTTGAGGAAGAAAACGTATGTGAGCTGAAAATGAGTTGAAGGATAGCATTGGTATTTCATGGGTTTTGAAAGGGGAAAGAAAATAAAAAATGGTGATATGCCCTAAAAGTTAAACTTTGGGTTATGGGTTAAAAAAATTAAAATCTCTTATATATTAAGAGTAAATCAATCGATTAAAAATTTCATTGTTTTAACCAATTATTTAGTGTATAATTTTTTTTACCTCAAGCCAAATATCTAGAAAGACCATTATAATTTCCCTTTAATTATAGACAACTTGATCATATAAAAGTTTTTGGTTTTTTAAAAAAATCCTCTTATTGTGACATACACAGACCATTCATGACATGCTTGGATTTTTGGGTTTGTCCTGAACATCCCCCTTTTGTAAACAACCTGTCATTTTATTTTAGGACTAAATTTACCATACAATTTTTTTTGAGTTAAAATTATTTCTCTTTAAGCTTTCTTACCGAAAAAGTACCTCTTTTCTTCTATAACTTTCTTTACATCTCTCTTATTTCCTGGTTCTTTTTACCTTGTTTTATACATAACCTTTAAATAAGCTTTGAATTAGATAAAAATTGTTCAACTTTTTAAAAAGGGTACACTTTTTTTAAATAAAGAATGTTTTTCTATGATATATTTTTATTGAAAAATACCCAAATAATGAAATATCAATTATTTAATTTGATATAACTTTAAATCCTAAATTATGACAAGTTTGTCTAGAAGTCTTTATTCTTTTACATTTACCTAATTATTTTATTTTAATCATTTACCTAGATGACTTATGAAAACTGTGATAGTCATCATTTAGGGTAAGCTTATGGAACCACCATTGCAAAATTATAACTGAGACAGTAAAAAAGATCTGACCTAACTGACTCCATGTGGCTTCTGACCTCCAGACTATCCTTGTTCATTCCTGGGCATAGGCTGAACTAACTTTAGAAGGAACTTAGTTGATAGTTTAGCTTCGAAACAAAGATGATTCCCAAAACAAACCTCCTTAGTGTCTGTGGACTAGACTGCCTAAAGCCATGAGATTCAAAGTTTTGGTAATCTTACTAAATTCAAGACGTCACTACTTTCATTAAACCAATATCAATGTCTTATTTATTAAAAATTACATGAGCAAAGATCATCCTGTTTTGAGCTGTGTTTATAGTTTTGTAACCTTTATGCCAAATTTTGATATAGTATTTGGTAGAGATAAGTATGAAATTGCTTGAATAATAAATGCAAATAAAAATGCATACTGGCAATTCTTAAGACATTTCTAATGTCACTTTAACAATAATTTTAAAGCCAGCTTGTTTATTAAAGATTTTACTTAATCATGTAAACTTGAAAAAGCATTTGACTAGTCTTTTTTTTTCCTGATAAATTTAACTCAAATGCTTTTGTTTTCTTAAGCCACTTAATTTGAACTCTTTTACATATTTTTACTAGTGAAACATTGTGTACACAGCACATAAATACATAGTCCTAGTAGGCATACCAATAGAAACACATCTTGTAGATTCTTAAAACCTCCTTTCTTTCCCTATCTTAGACTTGAAAACTCTTGATAACCTGTTTTGTTGCCCTGGCAGTTGTCAGCTAAGCAGCCCTAAATATGCGTATTGAAGGAAACAACTCTTAGATAAAAAAGTCAGATAGCAAATTTGCAATGTTAAGTACAGAGAGAAAATGTCTGGTGGTGCTAGAGAAAAATTAAAGATGAATGCCAAATCAAACATAAAATTATAGAAATGAGTCATAGGATTGTATAGGGAGATGAATTTTATTTAGATAGGGACTACCTATCTTTTAAATGGATCTCTGAGCTTTGGGCAAGCCCAGAAGCTTGCCCAATGTGTGGCAAGCCCACATTGAATCCTGGGTCTCCAAAAAGGAAGAATTATTATCAGGCCATGTGATGCTTTTACAGTGCAGTTAATTTTCTTTTGTTTTTTTTTGAGATGGAGTTTTGTTCTTGTTGCCCAGGCTGGAGTGCAATGGCATGATCTTGGCTCACTGTAACCTCCACCTCCCAGGTTCAAGCGATTCTCCTGCCTCAGCCTCCTGAGCACCTGGGATTACAGGCATGTGCCACCATGCCCAGCCAATTTTGTATTTTTAGTAGAGACAGAGTTTCTCCATGTTGGTCAGGCTGGTCTTGAACTCCCAACCTCAGGTGATCCACCCACCTCAGCCTTCCAAAGTGTTAGGATTACAGATATGAGTCACCACGCCCAGCTTAACTTTTTTTTTTTTTTTAAATGAGGACATTTCTAAGTATCTAAGCTAGACTCTTCCTTAGAAACCCAGGAGTAACCTCTCTTGCAACAACTATTTTAGTCAAAAAATTAGGTAACACAATACAAAATCAAGCAGCTTAAGAGCTGAGACAAACTTGTCTATTTACACTTTTGGGGTTCCATAAGGGAAAACAGAGGTTGCTACTCAGTGAGAGTCTGGTGCCTTCTCCATTTTCTTTAAGGAACTCCAGGCTATTATAAATTATTTTAGGTCTCTCATGCAGCAGAGGGTGAAAGAGAAAGGAGAGACAGCAGAAGTAAATGAAGAAAACAGTATTCAGTCAACTGAGAAGAAAAAAAACTTTGCTGAAAAAAGGCAAGGTCCTAGGAGAGAAAAAAAACAAAAACATGAATTTTAAATACAAACTCACAGACACACATCTTGGATGTTAGCTTAAAAGCTAACTTATTAAGCTGACTTTTAACCACTGAGTTCCTTTAAAAAAATATTTTTAAATCTCATTACCATATTTCAGCTAGGACAAATTGCTGCTATTTCAGAAGTACCAAGTATCAAACCAGAAAGGGCTTGATTTAGGAACCAAATCCAGGCTGTCATGGTGGAAGAAAAGGGGGAAGAACTTTAGCTATCCAACTGCAGTGTGGGGAGATAGCCATTGCTCTTTCAGTTTGGCCTGGCTAGCAAAAACTTGGCATTGTTATGTAAATAAAGACCCTTAAGTAGTCAAAATAAAAAATCTTTTCCCCCCTTTTGCTGGCTGTTTTCTGCCCCCACCACACCACCATTTTTTTTGTGTGTGGGAATTTAGCCACTTCAGAGGCCTTTTTCCCCATAATTTGGAACTTTCCTTAGGATTTGATCTAGTCGGATAGAGTTGGTCAAGTCCAATGGGAAAAAGACTGAAACAACAGCAAAAATGTAAACAACCAAACAACAAAAACAAAAACCAGTTAAGCAAAACAAATGATTGCTCAACTTATATGATTACTGAGCGCTGTAATGGTAAGGAGAAATTAAGACCAGTGGGTTGTTTATTTTAACTTTAACCAAGACAAACCCCAATTCAGTTACTTACTTAGGAATGGGTCTGAGGCTGAAGACTGCTCTCTACCATCCTCAAAGCAGGAAAAAACTCAAACTTGTCTTTTCTTAGAAGAGAACTCAAACTCCATAAAGGAATTACTTATCTTCCATCATCATGGAAGCAGGAAAACTTGTCTTCCTTGTGTTGCAAGCAAATAAAACTCAAAAAAAAAAAAAAAAAGGGTGTATGCAAAATAAACTTTAGATCTCGATCAAATTTTAGGAAATCAGGGATTTTCTGGAGGGAGTGCTTCCAGGCCTCAGCAAATTGTCCTATTGTCCTACTGGTTTGAGTCATAAAGATAGCTCAGGCTGCTACCAAGCAATGATAGGAGATTTGTCAAAGGTCAGGGGCATCTTCACTCACAATCCCTCCATGGTTATCAAAATGTGAACCCTGAATATCTGAGACAGGTCTCAGTTAATTTAGAAAGTTTATTTTGCCAAGGTTGAGGACAGGTACCTGTGACACAGCCTTAGGAGGTCCTGAAGATATGTGCCCAAGGTGATCAAGGCACAGCTTGGTTTTGTACATTTTAGGGAGACATGAGACATCGATCAACACACGTAAGAAGAATATTGGATCAGTCTGGAAAGGCAGGACAGCTCGAAGCAAAGGCCAAAGGCGGGGCAAGTTGAAGCAGGGAGGGGGCTTCCAGGTCGTAGGTAGATAGATAAGAGAGAAATGGTTGCATTCTTTTGAGTTTCTGATTAGCCTCTCCAAAGGAGGCAGTCAGATATGCATTTATCTCAGTGAGCTGAGGGATGACTTTGAATAGAATTGGAGACAGGTTTGTCCTAAGTAGTTCCCAACTTGACTTTTCCCTTTAGTTTAGTGATTTTGGGGCTCCAGATTTGTTTTCCTTTCACAAGGATAAGACAAGGATAAGGCC
>NW_012111586.1:5135663-5206644 GCF_000951035.1 Colobus angolensis palliatus
AAAAAAAAAAAAAAAAAGACAAGGATAAGACAAATAACTGCTACAAGATTGAAAGTGAATGCAGCTAAGAAGAGTTACAGACTGAGGTGGCAGATTTAGAAGACTGGCCTAATTGGTGTTTCTGAAGTGGAGGCATGGGAGGATGGCATCCTGGAGGAAGAGAGCAGTTAGGAAGGACTTGGATAAAGATAGTCTCTTTATGTCCATCTCCTTTGCACCCTCCCTTCCCTACTCCCATAGCCCCAGACCTCTTCAGACACATGGGAATTAATCTTTGCGAAAGGCCTAAAGATTTTTTTTCCCCAAGGAGTTTGAAAGGGAGCCTTCTAGTCTTGCCCTACAGGCCTGTATAATGTTGGTCTCTTAGGCAAGTACCAGTGGTCAAGGAGATCTGCTATAGTAACTCTGCAGCCTGGGGTTTAGGATCAATGGTATGTTGGGAAGTGTTTAACAACTGGCTTCTCAGGAGAAAAAGTGGGATTTGTAGCATTTGCCAATTTCTGTCATGTAAATGTTAAATACTCCCATTATGGCCAATTTCAAGCTGCTAATGTGACACCAAACCTAGAGTTGGAAGTGACACACACAATCTGCTCTTGAGAGCCAGTGCCAGCCTGTTCCAGCACACTAATGGACTGGGGGCCACCTACAAGCCTTTCTTTTTTTTTTTTTTTTTTACAGTTGAAGTTTTCTGTGGGATTCTTAAGTGAAAAAGCAAAAAACTAGGACTACTGGGTGGAAGCTTTCAAGAATGTTGGCTTCCACAAATCACACTGGCAAGATGGCCAGGGGTGAGTAGCTAGTAGGCTCAGGACCTGGGAGTTGACAGAAGCCTAGCCTTTGGCTCTGGTCACATGATGACTTGTTTTTTGCCCTAAAAATGTGGGTGGCTGCCAGATTTCAGCCAAGGGGCGGAGAGCAGGGTGTATGACAGATAGAACATGAGTGCTGGGCTATATTTCTCACAGGAGAAGGTATGTAGGGCCTCTGAGGCACAAGCAACATCCACCCTGCTCATCCTCCCTCTGACTTCCTCTCCCTGTCTGCCAACCAGGCTGTGCTCCAGCCTCGTTGCACCCCACCAGCCTTGAGTCATGCCTTCTGCCACCTCCTTGTCCAGGTTTGTCATCTTTCACAAAGATCAGTGCATTGATAGCTTCCTCTCCTCTCCAAGCCTTCTGCAGGCCCCACCCCTACCAGCCCAAGTCATGGCACACATACAGAGGGGGTGACCTTCCTGGACCTAACCTCTGATAACTCTTGTCCCTCTGCTTTAGGCCCTCTCTATGGCCCCCTGCAGCCTAGAAGACAAAGTTTAGTTTCCTTACCCCTCTATTGAAGCTCGATGCTAACCCTGCTCTTGACACTCCAGTTTCCTGACATGTTCCTCTCCTTTGTGTTTTCTGCTTGATAACGTCTCAGATATCTGTTTCTTCTCTAAACTAAGCCCCTCACTTTCACCATATCCAGATCATTGCTTGCTCCTATCTTATGGGAACTTTGCCCAGGATAATATCACTTAGAACTTCTCTATGAACCCCCTCAGTATTTCCTGGGCAAGCCCCACTGCTCAAAATGTATCAAGATAATCCCACTTGTCCCTTCCCAGGTTAATTTCATTCAGTTTGTTCCAAGCTAACCCCCTAAATATGTTTCAGCCCACCTTAACCAAGGCTTTCCCATTTTCCTGGGTTTTCACTAGTATGTCACATAGAAATACTTTGGTTTCAAGCAGCAGAAAACCCAACTCAGATTGAATTTAAACAAAGTGGATTTGTTGGCTCATGTAATAAAAATAGTCAAAGCATTGGTCTGGGCAAAGCATTCATGACTAAATCCTCAAAAGTAAATGCAACAAAAACAAAAACTGACAATTGGGACCTTCAGAGGGAAGCAAAAGAAACTATCAATGGCTGGGCGCGGTGGCTCAAGCCTGTAATCCCAGCACTTTGGGAGGCTGAGGTGGGGGAATCACGAAGTCAGGAGATGGAGACCATCCTGGCTAACACAGTGAAACCTCGTCTCTACTAAAAATACAAAAAATTAGCCAGGTGTGGTGGACAGCACCTGTAATCCCAGCTACTTGGGAGGCTGAAGCAGGAGAATGGCATGAACCCGGGAGGCGGAGGTTGCAGTGAGCTGAGATTGTGCCACTGCACGCCAGCCTGGGTGACAGAGTAAGACCCCATCTCAAAAACAAAACAAAAACAAAAACTATCAGCAGAGTAAGCAGACAACTTACAGAATGGGAGAAATATTTTCAAGCTATGCATCCAACAAAGGACTAATATCCAGAATCTATAAGGAACTTACAGATTCTTGCTCTTTTCTCTGCTGGGAGGCTGACTTCTGCAGACTGACTTGCCAGGCTCCTTGCCATTTCACTTCTGATTGGCTTGGCTGATTGGAGACACTAGTAAGAGATTGGGGATGGGAGATGAAAGAGTTTAGGATATTTTTGCTCTGTTCTTTCCCTGTTGCAGCATCATTTCTCTGGCACTGACTGTGTTCCCCATAAATACAACTCCCACCAAGCTACAGGAGCATGATTTCCTTCCCTTGTTCCTTTAGTCTTGGGGTATTGATGCATTTCTTCTTGTTTCTAGTTTCTGCATGCCACATCATATCTTGTTTGATTTCTTAAATCTGCCTGCCTCTTCAGGTAGCATACCCTCCCCAGGCAAGACAGTGACCTGAGCTAAACTTGTTCTTCCACAGAAGCCTGGGCTGTGGCATTGGGTGCTGCCACTGTCTTGCTGTGCAACTTTGGGTATTTCTCTACCTTTCTTTGAGACTGAGTGCCTCCATCCAGCCAGGAGGGACTGAATTTCATGACTTTTTCTCATCACCCTGAAAGTTCTATGTTCCTAAGTGTCAAAATGACACTATTGTTTTAGGGGTGGAGTTGGCCCCTTTCTGACCTGGTATTTCCCTTTTGGGGCTAGAACCTTGTCTCTGAAGGTGACTCACAAAAAAGAATTCAAAGCATTGAGAGTCTAGCATAAGTGCCAGCTCTCTCAAGGGTTCACATTGAAGGGGACACTGGAAGCTTTCTTGAGAGAAAGCATAGGCAAGCTGAGCCTCAGCTTCATTATCTGGGAAAAGGGTATAAAATGTGAGCGCCTCCGACCTCCTTTGCTGTTTGGGTTAAATGAGATAGTATGTAAAAAGTGCCTGAAACATTCACAGTGCTTGTATGAGAAGGCAGTGGTTATTATGCTGATGATTACACCAAGAATTGCCATCTGTTTGTTTTAAGGAATCAAGGTGGGATGCCCATTGCCTGCTTTTTTTTGGAGTTCACTATTAGGTTTCTCTTTAGCTGAATTTTGGGAGAAGGCCACTAAGCTCTCTCTTCTGTTGTTTGTGGCTTTGGGGGTTGCTGTCTCCGCCTTATGGCACTCAGCCCAGTCTTGGCTGCTGCTGGCTTCAGGGAGTGGCTGGGGCTGGGCGCTGACAGGATGCATGGGTCCAGAGTATAAAGGAAACCAGGAGCAGCTGGAGGCAAGTCAAACGAAGGCTGGGTGACTGGAACTCCAGCCATGGTGCCCAGCTTCTTCTCCCTGAGACTCTCCTGCCTGGGCCTGTGGGCTTCTGGGCTGATCTTGGTCTTAGGCTTTCTCAAGCTCATCTGCCTGCTGCTGCGGAGGCAGAGGTTGGCTAAGGCTATGGGCAACTTCCCAGGGCCTCCAACCCACTGGCTCTTTGGACATGCCCTGGAGGTATGTGGAGTCGGGGGTTGGGGAGAAAGAAAACATCCTCCCTTCTTTCAGAGAATCAGGTCTAATTCCTAGGGGGCTGTGGAGGGAGACTTCAAACTTGGGCAGGGGGATGATGTCCTGGGATCCATGGCTTCCATTCAGCTTTCCCACTGGAATTTCTCCTTCACTCCAGCCTTTCAAGCTGACTTCAGAAGTGGGGGCAACTTCCAAGTCAGGGCTCAAGCATGCCACAGATGCCTTCTCTTCATTCTGAGGCCCAAAGTTTGGACCAGGTTCTGCTAAAGGCTCAGCAGTGACAGAAAGGCAATGGCAGAAATCCAAAACCTCTGGACAGTCCATAGAAGTAGGCAACCCATTGAAAGTTCAGTCAGCATCCGCGTTGTTGTGTGTAGTGTAAAGATTTCCATTTATAAGGCAGGAAATGAGCGTGCGCATGAGGATGAGTACCACCACATGACAGACTTCACCAAGTGTCTAGGTGGTTGGTGTCCCCAAAGGCAGGGCTCTCCCGGCCATGCCTGTGGGTGGCTCAGGGGCCGTGAGAACTTCCCAGATTCAGATCATGGTTCATCTTCCTGTTACTCCAGGAACTGAGTAACTCCTACTACTCCAGGGTGGAAACTACGTTAGCCCCTGCTCTTAGGAAGACCTCTTAGTTTCCTACTGTCATGGGCATCTACACCAGAGGTTTCTAATTAAACACAGGGCAGGGAATTGGAATCAACTGGGAGAAGCAAATTCCTGGACCTCCAATCCCTGGAGATTCTGATTTGTCAGATTGGAACTAGGAGTTTACATTTAAAAACCTGTCCAAGTGTTAGTGTTTTGATCTGCAGCCAGCTTGGGGAACCCAGGTAGAGATGCCAGAGACTTTTCTTTCTTTCTTTCTTTTTTTTTTTTTGAGGTGGGGAGTTTGACTCTGTCTCCCAGGCTGAGGTGCAATGGCACAATCTCGGCTCACTGCAACCTCTGCCTCCCAGGTTCAAGCAATTCTCGTGCCTCAGCCTCCCAGGTAGCTGGGACCACAGGCATGCGCCACCACACCTGGCCTTTTCACTTTGTAGAGATGGGGTTTCACTATGTTGGGCACGCTGGTCTCAAACTCCTGACCTCAAGTGATCCACCTGCCTCGGCCTCCCAAGGTGCTGGGATTACAGGCGTGAACCACCGCGCCCGGCTGAGATGCCAGAGATTGAGGCTCAGAGTGAGGCAAGTTCCTTCTTCCACCTCCTGAACCCACTTTCCTCATTCTCTGTCTGGGCGGAGGACACTGCTTCTCTTCTTTGATTGACACTAGAAATGAGCTTGACCTCTAGGCTTATTCTTGCCCTGACAGATAACCCTGTAACATGCATCCTGAAGACATCCAGGAAAGGAAAGGGTAGGTCAGAGAGATGAATCAGACCCAGGCTTGGGGTTCAAAGAGCTTACGGTCTGAGGGGAAAACAGACACCAGAGCCGTGCTCCCGAGCTGGGCGAGGTTCCTCCCCAGGATTCTGCCTTAGCCCCATTCTTTTTATCTCAGCACTTGTCCTGTTGGGTTGTTGTCTTCTGTTTACCTGTTCATCTTCCCCACTAGACTGTGGCTCCTGGAGGATGGAGATCTGATCTGATTCATCCCTGTACCCTCAGGGTTCAGCATAAAGCCTAGTGTAGTGTAGGCATCACTAAATGAACCAGTAGTGAATGTTGGAGAGTAGGGAGAGTATCCACAGAGGAGAAAGCATGATGGAAAAGAAAAGCAGAGGGACCAGGAAGTCTTGGGAGAGGGTTTGCTAAGTACACAGGAGGGCCAAGGGAAGGTTGAGGTCTGACACTAAAGGGGTACGAGAGGTATTTAGAGAGAACTTTCTCCCTTTCTTCTTGTTCCCTTTCCACTTCTACCTGCCTTCGTCAAATTGTGTTTGCCCTCAGCCAGCGGCTTCTTTAGGACAGGGACCTTGCACCTCCACCTCCAGGTCAGAACTGGCTGTTTTCTTTCCCCCAATGGCCCCCACCCCCACCTTGAGAGTATGCAGAGGGCCTGGAACACAGCCTAGCTTTGGCTTCTTGGCTCTAACACAACTGTCTGAAGGGCCTTCCTTTGGCATCAGGTTGAGCAACAAAGGCTGGAGGGGTGACTACTTGTGAGAACTACAAGGGTTTCCTGGGGAACCATTGCAAACACAACTTCTGCAGTCCTCCAGGGCTTGGCGCCTCTGTTCTTGCTTGGATTCATACCTGAACTTGAGAAATGGGGAGGGCAGAGAGGGGATTATTTTCCCTAATATAAAAATGAGGACATTGAAGTTCAGAGGGTGCAAAGTATTTGTCTGCATCTGTTTAGTAGCTCAGGAGTTAGGTCAAGACTGGGCCCAGGACTTCTGCATTTTAATTCATAACGTTGTGAGTCCATAAAAGGTTACTGCAAAGTTGATTCTTAGGCCCAGCAATGATGGGAGTTAGGAACGGGAGGAAGACTGGTGGGTAAAGGGACTGGGGGCAGGGAAGAGCTGTCCGTCAGGATTAATTTCTCCTTCTTGGACTCCAATTACAGTCTGGAGGCCTTGGTAGCATCTACCTATCATCCTCCTCAATTCTCAGAATGTGTCTTCTGTAGGTGGGGACATGTCCTGTTCTTCCAGGGTCCCCCTCATTCTAGTCTAGGAACCAGGGAGGACTTTGCACGTAGTAGGTGCTCAGCTATATTGTTGGCCTGAGGTTGGAACCCTTGAAAGAAGCCAACAAATCTGATGTGTGTGTCTGCGTGTGTGTGTGTGCACGCGCGTGTAGAATGCCAGCTCCCAGACCAAGGAAATGAGATTCTCTGAGGCTGCAGAGGCCTCTTTCCCAGTGATGCCCTTTGCTGTGACAGTGCCCTTGACCTTGTGCTGTGTAGTGAAGACAGGGCTGTGGCTCATTTTCATTCAGTAAACATTGATCACAGGCCTTTGCTGTGCCTGGTTAGCTAAGCCACTTTACCTCTCTGTGCTTCTGTTTCCCTGTCAACAAAGTGGAGATAATCATTTTTACCTTACTGGGTGAGAAGGGGTTAGAAAGAGATAAAGTATAGGTATTTTGGGCAGATAAACGTCAGGTGTTAAATCATTGTGGAGGGATTCTTGCTACAAAACACCCTGGGGCATTTGCTTTCTTCATCACCTTCCTTCTTCTCAAATCAACCCAGTCTTTGTGAGCCAGATACGGTCCCTCTTTCCTAAGCAACCAGCAGTGTCTGATCAACAACTCTGGGTCCGGTCCTATGCTGAGGCCAGAGGATGAAGAATCAAGACAAAGAGGTTGTCTCAGAGGAACTAGGTCTGTAGGAGAGATGAATAACACAGTACAAGTGTTACCAATCCTTGGGCCTAGAGAAGGGCTCCTCTCAGCATGCAGAGTCAGGGAATGTCCAGGGAGGTGATGATGAGGCACATCCTCAAAGATCTGGAGGTAGAAACCTGTGGCAGGAAGTGCAGAAGAAAAGGCAGAAGGTGCTATCTGTGCAAAAAGGCACACAGGCTGGAAAAAGCAGTGTGTTTAGGAAATTAAATTGTGTTTTGGGGTCTAGGACATACCTGTGTTAGTAGCTCAGCAGTTCTGCAGTGGTGACAGGGAGGACAGAATGGAGAGGATGAGGCTAGAGGTGGATGGGGATGTCGCACAGATCCTTGAGACCGGGTCAAAAGGCTTTACCTTATTCTGAGGATGATAGGGAACGATGGAAGGAATTTAAGCAAGGGAGAGACAAGCTTAGACTTATGTTTTAGAAAGATCACTTTGGCTTCAGGGTGGTAAACAGACTGATGGAGGGCAAGTAGGAGGCAGGGAGGCTAGGGTGGAGGTGATCCGGGCCTCCACCTTGTGTTGGGGAGTGAACCAGTGGGCTGGAGGGAAGTGGAAGGTGGAGCAGGCCAGGTCTTGGCATGGGTGGGCACAGGAGAGAGAGGCATCGAGACCTCCACCGTAGCCAGACGTGAGGGTCAGTGAGGGCCCCTCCATGTAGCAGGAAAAGGAAATAAGGATTGCCCTTGGAGCTCTGTTAATTGGAGGCATCAACACAGCTGGACCACAGCAGAATCTGGCAAAACTCATCAAAAGAGAGCCATAAGACTGGATTGTAAATAGGAGGAATGAATTTTTTGTCTCAATTTTAAAATGTGGGCATCTGAGACCCAGGAAGAGGAGGCTCAGTGGCAGGCAGCCCTGTTAGTGCCTGGGTATGGAATCCTTGAGTACTAGGTTTGGAGAATGCTGAGTCTCCTCCCATGACCTGCTACATCTGGCTCTTTTCACTCTGGTTTGCTAATTTCAAGGTAAAAATCACTTGGTGGGCCTGCAGAGGGGAGGGGCTGCCTCTACAGGACATCCCTCTTCATATTGATATAAACCATGGAGAAAACGACATTCCGTATTCCTGGCTAGTTTTGGGATGGGTGATGGTTCTATTCCCAGGTTCAGTAGGAGAGGCAGATTTTGGGGACAAACGTGTCCGAAGATGTGTATGAGCGTGGGTTTGGAAATGCTGGGTTTGAGGAATCTGGAGGGTGTCATGCAGAGAGTTCCGGGGGTTGATTATGATTCTGGACCTCAGGAGACAGGTAAACTGGACAAAGCTGTCAACTGAGAAATTGTTGGTAGGTAGATGGCACAGGAAACCACAGAAGCAGGTGAGAGCTTTCAGGGAGAAGATGCAACAAGGGAAGAGGCCAAGGACTGGGTCTGGGGGAACAAACAGTGGGTGAGGAGCTGCCCAGGGCGGCCACTGGGAGAGAGGGGAGGACAGCCAGGAGACAGTGCACGAGGGATGGGGAGTCATCTGGGCTCAGTGCCGGGGAGGGTGCTGGATTCCTTAGCAAGAGCAGCATAGGAGAGGTGGGGCCGTCACAAGGAATTGGAAACAGTAGGCACAGCTCTTTAGAGAAGTTAGATTATGAAGGGATAAGGAAATAAGGTGTTAGCTGGAGGAGGAAACTGAACCAAGGGAGGTTTGGTTTTGTTTTCTTTCTTTTCTTTTTTTTTTTTTTTTAAAGTGAGAGACTTGAACAAGTTTTGAATGAGGATGGGAAGGAGCCTGCAGAGAAGGTGAGGTCTGTGATTTGGGAGAGAGGGGCTGATTGATAGGTGAGGTACCTTGTGGGGAGGGTCAGAATCCAGAGGGACTGGTCTTGGACGGGCCCTGCACGCTCCTCTCCTGAAACAGAAGTAAACAGAGAGGCTGGGCGCAGGTGGGGTGGTCCTTCAGGTCTGCCAGCTGACTTTTGGGTTTTCTTATCTGATGGGTTCTATTTTCTCTGGGAAGTAGAACAAGGGTGATCTGCCAGGAGTGAGGAGGGGAGAGGTAGAGGGGGCAGTTGAAAGAAAAGTTTTTGAGAAGCAGATTGTGGCTGATGCCATGGGGCTTTCCAGAAGACATTTCTGCTGATCTTTGCTGAAATGTCACCTTAGAGAGGCCTTCCTAGCCCACCCCCATCCATAGTGGCAGCCCTGCCCCTTACTCTGCTTTTTTTCTTTCGGGAGTTATCACTACCTGAAACCATACTCTTGGCGTATTTGATTCTTGTTTATTTTCTTTCTCCCCGCTTGGAATGTATGCTGGTGGGGCCGGGCTTTGTCTTGCTCACTGCTGTAACCCCAGAAACTAGCACTGTCTCTGGCTCAATGCCCATGTGTTGGAAGAGTGGATGAATCTCTGGGGGGCCCAACTCTGGGCAGCAAAGCTGCCCATGCAGACTGAGGACAGATGACTGCATCCCTTTGGACTCTTGGGCATTTCTTGGGTCCCTGCCCTCCTGCCTTTTTAGTTGTTTGGATGCTTTCCTGCATTCCTCCTCTCAGCTGGTTGGGTGCTCCTGAGTCTGGAGTTCACCTTTGGATGCTGAAGACAGGGAGGGTGTTGGGGGCAGAGCACAGGCTTTGGAATCTAAAGACTGGGGCATGATGCTAGTTGTGTGACTTTGGACAAAGCCCATCACCACTTCCTAGCCAAGGCATGGTGGCTAGAGAGTCCTGGTGACCACACTGATCTCACCCAAAGTCCCTTTGCTCCTTCTATTGAGCTAGGGGTTCTTTCTGTATGTTATCTGTTCACATGTACATGTGTAATGGTTCCTTTGTCTTTGAAAGGGAGGATGGAGGATGAAGTCATGTTTGTCACCAGCATGGAAGGAAGTCACCTCTCTGCTCCCTGGGGCATTTTGCATTTGATCCCCTTTTCAGGCTCTCCATGACTCTGTTCAACCTCACAGCTGAATCCCCAGCGAGTTTGTACACATTGAGTCTGCTTTTCCCACTGATTTTTATAGTTATTTCAGAGATGCTACTTCTACTCCCTTTTGATTGGTTTTTCTTGGCTTCTAGCTCTTTAGCTTTATTTGAAAACTTGGCAGTGGCTTGGACTCATGCACACATGGAGCCCTGGTAATCTTGGGTGTGGGGAGAGGGACCATGGTAGGGAGACAGCTGAGACCAGGGCACCAAAGGGCACTGTCCATCCTGGTGGAGAGTAGACCTAGGGGGTTCTAGCTCCCCACTCCCAATCCCTGCAGAACTTCCCTGGGCAGTGGGAGCCTGTGTGGTCCCAGAGGGAGACCCATGGGGAAGGCTATGGGCAGGTGGCTTTCACTTTAGCAACTAAGACGCCTTTTGAAGAATTAAGACTGTCCAAAGATGGTTGGGGTGTTTTCAACAGAAGTTGCCTGTCACTAGAGATGTTTGAGACTTGGGCAGGGATTCTTACCACGTGAAGGTGCTGGGCAGGCACCCTGTGTGCTGGGAATCCGAGACCGACATGACCTGCCTTGAGGGAACAATGACATGCTGCCGAAAAGGAAACCTCTTCGTCTTTCTCCTCCCTCATCTTTTGTTTTTCGAAACTCTTATCCCCATTTTGTGAGCCGACTTATTTTTGTTCTGAAGCAGCCCCCTGGGGAACTGTAGCTGCAACACACTGGTCAAGGGTAGCTTGTTTCTTGGACACCGGCCCACTGAGCTTCAGGTCAACTGGCTGATGGCTTAAGCAGGCTTGCTAACAAGGGCTGCAGAAAGAGCCTAAGCCAGGATCCCTGGTCTCCCTTAACTCACACTGGATGAGTAATCCAGTTGTGTAATCCTGAGCTGGGACACTTACAGAGCTGGGAGGTCTGGGATGGCTTGTTTTTTCTCTAGAAGGAAGGAAACAGGAAGAGAACAGGGCATGAAGATAATTCCCTTTGGTCTTTGTACTGCACGTTTCCACCTATAAAAAGAGGTCAGGGTTCCACTAGGCAATGTTGAAATCCCTTTCCCATCTGATTCTTGGGGCAAAGCTTACTTTAGACTCTTGGGAAGCAGAGAGGAGAGTGGTGACATATGCTTGCTCTTCCCAATGCTTCCTGTGGTTTATTTCTGGTGAGGTCAACAAGGAGTGCCAATGTGAGGGTGGGAGGTGGGGCTGGGGAGCTGGGATCAGTGAATTATCTTCATGCCCTATTCTCTTCCTGTTTCCTTCCTTTTGGAGAAAAAACAAGTCGTCCCAGACCTCCCAGCCCTGTAAGTGTCCCAGCTCAGGATTACACAACTGGATTATGCATCCAGTTGTGTAATCCAGAGGAACTGTCCAGGCAGCCATGTGTACCCCACAGGGAAGACGCCTCAGCCCTCTTGAGGGGCTGCAGCTGCAATAGTGGGACCAGGTGCTGGGAGCTGTCCTCCCTCTTACCAGGCTCCTGGGGTAATCAAGGCAGGTGCCTGGCAGGTGCTTCTAGTTTTCTAGCTTTATTTAAAAGCTTGGCCATGGCTTGGGCTCGTCACATGTTTTTTGTTTATTTTAAATTTATTTATTTCTTAAATAAATCTAAAGAGCTAGGAGAAAGTTGGGCACAAGGAGGCAGTGACAAGCTGACTGCCACCTTGATCAGGGCACAAGCTGTGAATGTGGTCAGCATGAGACCAGGGTCTACTGTCCCTTGTGGGGTTGCTGCAGAGGTGCACAAGGGTAACTGATAAGGAGGGCAGTGAGGCTTGGATGAACCAGATCAGCCAAAGGCTCCTTCCGATCCTGAGATCCTATGAATCTGGCTTTTTTGTGATGTAAGCCTTTCCTTGACCCATCCAATTGGGCTTTCTGGACCTGGTAGGGATGGAGAGAAGGGAAATGGTCAGGTGACCAGGAAGTTGGCGAGGAAAACCCAGGAGGGCAGATGGAAAAATAAGAGAGACACTGGGGAAAGGAGCGCTTCCAGGGGTACCAGCCAGGAAGGAGGCAGGGATACCAGAAGGTTTCCTCTTACCTGTGGGTAGAGATGATTTTTATCACTTTGTGTTCTTTTTGACACTGTGTACTCAAGGGCAGTGAAAACTCTTACAGCCCTGTTGGGTTGAACTCAGGATTCCGAGTTCAGAGGCAGTGATGGAAGGGATCTATGGGATGATTACAGACGACTCCACAGAGGGCCTAGGAGGGGAAGAGCCCTAGAGAAGGCACAGACGGGTGGCTGGAGGCCAAAATAGGCCCAGTCCCATGAGCCCTTGGAGATAGTGGCTTGGGCCAGAAAGGATCCCTCGGGGCTACATTATCAGATGCCTGTGTCCTTCTTTAAGAATGTTCCCTGGAAGATACAACATGGATGTCTTAGTCCTTTGTGTTGCTATAAATGAATACCTGAGACTGGGTAAAAGGTTTATTTGGCTCACAGTTCCACAGGCTGTACAGGAGGCATGGTCAGTTATCTGCTTCTGGTGAGGGCTTTAGGAAACTGCTATTCATGAAAAGGAGCAGACATCACATGACAAGAGAGGAGGAAAGGAGAGAGAGAGAGAGAGAGAGAGGTGCCAGACTCTTTTTAACAAACAGCTATCATGGGAGCCAAGAGAACTCACTCAATCCTGCCAGAAAGGCCCCAGGGCCATTCATGAGGGATCCACCCCTATGATGCAAACACCTCCCACGAGGCCCCACCTCCAACATTGGAGATCACATTTCAAATGAGATTAGGAGGGGAAAAATGTCCAGATTATTAAGGTTTGGATATTTTTCCCTTCCTAATTTGTGTGGATACTATAAACGAGTAGGTGGCAATTGTGAGAGAGAATTTTAGAGAGAAAAAGCAGGCCCAGCACAGGCTCAGGCCTCTACAGGAATTTTATGGGATTGTAACCTAACATCTCTATTCCTTAGGCTTACTCCTCTTCCCTAAAATGGGACCACTTAGAATTGTTGTGAGGATTCAATCAGGTCAAAATGTAAGTAGCTTAAACAAGGTCTGGCGCACAACAAGTGCTTAATAAAGATTAGTCATTACTATGCCTCCTTACAAACTCCAGAGCTTGGACCTTTCCTAAGGCCCCTGGGCAGACCACTAGGAGTGTTAAGTGTATCTTTGAAAGACTCCCACTAAATGAGGAAAAATAGTTAAATACATTACATCCCTATAGTGAAATACTACACGACTGTTAAAAATACTAATGACAGTTAAGTGCACTAGCCTGGAAAGGAGGACAAGATATGCTTAATGGAAAAAGGCTGGTTTTGCAAAAATATTTATTGTATAACTTTGTTACTTAAAACACCTCTGGGTGAGTATATGTGGCTATAAAACCTCCAAAGGACATGTACCAACCTCTGGATGACCCATTCAAGCTCATCCCAGGTGACTGTCCCACCACGGGACACCTCCTGGAAGACACCCAGCACCTTTCCCACCCCAGCACCTTTGTGCTTGCTGTTTTCTCACCTGGAATGCTTTTCCTTTATGCTTCACACAGCCAGAGCCTCACCATCCTTCAAGTTTCACCTTAAATGTTGTCTCCAACAAGAAGCCTTCCAAGATCACCCTATCGAAGCAGGCCCTCCCTGTTAGTGTCTCTCATAGCACTGTTTTTATTCTCAGCACTCACTATTGTCTGTGATTATTTTACTTAATTGTCTACTTGTCTATTATCTGTCTTCTCCATAGAATGAAAGGGCAGAACTTGTCTGTCTCATTCCTCTGAGATGTTGAGAACAGAGCCCTGCACATGTAGGCCCTCAATAAAAATGTGTTGAAAGATGCAGCAGGGGTGGAATTGAAGCTATTTCTCTATTGCACAATGAGCAAATATTACCTTTATAATGAAAGAGCTTTAATGTGGAGAAGAAAGCACTTTCTGGCTGCAGTGCAGTAAAGAGTTGGTGGCAGGTGCCAAGTGGAAGCAGGTTGGCTAGTTTGGGGATGTTGAGCTAACCCCAGTGTAAGAAGAAGGCGACTTGGACTTAGAGCATGCTTGTAGGGCTGGAGACGGCACCAGGCCTAGGAATGTTTAGGAGAAGGGAGTGCAGGAGAGGTAAGGAAGCAACCAGGGCCTGCCTAGGCAGCCTTCTCCCCTGCCCTCCCAGGGACTTGGGGCCTGGCTGGAGACAATGTGTTCCTGAGTGACCTTGGCCTTTTGTCATCATTTCAGATCCTGCAGACGGGGAGCCTGGACAAAGTGGTGTCCTGGGCCCACCAGTTCCCATATGCCCACCAACTCTGGTTCGGACAGTTCGTTGGCTTCCTGAACATCTATGAGCCCGACTATGCCAAAGCTGTGTACAGCCGTGGGGGTGAGGAGAGAGGATGGGACTCTCGGGAGAGGGTGGGGCTTCTTGAGAACAAAGGGCTCAGGGCACCATGTGAGGAGGAGGCCTGGGCCTGTGTACTAAGTCTGGGTGGCTGAGGTGCCCACCCTACTCATAAACGAGCCTTCTCTAGGAACCCCGGGTCCCTGCTTAACCTGATTGTCTCCTCCTGCAGACCCTAAGGCTCCTGATGTGTATGACTTCCTCCTCCAGTGGATTGGTGAGTGAGCACCTGCATTCCCTGCCATGCCCACCTCAGACCCATGGTGCTGGGTGACTAGGATCCTGCCCTGTCCTGCTCAATTGGTTATCCCAGATGGCCTAGTTCCCAGATACCCATCCTAAGCTCAGCTGTCAGTGGGGAGACAGGGGAGGAACAGGAGAGCCCCCAGCTGTGGAGCCAAGGCATCTTCTCTGGCAGGGCCTGCCTTCTCTAGACAGGGCAAAGGCTCTGGAGAATGTGTGAGTGTGAAGAACAGTTTCCTGAAGGAGGTGGCACTAGAGTTGATCCAAAAGGGGATTTAAATAGGTGGTGCTGGCCAGGGCAAGGGTCTGAGGAAATGGTGTGGTGGTAGGACCATGGCTGGTCACCAGAGGCTGTGAGGCTGTCGGGGTGGCTGCAAGGTAGAGCCCAGCTGGGAGATGAGGCTGGGCAGGGAGGACAGGCCAGCCTTGACTGCCAGGGTGAGGACGTGATTTGATGTCGAGAGTAGGTGGGAGTCATTGAGTATTTTATTTTATTTTACTTTTTTCTTTTCAGAGGTAGTCAAGTTAAACCCATTGAGTGTTCTTTAGCCACCATATGCTTCTCCAAAGCTCCTCTTTTACTCATGATCCTATGGGGTCTTCAGTGTTTTCCTGGGAGCTGAAAAAGGGCAGGGCCAAGAGGGAGAACACATTCCCGATCCTATTTACTCACCGAGTACCACTGGGAAGTCTTTTTGCTTCTAACACTCTTTTCAGTTATCAATGGGAGGATAAAATTAGAAGGCAGAAAGAAAAGGATTAGGAAAATGAAGAGGTGGTTTTGGAGACAGGAATGCATTTCCATTGCTGGGTGTGTTGGGGTGGGGTAGGAAGGCTCCCACCTGAGGCCATGAAGCACGAACACAGTGGGCCATTCCCCAAGTCCTGAAGCTGTGGCGAGTCTCAGCAGCTGACAGTCAAGGCTCAGCAGTCTCCCCCGGCTTGACTGTCTCCAGGGGGATGTATGTCCTTTGTCTCATATCTGGCAATGTCATCTGACACAAGTTCCTGGACCCAGGCTTGTGGGTGCAGCTGAGAGGCAGAAGCTGAGTCATCCTGTCCTAAGGAAGGAGCTCACTCAGCCAAGAACTGCCGCCACCTGTGTCCTGAGGCCCTGGTAACCTAGGGCGAGGGCGTGGAGGGAAATACTGGGTTGCTTAGTGGCCCATCCTTGGAGGGTTCCAGGCTCAAGGATGGAGTTGGGTAGGATGTGCTTAGCCCCAGACTGCCAGGGGTGGGGCAGTATCTCCTGGACTGACCAGCCCTCTCTCTCCTATCCCTTCCCCAGGGAGAGGCCTTCTGGTTCTTGAGGGGCCCAAATGGTTCCAGCACCGCAAGCTACTCACAGCTGGCTTTCATTATGATGTGCTGAAGCCCTATGTGGCTCTGTTCGCTGAGTCCACACGTGTCATGCTGGTGAGCTCCCTGTGCCAGAGTAGTGGAGGCTGTTGGCTCCTGGTCTAGCCCCTCTCCGCCCTGATTTTGTCCTGGGGAGAGCAGGTGGTGCTCTGCAGTGAGGAGAATAGCTGAGCCCCAAGGTCTGTTCTGCCTGCAACAGCAGTGCCAAATCCCTGCACTGCTGACATGTGCCACATGCTGCCACTGAGTAGGTGCTGAATCTCTGAGTGTCCTGGCAGCCCGGTCCTGGTCTCCATCAGGAGACCCAGCCCTCTTTCCTCCCAGGCCAAAGGGTCTCTGTGAGAACTTACTAAGGCTCCTAGCATAGCAGGTTTGAGGACTGCCTTTATTTGAGAGTATAGGGAAAGGCTTTCACACCTAAAAAGTGTCTCCTCACTTTCTGTCTACCACAACTGCCCAAAATTATGTCAATACAACTCATCTCTAAGAGGGATGTCAGAGGTCAGGCTTAGAGTCTCAGGGCTGGATAATCCCCAGGTTTTCCAGGCTAGTCTCTCCCCTTATAGGAAACTCCTCTCCAGGATTACTTACACACACTGTGCTGGGGCGCTCACCACCTCTCAGCCATCCTACTCCCTTAGAAGCTACCCTGACTGGGAGAAAGCATCTGTGTGCAGTGCAAGATCTGCCTCCTGGTCCTGCCCTCTGAGCCTGTAGCCCAGAGGCTGCCAAACTGCTACCTATCCTATCCTGATATTCCAGCAGAATGGAGGGCAGGGCAGGGACTGGGAGTGTGTGAAGGGGGCTTGGTGGTGGAGGATAGGCTATGTATGGGTCCTGGAGTGAAGCTTGTGGCATCCAGTCCAATTGACCCCCACATTGCCTCCTACACATTGCCTCCTATCCCTGGACTCCAGGACAAGTGGGAAGAGAAGGCTCAGGAGGGTAAGTCCTTTGACATCTTCTGCGATGTGGGCCACATGGCGCTGGACACACTCATGAAGTGCATCTTTGGAAGAGGAGACACCGGCCTGGGCCACAGGTCAGGGGCCACCTCGGGGCTGACCACACTGTCTCCAAAGCCAGTTTACAGGGGAGAGTTCGTAGGGGTCCTGGGCCCTGATCTGAGAAGAGATAGCGTCCTGCCCCAGGGAGCCTTAGCTTGGGGGGAGCCAGGACTTGCTCATGGTGGGGAGAGACATCTGGCTTTAGCGAGAAGGCTTAAGGGCAGGAGAAGAAGGGCAGGATGCTCTGTGGTTGGGGCTAGATTTCTGGCATGGAGTTGCTCTGGCTCTGCTCCTGGGCCAGTGTCTAAGCCAATCCTTCCTCCTACCCTCTGCTTGGCAGGGACAGCAGCTACTACCTTGCAGTCAGCGATCTCACTCTGTTGACGCAGCAGCGCCTTGTGTCCTTCCACTACCATAATGACTTCATCTACTGGCTCACCCCACATGGCCGCCGCTTCCTGCGGGCCTGCCAGGTGGCCCATGACCATACAGGTGGGCCTTTCCAACAAGGCTCACCTCTAGGAAGCCTGGGTTCCTCCTGCTGGCCCCTCTGTGCCCCCTCCTATTATAGGACCCCAGTTGCCCTTTGGACAGAAGATGGCTTCCCAGGCAGTGACGCTCTGTGCTTCTGATTCAGACCAGGTCATCAGGGAGCGGAAGGCAGCCCTTCAGGATGAGAAGGTGCGGAAGAAGACCCAGAACCGGAGGCACCTGGACTTCCTGGACATTCTCCTGGGTGTCCGGGTGAGTACATGATTGGCCACTCCCACCTGAGGACTGGTCCCAGAGAGGTCTTCAGACCATCCTCCCAGGACAGCAGAAGGAGCTCTTAAGCATTTCCCCGTCTTTAGTCGGCAAATATAACCTGTTCCTCGTCCCAGGAAACATATTAGCAAAGGTTCAGAGGTGGGCAGGTGTAGGGTGTGTGTGCCTGAGCTGTGGAGTTGGGAGCCTAGGTCACATGGTAGTGACTGGATGACATTTCTAGACTTCTAACATCCCCCAAAATGTTGGCCTTGTAGAATCCTAGAATCTTAGACTTCATTCATTCATTCATTCATTCTGTAAGTTCTTTATTCATCAACTCTAGAAACTCACTGAGCTCTGACTCTGGGTCAGTTCCTGTGCTAGGATGCAGAGATGGGAAAGACCTGGCCCTGCCCTCCAGATGCTTACAGTCCAGCAGGGGAGATAGTAGGTAGATGTTGACCAAAATGTCTTCCTCTGGCAGGTGGTATTCTGCATGCCCACTGAGCAGAACTAACAGTCCAGGCTGGACAAGGCACAAGTCATTTGGTCAGAGCGATTAGGGAGGGCTTTGTAGAAGAGGAGGCATCCAGGCTGAGCTTTGAAGAAAGATGGGAATGTGGGGGAAAGTCCTAATCCACCCTCTGAAAAGGAGCTTTCACTCCCTCCCTGAGACCTTCATTTGACAACCACTGCTATGAGTTCTTCTTGTTACCCATCTCCAATATCTCGAGCTGTCCTATTATGCCTTCCCTAACCCAGGATGAAGATGACAGCAAGCTGTCAGATGCAGACCTCCGGGCTGAAGTGGACACATTCATGTTTGAAGGCCATGACACCACCACCAGTGGTATCTCCTGGTTTCTCTACTGCATGGCCCTGTACCCTGAGCACCAGCATCGTTGTAGAGAGGAGGTCCGTGAGATCCTAGGGGACCAGGACTCCTTCCAGTGGTGAGTGAGTCTGAGGGTGGGCCCAGTTTATCCTGCTCAGCCCTTGGGAAGGGCAGTGCCCATCCTGTCCTGAACCATCCTGGAAGTCAGGTGAGATGGCGGCGGCTGTCCTGTTTCCCCCAGTGTCATACCATTTGTGACAGGGGTGGGGGGTGGGGGGTGGCTGGGCACAGACACACCCCTGAGCCCATTCTCCCAAAATGGAGCCTTTTCAGATGTGTTACGTAGAGAAAGTTGTCAGTAAGAGGCTGCTATTTTGTGTGCTAACTTCTTCTGAAGGTAGAACCTGATTACCCTTCTGGGTTCCTGGATAGAGTAGGGAGAGCTGGGAGAGAAAGAGGTGGAAATGTGGGGGTGAACAGAGATGGGACAGCTAGGAGATCCAGTCCCTTGCTACTTGCCTTTGGGTGGCAGTACTGAGCTTCCAGATGCCATATCTCTCCTGCTGGTGAAGGAGAAAAGACTTCCCCAAACTTCGTCACTTAAAAACTTTCCATTGTTTTCCCCTGTTTCTTGGCCTAAGACTGAACTCCTGAACACTTAAGGATTGACCTTGACCTCTCTTTGCAGCGTGAGCTCTAGGAGTCTCTCAGAAGCTCCTCCAACCTTGCTCGCTGTCTGTCCCCCTCAGGCCTTGGCTTGTGGTCAGACACCCTGCCTTTATCTCTGGGCTCCTGAGCAGCCTCCAGCAGGGGGCTGGGCACACAGCAGGGGTACAGAAAATGCTGAGCCGGTGGGGGAACTTTAGATCCACTTGAGGGGGACTGACCTTTAACTCCAGGGTCTAGGACCTGGAGTATGAAGCTTTATTACCATTTCTGTTGGTCATATGTGAGAATCCCCCCCGCCCACAGGGTATCCAGGCACATGCCAGGTGCTATCAGGGGTGCAGAATGGAAGAGAAAGAGAAGCCAAGTTGCTGCTCATGGGGTTTTGTGAGAGACAAATTCACATAACCAAACAGCGAGAGAAAATTACAGGATCGCGTGGTCTGAAGGCTGAGCACAGAGGGAAGGAGTGAGGCTTGAATTGACTTTCTAAGGAGGGTTAAAATTCAGGCAAAGAGAGCGAGCTAGGCATTGTAGGCTGGGTAACAATGTGAACACAACCCAAGGCAGGGATTAGAATATTTATTTTATTTTCACGTCATTCCATCTAGAGCTTGAAGCAACTTAGGGGACATTTATTCAATAAAATAATAAAATGCAAATGAAAAATAAGAGCCAGTGGGGAGTTTGGGGACTCTGTAATAAAATATTGCCCAGTAGTTATAGTTGGATGTCATATCTGGGCCTGAGCTTCCTGGTGGCCAAAGGGAAAAGACACACACACACACACACTCACCTCATTAAACAATGCATGAACTTTGGTTGATTCATTCAACCAATGTGTATCAGCCCCGGTTTCTTTCATTCTGCTCAGTAGGGGAAACCAAGTTGGAACCTAAAGAACTATCCTTCGTAGGCATCTATGGGGGTCCTGAGAGTTGCAGAGGTGACCTTGTCTTTGATGGCTGTGTGCACATTCATCTGTAGGGTCCTGTGCCTTCTTCTCCTGCCAGTGAAGATGAGAAAGGGATGCAGAAAAGTGGAACCAGATCCCTTAGATCTGAGTGTCCACACCATGTCAGGCCTGGCCCGAGCACTTGGAACCCTGTGGCCCTGACTCTTGAGTGTGTGGTGGTGGTGAGGGAAAACTGGGGCTGGAGTCTGCTTTCTTCCCAAATCCTGCTGCTTCCCATTCCCAGAATGTTCTGGTTGTGTTGCTGGCAGGGATGATCTGGGCAAAATGACTTATCTGACCATGTGCATCAAGGAGAGCTTCCGCCTCTACCCACCTGTGCCCCAGGTGTACCGCCAGCTCAGCAAGCCTGTCACCTTTGTGGATGGCCGGTCTCTACCTGCAGGTGAGATGGGAGGATTTGGGGGTGGAAATGGAGTCCTCTTCATGTTCCTCTGGCACCCTCTGTGCCTTTAGTCAAATCTTTGCGCTTTTGGGGAAGAGCTCAGGCTTTGCGTTCAGAGAGCCCTGGTTCTCCATTCCAGTCCCACAACATATTGATCAATTCTTCTACCTCTGAGCCTCCATTTCCCCTTCTGTAAAATGGGGATGAGAAGAGTATCTATGTTTCAAGGCTGCTGTCAGGATTAAAGAGACAATGTCCACCAAGGCTGCCATGTACCACCATGCAGATCATGCCCCGAAGAGCACTAGAGAGCATCACTCACATAGACTGTGATGCTTGCAGTGTGCAACCTGCACAACTGTATGTGGTAGTTTCGTAAAGAGTGTTAAGCCTGTACCTGGTTCACAGTAAGCACCTGGTGAATGATAGCGGTTACTGTTGGCAGTGTAATATTATGAATAATAACTTCCCAAGAGTCAGTTAGCTGAAAAGGTTTAATAGTTCCTTCCTGTTCTACCTCATGATGGAGGGGTTCATTCTCCCTTTATTCATTTCACAAATGTCCGTCAGGTGCTGCACCCAGTGCTAGGGTTACAGGAACTGGGCATGGTAATGATCGAAGTACTGTGATGAGTCGGGTGTGGCCATGAACTCTCTGTCACTGGCAGTGGTCAGTAGGGGCTGGCACCCCAGGGGGCACTAGGGGACTCTGATCTTATGTGTAGGTAGGCCTGGCTTCCCAGGACTACCTGGTCACCAACCTCTGTTCTGCCCACAGGAAGCCTGATCTCTATGCACATCTATGCCCTCCATAGGAACAGTGCTGTATGGCCCGACCCTGAGGTACCCTTTCCCTGGTCTGGGAGATCAGACAGGGTGGGGGACTGGGAGGATCACCCTCTGCCAGAACCTGGTGAGTGTTTAAGCAAGGCCTGTCTCCTCAGGTCTTTGACCCTCTGCGCTTTTCCACTGAGAATGCGTCCAAATGCCATCCCTTTGCCTTTATGCCGTTCTCTGCTGGGCCCAGGTATGGAGAGACCCAGTATCCCAGGCCCTCAGGACTGGGGAGGAGAGGGTGGATGACATCATAGGGGAGGCACTATTAGAAGGTACTCTGAATAAGGGGGAATCATGCTGGGTTTGTGGTGATTCTAATGCAGGAGCCTTCTTCTTGCAATTATCATATTCCTGTCCCTGGGAAGTAGGTGGGATAGGTGAGTCATTCCAAGAGAGACTCCCATTCCAGACCCCCACCATGTGAATCTACCTGGTCTGGGACCCTCACCATGCTCCCAAGGTTTGTTTGGGAGGTCAACCAATCTATCAGCAAATTATTCATCCAGAAATAGTTATTGACTTTTGTTGGCTGCTAAGAGCACTGAATGTCATCACTCTGGACGCTCCATTGCACAATGACGCTTTGTGCTGCTTGCTACAGGAACTGCATCGGGCAGCAGTTTGCCATGACTGAGATGAAGGTGGTTACAGCCATGTGCTTGCTCCACTTTGAGTTCTCTCTGGACCCCTCACGGCTGCCCATCAAGATGCTCCAGCTTGTCCTGCGCTCCAAGAATGGCATCCACCTCCACCTGAAGCCACTGGGCCCTGGGTCTGGGAAGTAGCTCTGATGAGAATGGGGCCCTGGATGGCTCAGGCTGTGACCTCTCCCTGGGCACCACCCTCCCCAGGCTGGATGTAGAGGAGTTGGGGCACCCTGCCTTCAGAAGGCTTATAGTTTAGAAGGGGAGTAGGTATTACCATAGACAACACCTAGAGGACAGTGCTATGTACAAATGTGTGTCTATAAATGTTTATCATGCATGTATTCTAGAGCTCATTCATTTATTCATCAAACATTTGGTGAGCACCTATTTGGTTCAAGAAACTTCATTTATCTCCTATAATTCGCAAACTTAAAAATGCAGCAGAAACTTACATTCCAACCTTAGAGGCTCATAGTGAACACAAGGAAAGTTTTGCCCTGAGATTTGTGGTTATGACTGGGTACCACTGAATAGAAGAATGGCTTAGGGGATTGCCCCTTCACTGAGATGTGTTTCTTTGTTTAACTTTGTATGTGTGTGTTTTGAATATAACAGACATAAAAAATTGCCTAAACGAAGACTGTACAAAATAATAAATAATTCTGAAGCAGACTGTCTCGTAACGGTCACTGAAGTTGAGAAACATGGGATACGGTATCACTGGTATTCCTTCCGCTCCTCCTGAGATGTGTCTCTGTGGCACCCCTGCCGTTGTCAGTGTCTGTGTCTCAGTCACGTGGTGCTCCAGGCATTCAGGGTTCAGCTGGGGAAGGTGGCCAAGTGGCATTAGAGGGGGGCTTCCTGGAGGAAAGGAACCCTTCTCCCCCACTTGAATCAGCTTAAATCAGGCCTTGAGAAGTCCTGGGAGGCTGGATGGGAGGGGGCCATTTTCCCACTTCTGTATGAAGGGAAGGAACCTGTAAGACACTCATCTGGGAGGAGCTTGAGCTGAGGCCTCTGATTCTGGCCTCTTTGACCAAGCCTTCATCATGAGTACTGACACTCTCTGAGAGTGTGTGTCAGTGTGAAAAGGAGCTAAGAGTTTTGATGTGAGAAGGGATGGACAGGCTCCCTGTGGGAGGGAGATAGGAGGCTGGGGACTGGTGGGCACCAAAGATGGATTCCTTTTAATTCTTCCAGTTCTCTAAGCACACTCTGCTGCCTCCTATGATCCTGGGCATGTGTGTGGGTTGAATGTGGAGTGTGCAGTGGGCACATACAGGTGTCGCTGTGCCTGAGTGTCTCTATATGTTGTCATGGAATGTGCGCAGATGTGCACTCACCCTGAGTCTTGCCCATCGCGTGGATTGAGCAGGGTCACTTTTTGGTCACTCATTCATGCCCTTTGGGATCCTGTGGTTAGAGCACCTCTCCATGGCTGACCACCCAGAATTCTGAGCCTCCACTGTCCTTTGTTCTCTGATCATGGCCAGCACAAGCCCTCATGTGCCACCTGATACTAGTTCCCAGCCCACTCTCAGTCCCAACCCTCTCCCTCTGACTCCAGTCAAACACTGACTGTCCAGGCTCCTCCTTTCCTGCCTCCTCTCAGAGCAGGGCTAAAGTAGCCCAGTGATTTAGGAGGTCAGGGGACAGGGAGGGAGGTTCTGCCTACAGCCACCAATTTTGGGAGAAGCCCTGTCAGAGAAGCAGAAAAAGATGTCACATCTTAGTAAAAAGAAGGTCTGTCTATGGCATTCAGGGACCTGGGCTAAAAATGGGGGACAGCTGTGCTCAGATTCAGCAAGAGAAGCAAGGTCTAGATGGAGAGAGGCTGGCACAGCAGGGACACCAGTCCAGTGAAGCTGTGAGAAGTAGGGGACTGGGTGGTGAAACAGCCCCTAGGCAGTCATCAAGTGTGGACAGGGTTGAGGATGTTCCTGTTCACACAGGGTGGCCAGCTAGAGGCAGGAAACCACCACAAGACTGTGGTGTGGGGGAGGAAGTGCTTGGGGTCCGACATCCTCTCCACTGGCCAGACTCATTTGTCTACCTTGGCTCCTCCCAGACCTTGCAGGACTCCGTGAGCTTCCTGAAGAGCCTGCAGACCTCATGTGTGAGGGAGACTGACAGGTGCCTGGTGATGTGGCCAGGCTGGGCTCCCTTTTCATTTCTCATTGCGGGTATGAGAGGCTGGGTCCTTGAGGCGCTCATGCCAGACCAGGCCTATGAGGCTTTCCTGCTCAGCTCACAACAGCCCTGCTGGTTGTGATGTGGTGTGTCACTGCTCAGACTCTGGTTGCTAACTTGATTCCCAATGTGGCAGTGTTGGGAGTCTGGGCCTCGTGGGCAGTGTTTGGGTCATGGGGATGGATCTCTCATGAATAATTAATGTCCCCCTGCAGAGGCATATGAGTTTTTGCTCTAACTGGAAGGGATTAGTTCCTGAGAATGTGGGTTTTGAAAGGAGCCTGGCTTTCTCAGTCTTTCGTGCTTCCTCTCTCACTCTGTGAGAGTCCTGGGTTGCAGTTTTGTTTATTATGCTTGTTTTGTGTTGGTTGGCCTTCAGCCAGGAGGTGGCGCTTTAAAGAGAGCATCGTCTGTGGTAGTATAGGGAGGATCAGATAGCGGGAGGGGCCATAGGACTCCCAAGAGATTATGTCTTTTGTCTTTGGCTACCAAGGTGAGTAGATTAAAACTTATCAGGTGGGTGCAGGGTTAGGCATGTCTGAGCTCAGACTCTCCTTGGGTGAAGCTTGCTGCAGCAGCTGTGGGGGATGGGAGTGTGGTTCTCAGACCAATAGAATTATGTTCCCAGGGGGATTATGGCTGCCTCTGCTGTGTCATGCAGGTTACCAGGGAAGGAGGGAAAGCCATAATTACAGGCCTCACTTAGCTCCCATGCAGCCCAAAAAGCTTGTGTCATTCCCATTATGCTTCACCAACAGCACTGAGCTTATTTCCAGGCAGTGGGTGAGCAGGGCTGAGAAGTTGCCCCAGGTTACCAGCCTCCTGGCTGAGAAAGCAAGCAGGGCTTTCAGGTTTCATGCTTCCTCGTCTGCTGTGGCTTCTGTGCTGTGTCTGTACTCCCGATTTGCCCCTTCCCCCAGTTCTGTCCAGGAAACTTCATGTTCAGTCAAATTTATTACGAAGTTCAGCTGGAAATTTCTTTCTTTGTGTGATCTTTTCCCAGTTCCTCTGGCTGCTGTCCCTAAGGACCCCTATGAGACAAAGTCAGAAATGGCTTCCCTGGGGACTGAGAGTGCCCACTGCTTTTTCTGCCGCTGTATTTCACTCGGCTCTCTAAATTCATCCCAGCTCCAGGTAAGGTCAAATCCTACTCCCTCGATCTGGACTTTCAGTTTTCCCAGTGAGGGTATGTGTTCAGGGACAGAGGAGTCCCCTGTCACACTTTAGACACTCACAGGTTTTTGACTGTTTCCTAGGGTCTTGCAACAGCAATCTGCTTCCTTTGAAGCGTCTGGGGATTCTGTTGGCTTTCTAGGTGTATCCTGCACTAGTTATTGGAGCAAAAATTCATGATGTGAGTCTCCATAGGCTACTCTGTCTGTCTAAGTGGGAGCTGCAAGTTAGTCCTGCCTCCTGTTTCCCATTTTTTCCCCCAATCGGTGTATATTAACTTTTAAAAATTAGTGAAACATACAGAACATAAAATCGGACACTTTAACAAATTTTAATTGTACAGTTCCATGGCATTAATTACATTCACAATGTTTTACAACCATCATCACTACCTATGTTCAAAACATTTTCATCATGCTAAGAGGAACTCTGTAACCTTTAAGAAATTACTCTGCCTGCCCTCAGTACCTAGTAATCTCTAATCTACTTTCTGTCTTTATGTTTGCATATTCTACTACCTGTAAGTGGAATAATACAATATATTTCCTTTTATGTCTGGCTAATTTCACTCAGCACACTGTTATAATGATCATTCCTGCTGTAGCATGTATCAGAAATTCATTCCTTTTTATGATTGAATAACATTCCATTGTATGTATTACCACATTTTGTGTACCCATTCATCTGTTGAGGGACACTTGGTATCTTTCTGCCTAATGACTATTGCGAATAATGCCACCATGAACGCTGGCTTAGAAGTATCTATTCAAGTCATTGCTTTCAAGTCCTTTGTTTACAGACACAGGAGTGGAATTGCTGGATCCTATGGTAACTGTGTTTTTATCTTTTAGAGGAATCACAAATCTTCTGTGTCCCCCTCACCCCTCTATCCACCGGAACCTGTAGTCTTCTAATTGTATTCCAGAAATGTTGTTCTTTGCCATCCCTCAGTTTTCTCACTTGGCCTTTCTGGGTCTCTGCTTGCCCTCCCTCCACACTGAAGCCACAGCCCAGCTTACACCTTCCCACACTCTTCATTGGGGAAGACAGCATCTCAGTGTCCCAGCAGGCAGCCAAGCCCTCCGTGGGCTGATGCCTCACCCACATTTTACTTGTCCAGCCCACGTCCTAGCCCTGTTCATGTGGAGACGGCTGAGAACATCCTCCCCTCACCTCTGCCTGCCACATCCTCAAGGCTAAGGCCAGAGCCCAGGTGCCTCTCACCCCCTGCCGGCTGTCTCCCTCCCTTCCTCGGCCCCCACGCAGCATTTGTGATTTATCCACAGACAGTCACAGACCAGTGCCTAGGATAGTGCCAGAAACAGAGCTGCTCAGTGAGTGAATAAGTGAGTGAAAGGATGAATGAGGGAGCGAAGTATCTGGAGCGTAGAATGTGTTTCTGTGCAACACATTTTCATCCTTGACTGTGAAGTCTTCAAGGCAGGGACAGTACCGTTTACCTCTGTTTTCTCATCACCTTGCACAGGACTTGACCCACAGAGGTAGGCTTAATAAATACTTTTATATTTGCATGAAGTTAATTAAGTTTTTAAAATGAACAAAACAGAATGGAATTCACTGAGAGTAAATATTCGTTCTGAGCTAGAAATGGAGCTTAGGGATGCTCTCCTATCCTCTAGTGGCAGCAACATGACTGGCAGCCAGTGTTTAGGAAGAAGTTCTCATTCTGGGATAAAGCAGTGCTGGAGAAGGTGTATCTGGAAGAAACATTTGCTTAAAGCCTGTTGCATGAAAGTTTATTCACTATTTGAAGAATTCACAGAACTACTCCTTCAGAAAAAGCTTGTTTCTACTACTATTTACACCATTTTCAGCATTTGTATTTCACAGGACATTTCCTGCAGCTTTTCAGATTTCCACAGCACCCATTTTGGAGTGTACCTGTCCAGCTCAACAGCTATTTCAGCTGTGTTTCATATTTTACAGACTGGGAACCTTCAAATGCTGTGTCACACAGTAAATATTGAGCTTTTCTTTCCAAGGCAGTCTATTGTCCACATTTGTATGTTTTTTGCCAACATTGTGCTATGTGGACTGTGGGACCATGATATCGAGATCCCACTGCACGTAAAGAATTTTGGCAACTTGGAAAGTAGATGTTAATATGTGAACATTATACTGCAGCAAAAATTTAACTGGACAAGACAGGAAAATGTGGGAGATGACACACATTGATGTAAAACTTTCTATAAAGGCTTACTACTACCTTTCACTTCTGTGGCTTGAAAGGTAGGACCAGTAAGCCGAGTGAATTCTAAATATATGCAAAGCTTTGAATTATTCAACATGGCTGACTATTGAGTTAAGTAGAAAATGTGGTTGTGCTGCATTGAGAATAAGTGGGGAGAGACAATCTGACTCTGTAAAATTCCCGATGATTGAGAGAAGCACACATCTGAAGTTCAATGTACTGAAGAATACCTAATTCTGAAGAGTCATACTCCTAACATGAGGAAAACACCTGAATACACTCATGTTTGGAACACCCACTGACAGTGGATTTTGACTGGACATTGGGAAAGAGCAGAGGGATCAGTGTCTTCATGGTGTGCCTGAAATACCGACTTGCTTTTGTGCACAGACACCGACATGAGGTTTCCTGTCCACAAACAACCAATATACAAGGACGTAAATGAAGATGCTGCATATGAACACTGGGGTCACAAATGTTGGCTGTGAGCCCGGAGACTCCCCCTATCTTCCCACCCCCACTGTCACAAATTGGTGCCTCACCTTGATCCTCCTGAGAAGGGCAGGAAAGCATGGCTGTGTCGAGCAGAACCCGATGCAAAGCGGGAAGGGTCAAACACCTGCAGAGAGAGCATCAGGGCCAGGACAGGAAGGGGTCCAGCCCCTGCTTCCCACCCAGGAGGGGACAGGATGCCCAGAGTTGGGAGCAGAAGAAGTTGCTGGGTCTGAGAGATCATCCCATCCCCTCCTCACAGTGCCCTCTTACCTCTGGGTTTGGCCACACCTTTGGGTTGTGGGGAAGGCCATAAATGGAAAGCACGACTGTGATACCTGTGGGGTGCATAGGAAGTAAAGAGAAGAGTGATTGTACCCATGGGTGGCCTGGTCCCTTAGCCAGCTGGGGAGAATGGTTTCCTCAAGTCATCACTTTGAGAGGGATAATCCTGACACTATGCATGTGGGTTGGGCTTGGCTAAGCATGTGTGGTCACATGATGGGCAGAAAACCATGAATCTAGGGATGAGAAGCAAGAAAGCATTGGTGTATTACTGCTTGGAGTAAGTTGAGTGACAATTCACATTTATCAGATGCTGTTTATTAACTGTTGGGGAATATACATGAACTCACCCAATACTTAGAACAAACCTCTGAGGAAGACATTCTTTTATTCCCAAATTTCAGATGAGATATGAATCCCAGAGAAGCTGGTTGTCTTGCCCATGGTAACTGAGCTAGGATATAGTGGGACTAGGACATGACTTGGTGGAGGTTGAGCCTAGGTGCCTCTGATCACCTCAGGAGTCTTAGATCTGGTCATCAGCTATTCTCTGCCATCAACCTGAGGGCTCCTCAGAAACTGGCCAACAGCTGACTCATGACACGGGATTCCTGATCTCCCTCCTTTGTGTTGACCCCATCAGGAAAGGATCACATGCCCCCTGCCCCTGTCTGATACTCTCTCCAGCTCTCTGCTTCTCAGGGAATAGAATTTTAAGTATTTTTTGTTTGTTTGTTTTGTTTTCAAGGCTAACATTTAGTTATTGAACTTTTGGTGTGTTCAAGCTCTGGGCCAGACATTCAAATTCTTCTTTCTAAAGACAAAGTATATAACATTTTAACAAGCAAAGGGAATCCCAGAGATATTCAGAACTGCTAAAGCACAGGTGCATTTCTGACCCTCCATGTGTCCCTGTGGAGAGCTTAGGTGAGTGGGCGGGGGAGGTTCATACCTCTGGGCAAGAGCACCCATCAGGGAAGGTGATGGGAGTGCTGAGCTCTCTGCCAGTGCCTGGTGGTGCACATGGTGGTGTAGGGCATCTGGTCCAGGTGGTCCCTGAAATAAAGCCCATCCTGAAGAGGGGCAGGGCCAGGGCAGACCAGGGGCTTCTCCCTACAAAGAGGGCAGGGCCCCCCATCTCTTGATTCCTCACTCACCAGGTGATGGAGGCTCCATCCCCAAGGAGGCCCTGGATCTCCTCCCGGCACCTCTGCTGATGCTTGGGGTGTGTAGCCAGAGCACAGAGGATCCAGGAGATGCCGCTGGCTGTGGTGTTGTGGCCCTCAAACATGAATGTGTCCACCTCAGCACAGAGGTCCTTGTTTGACAGGCTGCTCCCATTCTCCATCTGGGGAGGCCAAGGTGAGAGTGCAGGGTTGGTCTCTTGCTTTATGCTTCTTGAAAAAGCCTCTGGCCTCTCCTACACTCACTTTGGCCAAGAGGAGGATGTCCAGGAAATCCAAGTGCCTCTTCCTCCTGACCTTCTCCAGCTTTCCCTCCTCCTGCAGGTGAGCCTTCCTCAGCTGGATCACTCGGTCTGACCCAAAATAGTGGTTAACAGGCAGAGCTGAGAGCATCAGTGAGGCTGAGATGTTCATCTGCTCCCATCTAGGTGCCTGCTAGACCTCAGCATGAATGTAGGTATTGGTGTGTGGTCATGGGTGGAGGCTTTAGCGCCATGCAAGGCAGGGCAGGCCTCCCCACACTGGTATAGCCCATGGAGCCTCTGCTTAAGTGGTGACAGGATAGGGTGTCATTCAGCCATCTCCATGTCAACTCCTGCACAACACCAGCCCCCTATGATTACTGCACCAAGGAAGTCTCCTATGTGTGAGTCCTATCTTCTGCAGAGGCACTATGGGGTTTGGCTCTGTCTGAGGAGTCAGGGCCAGCACCTTTAGCTGTGCCTGGTAAAGGTGGGAGAAGAGGAGGAGACAGAACCTGTGTGTTGATGGGTGAGCTGGCAGGCATTGTGGTTCCAGCGGCCATCAGGTGTCAGGCTGTAGAAGGTGTCATTATGATGAAAGGGATTCCTCAGGTGGGAAAAAATCAGGTTGTTCAGGTCCCCTATGACCCGGATGTAGGACTGGGAATTCCTAAGAGAGGGGATCCAGAAGAATCCAGAATGGAGGGGGACCCTGCTGTAAAGACAAAATGGAGTGTGGATGGAGATAGCCTGAAACAATGGGGACAGGCAACACTGAAGCACCTGTATCTTCTGTCTCACAGCCCCATGACCTTTGGGCCTTTATAAGATTTGTGTGAACAGTCAGGGTCCACCTGTGCTGGAAATCAGGGATCTGTGCCTGAGTCATCATATGTTCTAGTCTGGAATTGGAGCTTGGTCAGCATCTGCATCTCACTTTGTGGTGCTACGAGCCTCCAAGGTGCTCCACTGCCGCTCAGGTATGTCTATGAAGTTAATAAGAAGAGGGACCCTGTAGCTGGAGGATTATCACTGACCTGTCCAGCTGGACACTGCCCTGGTGGCTGAAGGCACACTTCATGATGATGTCCAGGGTCATCAAGGAGATGTGCTCAGAGACCTCCAGAGGGGAATCCTGGCCGACCAGCTCCTCCCATTTGTCCTGTGGTGGGAGGTGGCATGGGCCCTCTTAATCCCCCAGAAGTCTTTTGGTAATAAGGCTCAGCCTTTCCTTTTATCTCCAGATATCATGGTTGGGATCCCTCACTTTAGAGAGCAGATACATTATAGCAAATTAGAATTGTGAAGCAAATGCTTATAAAATGATATATTTCTCCCAGAAATGTTTACTACAAAATTAAATATGTGTTCTGATAAAATCTGAATTACATTTTGAATTTTGGGAATTGGTTATGACCTTTGGTTTGATGAGATTTTTTTTTTCTGTATGGGATAAAGCCTTGGAGTACTCTTCATACATATGTTTTCTAGGAGCTGAGCTGACCTGAGGAACTGGTTGAATATTAAATTAGGAAAATATGTGTCAGGCAAGGGACCAGTATGCACTTCTAATGGAAGGACAACCAGGACTTCAAATGCTTTTAATTCAATAAACATTTGCTGGGGCACAATTGGCTGATAAATCAGTCCTGATGGGAGGGGAGTGGAGGGGAAGGCAGATCTGGCTCTGAGAATGTAGACCTGGTGTCCATTTCACTCCATGGGTGGCTCAAATCCATGTGGAAGCCCTGAGCCCCAGGCCAGAGCCTGGTTGGGTGACATCCTAGCCTGTCTACCCTGCCAGTGAAGCTGCCATTGCACAGACCAGCCAGGAGCAGGGCGTCCTGGTGTTCAGAGGGATTGACCACTCCTCCAGTCCACTGTGCTGAAGGTTTCAAAGTGGGAAGAGAGGGGCCTTTTACACATCATTACTCTCATTTCCTGTGATGTTGAGCAAAGTGTGGATCCAACTTGATGCCTGGGTGCTCTGCTATCCACTTGTGGAACTCTACTATCAGAGTAAATACCTGAGAGTGTTATTGCATGTGGCTGTGTCTATGGCTGTCTGTGGGACACAGGATTGAGAGTGGAATTGGTGAGAGTGTGTGCTGTACTGTGTGTGGAGAAGAGAAAGACACAGACTTACCAGCATCACTTGCATGGAGTCTGCCATGAGCCCCACGTACGGCTTCAGGGTGTCATAGTGGAAGGCTGGGGTCAGCATCCACTGGTGCTGAAACCATGTCTGCCAGAGATGGGTGTGTGTGTGTGTGTGTGTGTGATGGGATCAGAGGGACAACCGGGGACAATTTGGGAGGTACATAAGGTGGCTCCTTGGGGGAGAAAACCAGAAGATGGCACATCATGGCCAAAGGCAGGAAAGGCGGGTGCATTCAGGCATGGGAATTTGATTATTGGGCTGGTACTTCCCTGTAATTATGATAGCCAATATTCATTTTATTTTATCTAAATAATGGTTGAAAAGTGTTGTGGGGCAGACATAAAATAAATGTGAGGCCAAGGATGTCTGGAGAGAACTGAGAAGTGAAGTGGAAGAAGCCAAGCCCCAGGAGGGCTCACACCAGCATTAGGAAGGAGTGAGGGTCTTGTTAGGAGGGTATGAAGCTTGATTTAAGTAGTGGTCATGACAGTGGTGGCCCCTCACCTGTTGTTCTCTGTGAGCCAAACAGATAGCTTTTGGCAAACCTAACTGGGGAGTGGACTGCAGTCCTAGTTCAGATGTACGTACCAATCCAGGGAGCCACATATCTGCAGAAATCATGAACCCTTGGGTCTGAAAGGTAAGAAACGGTTT
The DNA here is from genome assembly GCF_000951035.1 of Colobus angolensis palliatus. Taxonomy (NCBI): domain Eukaryota; kingdom Metazoa; phylum Chordata; class Mammalia; order Primates; family Cercopithecidae; genus Colobus; species Colobus angolensis. Next base: position 5,168,233 of record NW_012111586.1, read on the forward strand.
AATAGGAAATGGCGCTGTCAACCAAGGTAGCCCCAGAGGAAATTGTGGTTCAGACCGTGGGCTGCCATTGGTTCTTGATATCTATCAGTCTCAATTTGACCCATGTCACCTACCACTTTCCTGTCCCTTTCCGTGTCTGTCATGAAGGTGACAGTGTGGGATCAGGAAGGCAGCAGTAGAACACCCACAGAACTAGAAAGGTGAGTTGCCCAGGAACATAAGTAATATCCTCTATGTGAGGCAGTAGGACAGTGCCTTGGGTTTTTTCTCCATTGCTGCTGGCTTAGCCTTCCCATGACCCAGAATAGGCAGCAATAAGAGGTTCCAAATCCCAGTCAGTGTAGACATAAAATTTGATTTAGAAATCTGGTGCAATTTACATTATGGGTTGCTTCAATTTTGATTAAAAAGAAAAGAAAAAGAAAATAACAAGATTCAGCCCCACACAGCTGTTTTAAACATCCAGTATTAAGTAAATATTGCCGACCATGTGCTGTGTTGCACCCAAGAGAGTGGTTAGTAGAATGTGTAGGGTTGATGGCTGAACTGCCACTTTCTTCTGAAATTTTATAGACCCAGGGGCATGTACCGAAGAGGGAAGAGCTGCTGCAGCTGGGGTGGGGTTTCACTCTCACCTGATCTCCCCAGAATCACCTTCATGTAGTCAGGGTCATAGAGGAGGAGTCAGACTCTGTTCCCACATAGCCATTGTGGACAGGTTCCCGGGAATCTTTCCACCCATTTCAGAATCTGTTGTAGCTCCTGGCCCTTCTGGAACTGTCACAAAGGGAAAGACACATTAATGAAAACTTTTGTTTACTTCTCCTCTTTGGAGTGGAGTGAAGGGCTGGTCGACTGCAGAGAGAGCATTTTGGACCTATCAGCAGACGGTAAGGGTTGAAAGTGTTTCTGATGTTCTGCGCAGTGATCCAGTCTGTGGCTGTCTCTGCAGGACTTGACCTGAGCCAGATTCTATCCCTTTATCGAATAAGCTGTATATGTGCCTCAGAGGATGTCAGAAACATCAGCTCCTGAAACTCCCATCTCCTCTTAACTGTGTTCAGTCCACAAGCCCTTGGTGAGCCCCTCTCCATGAGGCCCCTTACCTTGCTCTGTGCCTCCTCCCCAGTGTTGGCAGTGCTGAGTGGGATGTGGACCCTGTTCCTACCAGCCCTAGTGCTTCTCCTTTCCTACTTTCTTTTGTCTCTCCATGCACCTGGGCCAACCATCCCACTGTGCCAGGCTTGTGCTGGGGCACAGGCAGGGGATGACATGCTCAGCTTAAGGAGCTCAGAGTCCAGGTGTGTGGGAGGAGAGCCAGGAGGTAAACCCACACTGTTCAATAGTGCAACTAAGACACTTTCGCCTGGAGGTGCAGGCTGTCCTCCTTATGTGAGCCCATGACTGTCAGGGTTCCATTACCCAAATCACCTGCTCTAGAAATTCCCTCAGTCTCAGACAAAGCAACCTGGTTTATCCCCTACACCTGACCTCAGCCACTCATCCAAGCAGAGTGAGCTCTTTTCCTGTGGCTGATACCTTCTAAGATTCCTGTCTATGGTCTCCACAGATCATAACCCCACAGGGCAGGGATTCCATCAGATGGGTGTCTATTCCGAGGCAAGCTCAGGGCCAGGCAAAAAGGATGGCACTGAGTGGGCAGAAAGCCTCTCGAAGCCTTATTTTTTGAGGACAGGTGAGGCTGCTCAGAGTGCTTAACTTGGAGATGGAGAGACCCAGGACTGACCAGGCATTGGCCTCTGTGGGCAGGGCTGCCAGGGCAAACTTCAGATCTGCATAAGGAGGGCATGGGTGTCATGGCTGAGGAGCAAGACAGGCTTTTTGGGTAGTAGTGAGCTCCCCTTGGCTGGCGTGAGCCGAGACTGGGCAGATGAGCTGGGTGTTCCTCGAAGGCCACATGCTCAGGACACTATGAAGCTTGTCCCCCATGGAGTTGTTGAACAGGCCTCAGACCCCACACCCTCCCTGCCCTCCCACTCTTCTGTCAGCTCCTTCTTACCTCCTGGCTGTGCCCGTAGAGCCAGTGGGAGGGAGGAGACGGGAACTGCTGGAGGCCTTTGAGCAGCCACTGCCTTTGCAGGTAGAGCTGGGCTGCTTTGAGCAGCAGCAGAAACAGGATGAGCAGGGAGGCTGCTTGGAGGAGCCCGGAGATGCCACCCAGGAGTCTGCTGGGTCTCAGCACAGAGACACTCATGGTGTAGCATCTGCTGGATCTCTGAGTGTCCCTGTCTGCTCCTTACTGCTCCTGCCCACCTCTGCCCATATCCTGGGAGGCTTGTCCCACCCACCTGTGGACAGGGTTAAAGGGGAAGTCAGGGCTTGGACCTCAGTGTCCAGAGTTGATGGACTGTGAAGGATCTGCCTGGGGAAACACTGAGAGGAAAGCTTCATCAGCTGGGTGGTAATGGCCATGTACACACCCATGTTCCCCTGTCCTTGTAACTCACAAATGTCTAATGTGCAGCTGCTGTGTGTCAAGCAGTATTTTAGGTAGGTGGGCACAGGTGCAAGAAAAATAGACATGATCCTTGACCTCAAAGATTTCACAGTCTAGTCTACCAAATGTTTAGTAGATGTAGCTGGTTTTATTATTATCCCAAGTTCAGTTTTGATAAACTGATTATAGAGAGGCAGAACCTTGTGTTAAGGGTAAAACAGCCATTGCAAGTCGAAGATGGGATAGACTCCTTCTCTGTTGGACTCCACTAATGCCAATGCCTGTGGCCTCTGAAATGTTCCACAGGGCTTGTCCCCATCCATTTTTCAGTCATGGCCCAGAATCATGGTGCTGGTGGATGGAGCACTGGTCTTGGACTCAGGCAGTGCAAGCCTCAGGCTCATTACATATGTAGCCAGCAACTTACAGTCTCTGAACCTCAGTTTCTTATGTCATAAGGTGGGATCATAAACGTTATCCTCAATAACTCTTAGGACTTATTATTATTTAAGTCATTCTTTTGTTCAGGAAATATTTCATCAAACACACCTTTATTTTGGCAGAGGTAAATAAGAGCAACAGATCAAAGCAGAAATGTGCCTAAACAGAAAATGTTTATTTAGCCCGTAATTTAGTGGATAAAACAGAAAACAAAATTAGTTCAGTAAAAAATTACAAGGCTTTACAAGAGAGATGAAATGGTCATGCAGAAGGAGAAAGGAGAAAACGATAAAGGAAGGCTGGCGTCTTGAGGGAGAAATAGGAGTTCACCAGGTGCAGAGTTCTTGGTAGAGGGACTTGCACCAAGAACATCATGGGGATCATGCTGAAAGAACAAAGCGTGGGACATGGTCATGTTCACATTTCTTACCCTCACTTTTTTCATAATTCATCTCCTCTAAGGTCAAATTCCGTGTTCAGAATTCATAGACTAAAACAGGACAACATGAGTCATGTTGTGGTAACAGCTAACATTTAGTGAGCACTTACAATGTTCTAGGCACTGAACAAAGAACTTTACATGCTTTCTATCACAACAACCGTACAAAATAGTTTTGGAAAGCATCTCATATTGTACTTGCAATGTCTATGGCACAAAGAGGGTAGGTGCTTCTCCAGGGTTGCCCAGTTGGTAAGAGGTGCAGCCAGGATTCTAAGCCAGGCAGTCAGGCTTCAGAGACTTTGCCCTTTATGTAAAAGAGGCAATGATTAGGTTGAGCCTTTAGTCTAGATGGCCACCCCTAAACTTCCCTGGGAGCATTTCACATTTGCTATATTTTTATCCAGTGTTTCCAAACAGCCGTCAGATTACCAACTCCACATGTTGGCGTAAATGCAAGCCTCACTATTCAGGGCAGCTCCTGCGAGAAAATGAAGTGCAGACTATGTGGCTGGGTGTAGCAAAGTTATTGAAAATGTTGGTTATGGAGGATGTTTAGTGAGATGAGTAAAGCATATAACAAGGTGATAAAAACTATCTAGAGCTGTATGTAGAGTATGAGCTTAAGTCTTAGAGAAGTATGTTTGGCATTTTAAAGATTTATTAACAAGTAAATATCTTTCCCATTCATTTGGTATCAGACACCACCACCAACGGCTCCTGGAGATGGTAACTCAGTGTCTATGTCCTTTTGTTTCCTATGGCATGAAGCAGATGACCGTGCCTGTTCATGATGCTCAAGAAATACCTACTGATTGGATCAGTGAGTGAGAGTAGAAATGAATCAGACTTAGGTCTGGTTAGATCACTATCATGAGAAGACTCAGTTTACATTTGTGTGCAACATTTAAAAAGGCAGTTGATATTTTTGTTGCTGGATGTTTCTCGGGTCAATGTTGAGCCAAAACAAAGACAGAGGTGGGGGCAGTGGATCCCCATGGTGGCAGCCTGCAGCAGTTACTCCTGCGGGTATACCACCCTAGGAGATTGATTTCTGGGTCTTGATATATTTTATTTTGATTCTTATGGAATTTTACATTTTGTTTACTTTAGCACCTTTACAATAATTGAAAAGCCTATGCAGAAGCGTTTTTTTAAAGTTTAAAGTGAATTATTTATAAATGAATTTTTTCTGCATAGCTCATTTGAATGTTTTTTTTTTTTAATTGTAGATTCATGGGGTACATGTACATGTTTGTTACATGGATTTATTGTGTGATGGTGGGGTTTGGTCTTCTAGTGAACCCATTACCCAAGTAACGAACATAGTACCCAACAGTTTTTCGAGTCCTTTCCCTTCTTCTTCCCTCCCTCCTTTTGTAGTCCCCATTGTCTATTGCTTCTATCTTTCTCCATGTATACTCATTTTTAACTCCCACTTACAAGTGAGAACATGTGGTATTTGATTTTCTGAGTTATTTCTGTTAGGATAGTGGCTTCCAGCTGCACTCACTTTGCTGTGAAGGACATGATTTCTTTCTTATTTTATGACTGTGTATTATCCCGTGGTGTATATCTACCACATTTTCTTTATCCAGTCCACCACTGATGGACACTTAGGTTGATTCTCTGACTTTCTTATTATGAAGAGTGTTGTGATGGGCATATGAGGGCAGGTGTCTTTTGCTTTGGGTAGATACCCAGAAGTGAGATTGCTGGGTCAAATGGCAGTTCTATTTTTAATTATTTGAGAAATGTCCATACTGTTTTCCCTAGGAGCTGAACTAACTTACATTCCCACAAATGGTGGATAAGCATTCCCTTTTCTCTGCATTCTCACCAACATCTGTTATTTTTTGACTTTTTGGTAATAGCCATTCTAGGTGGTGTGAGATGGCATCTCATTGTGTTTTTAATTTGCATTTCTTTGATGATTATTGATGTTACACATCTTTTCACACATTTGTTGTCTGCATATACGTCTTCTTTTGAGAAGTGTCTGTTTATGTCCTTCGCCCACCTTTTAATGAGGTTGTATGTGTGTGTTATTTAAATTCCTTATAGATTCTAGATATCAGTCCTTTCCTGCATGCATAGTTTGCAAATATTTTCTCCTATTCTGTAGATTGTCTGTTTACTCTGTTGACTGCTTCTTTTTGCTGTGCAGAAGGTCTGTAGTTTAATTAAGTCACATTTGTCTAATTTTGTTTTGGTTGCATTTGCTTTCGAGTTTAGTCATACATTCTTTGCCTAGGCCAGAAGAGTTCTCCTAGGTTTTTTCCTAGAACTTTTGTAGTTTCAGGCCTTTACATGTAAGTCTTTTATCCATTTTGAGTTATTTTTTTCCTATGGTAAGAGGTAGGATTCCATTTTAATTATTCTGCATATGGATAGGCAGTTTTCTTCGCACCATTTATTGAATAGGGTGTCCTTTCCCCATTGTTTATTTTTGTTGACTTTGTGAAAAATTGGTTGGTTATAGGTGTGTGGCTTTATTCCTGGGTTCTCTATTCTGTTCCAGTGACCTATACATCTATTTTTGTTCCAGTACCATGCTGTTTTTGTTATTATGGCCTTGTAGTATAGTTTGAAGTTGGGTAATATATTGTTTCTGGCTTTGTTCTTTTTGCTTAGAACTGCTTTGGCTATTCAGGCTCTTTTTCATTCCATATGAATTTGAAAATTGTTTTTTCTAATTCTGTGAAAAATGACTTGGTAATCTGATAGGAATCATGATGAATCTGTCTATTGCTTTGGGTAGTATAGTTATTTTAACAATACTGGTTCCTCCTATCCATGAACATGGAAAATTTTTTCATTGGTTTGTGTCATCCATGATTTCTTTCATCTATGTTTTGTAGTTCTTCTGGCAGAGATCTTTCACTTCCTTGGTTGAATATATTCCTAGGAATTTTATTTTTCTTGTGGAGATTCTAAGAGTGATTGAGTTACTTTTAAATTATATTTTGATTTTTGATTTTTATAAGTAGAATATAGGTATATATATTTATGGGGTGCATGAAATATTTTGATACAATGTGTAATAGTGACTTCAGGGTATCACCTCAAGCATTTATCATTTCTTTGTGTTATGAATATTCCAATTATAATCTTTTGGTTATTTTAAAATGTACAGTACATTATTGTTGACACTAGTCACCTTGTTGTGCATTTTAATACTAGATTTAGTCATTCTATCTAACTGCCTTTCTTTCAGAGATGCCCTGCCCAGTAAGAAGGACTCCAGACAGGCAGACTGGCCACAGCCACTTTGCCTCACTTTGTTGAGTTTTCCCAGTCCGAACTTTCAGGCCTTTTTAGCACTGTCAGGGGAAAACTGCCTACTCAAGCCTCAGTAATGGCAGACACCCTCCCCCCACCAAGCTCAATCGTCACAGGTTGACTTCAGACTGCTGTGCTATCAGTGAAAATTTCAAGCCAGTGGTTCTTAGCTTGCTGGGCCTTGTGGGAATGGAACCCACTGAGTGAGATCACTTGGTTCCCTGGCTTCAGCCCCTTTCCAGGGGAGTAAAAGGTTCTGTCTCGCTGGGGTTCCAGGCACCATGAGGGTATGAAAAAAAAAAAAACTTCTGCAGCTAGTGTAGTGGCTGCCTGAACAGCTGCACAGTTTTGTGCCTGAAACCCAGGGCCCAGGTGGTATAGGCACATGAGGGAATCTCCTGGTCTGCAGATTGCAAAACCGTGGGAAAAGTGTAGCATTTGGGCTGGATAGCACAGTCTCTCATGGCTTCCCTTGGTTGGGAAAGGGAGGCCCCCCACTCCTTGCATTTCCTTGGTGAGGCTATGCCCCACCCTGCTTCTGCTTACCCTCTGTGGCCTGCACTGACTGCCTAACCAGTCCCAAAGAGATGAACAGGCTACTTCAATTGGAAATGCAGAAATCACCCACCTTCTGTGTTGGTCTTGCTGGGAGCTGCAGACCAGAGCTGTTCCTATTTGGCCATCTTGGCAGCAGATCCTACAGTGTTTTACAACTATCATCACTACCTATTTCCAAAAGGTTTTCATCACTCTAAAGAAACTCTGTAATCATTAAATGATAACTCTGCCATCTCCCAGTCCTTATTATTCTCTACTACTTTGTCTAATCTATGAATTTGCTTAATCTACAACTTAGGAGTGGAATCATATGATATTTTTCCTTTGATGTCTGTCAAATTTTACTTAGCATGGTGTTATCACTATCATTCCTGCTGTAGTGTGTATCAGAACTTCATTCATTTTTTGACTGAATAATATTCCATTGTCTGTATACCACATTTTGTGAACCCATTCATCTGTTAATGGACACTTGGGCTCTTCAACCTGATAACTACTGTGAATAACATTGCTGTGAACATTGGTTTACAAAGATCTGTTCAAATCCCTGCTTTTAAATCCATTGGGTATACATCCAAAAGTAGAATTGCTGGGTCCCAGGGAAATTGTGATTTTATTTTTCTGAGGAATCACAAACTGGTTTTGCAAATTGGCTATGCCAATTTACATTCACCAGCAATTCATAAGAGTTTCAATTTCTCCATATTCTGTTCAACATTTCACATTTTCCATTAAAAATAATTATTACCTTTCTAAAGGATATGAAGTGGTATCTCACTGTGGTTTTCATTTGCATTTCCCCAATGACTAATGAAGTTGAGCATCTTTCCAGGTGTGCTTATGGATCACTTGCATATCTTCTTTGCAGAAGTTTCTATTGAAGTCCTCTGAATTTTTGAATGGGATTGTAGTATTTTGTTGTTGTGGGGAAAAGAGAGATCACACTGTTACTGTGTCTATATAGAAAGAAGTAGACATAAGAAACTCCATTTTGTTCTGTACTAAGAGAAATTCTTCTGCCTTGAGATGCTCTTAATCTGTAACCCTAGGCCCAACCCTGTGCTTGCAGAGACATATGCTGTGTTGACTCAAGGTTTAATGGATTTAGGGCTGTGCAGGACGTGCTTTGTTAAAAAGGTGTTTGAAGGCAGTATGCCTGGTAAAAGTCATCGCCATTCTCTAATCTCGAGTACCCAGGGACACAATATGCTGCGGAAGGCTGCAGGGACCTCTGCCCAGGAAAGCCAGGTATTGTCCAAGGTTTCTCCCCGTGTGATAGCCTGAGACATGGCCTTGTGGGAAGGGAAAGACATGACCATCCCCCAGCCCAACACCCGTAAAGGGTCTGTGCTGAGGAAGATTAGTGAAAGAGGAAGGCCTCTTAGCAGTTGAGATAAGAGGAAGGCATCTGTCTCCTGCTTGTCCCTGGGAATGGAATGTCTCAGCGTAAAACCCGATTGTATGTTCTATTTACTGAGATAGAAGAAAACCACCTTAGGGCTGGAGGTGAGACATGCTGGTGGCAACACTGCTCTTTATTGCACCAAGATGTTTGTGTACGTGCACATCAAGGCACAGCACCTTTCCTTAAACTTATTTATGACACAGCCTTTTGCTCACATGTTTTCCTGCTGACCCTCTCCCCACCATTACCCTATAGTCTTGCCACATCCCCCTCACCGAGATGGTAGAGATAGTGATCAATCAATACTGAGGGAACTCAGAGACCAGTGCTGGTGTGGGTCCTCTGTATGCTGAGTCCCGGTCCCCTGGGCCCACTGTTCTTTCTCTGTACTTTGTCTCTGTGTCTTATTTCTTTTCTCAGTCTCTTGTCCCACCTGATGAGGAACACCCACAGGTGTGGAGGGGCTGGCCCCCTTCGGTTGTTGTGTGTTGGAGTCCTTTATACGTTCTCATTTGATTTGTGAATATATTCTGCCATTCTGTGGGCTATCTTTCAACCCTTCTATCCATTTTTTTTTTTTACTCTGTATATGGTGTATGTAAAAGTTCAACATCATTCTTTTACATAGAGATATTTAGATTCCCCGTCCTTGTGCACTCTTTGATCACTCTGAAGTCTCCACCTCTCCATTTGCAATAAGACTTTCACTTATATGATTCACTTCCTCTTCCTCTTTTCAACCAGGTATTAGGCGTAGTAATGGGAGTGAGTGCCCACTGTCCTGTTGTCTTTGAGCATGGCCAACATGAGCCCTTGTAAATCCCCTGATGCCAGGGGACTGGCCGGCCATACTGTCCATGATGTTCCCGGGTCACTCTTCTCTCCCAGTTTTTCCATCTCCCTCCACTTCTGGCTGATCACCAGCTTTCCAGCCCTCCCCTTTCCTGCCCGTTCTCAGAGCAGGGTCGAATTAATCCAATGACCTGGGAACTCAGGGGACTTGGAGGGAGGTCCTAGTTTTAGACACAAACTAGAAGAGAAGCCCTTTCAGGGTCACAGAATGAGCTTTCAGACCTCAGGCAGAGGAAGTTCTCTGTATGGCATCCAAGGTCCTGGGCTAGGAATGGGCAATAGGTGGGAGGAACACCTGGGTTCAGATTTAGGAAGAGAAGCACGGTCTGCATTGAGGGAGGCTGGGACAATCAGTGACACTAGCCCAGGGGTAGTACATGGGGCCTGGGTGCTGGAACAGGGCCCAGGGGCAGCAGTACCAGCACCCAGACAGTCACCAAGTGCGGACAGGTTTGAGGATGCCCCTGCCCCATCACGGTGGCCAGTCAGAGAGGCAGAAGACGACCAAGAAGTCGGGCTGTTGGGAAGGAGCTGCTTGGGGTCTGACAGCCTCTTCCACCAGCCAGACCCATTTGCCTGCCTGGACTCCTCCCACCCCTGACTGGATAGCTGCCCACTCCATGAGCTTCCTGAGAAGCCTGCAGGTTTCATATGTGAGGGAGGTTCACAGGTGCCTGGTGACGTTGCTAGGCTGGGGTCCCTTTCTAAACCAACTGGGACGGTGGAGAGAGCTGAGTTTACAAGGCCCTCATGCCAGACCAGGCCTTTGAGGCTTTCCTGCTCAGCTCAGTGCAGCCTCACTATGGCTGGGATGTGGGGTGTTCCTAACCAAACTCCTCCTGAAACCTTCATCCCCAACACAGTAGTGTTGGGAGGTGGGTCCTAGTGGGAGATATTTAGATCATGGGGACAGATCCTTTATGAAGAGATTAATGCCCCCTTCTACCTCACAGGCTTGAGTTTTTGCTGTATCTGGAATGGACAAGTTTCCAAGACATTGGGATCAAAACAGAGTCTTGCTTCCTTAGTCTCTCTCTCATGCTTCCTCTGTCACCAGGCAATCTCAGCACGTGCCACTGCCTTTTTGCTTTCTGCCATGAGGGGAAGCTGCATGAGGCCTTCATCTGACTGAGCTGCCTAAACTTAAACTTTTCAGCCACCAGATCATGAGCCAAATAAACCTCTTTTCTAGATCAATTACCCAGCCTTGGGTATTCCATTACAGTAACACAAAACACAGCAAGACACGCCCTTAGCTCAGCCTTGCTGTGATTCATCTTGAATCTAAATCATGGAATGGAGGCCTGCACTGCAGTCTTTTCCCTATGGGTGTGAGCTTCTCCCTCTGATCTCCTAGATAAATATCCTTTGTCTAAACTCAGCTACCATGGGAGCCTCAGGAGCTGGACAGGGTGTGGGCACCAGGGGAGACATGGTAGCAGGCTGTGTGCAGGGGGATGGGTCAAGTCAGGTCCTGCTAGGGTTCTGGCACCAATGGGCATACCTCATCTCCATTTTCCCTCCTCAGTAGGGATTTATCTCCCTGCCTTAGTGTCTCCTCTTCTAACCCTATCGCCTTCCATGTGAAATTGGACAAAGCATGCAAGCTTGCGAACCTTATTCTAGAGAGGAGGGAAGATAGAGGGATTGTCTGGCTGACAATCGTGTACGTAGGTGGGTAGCATACAGGACAGGTTTAGATGCACACATCAGATGACAATCAAGTAGGGGCTGTGCTAGGATGAACAATGGGTCTCCATGTTGTCCACATCCTAATTCATGAAACCTGTGATTGTGGGACTGCATATGTCACAATGAACTTTTGAGTAAGTAATGGATCTTGAGGTGGTGACATTATCTTTGATTATCTTAATAAGCTTAATGTAACTAACCACCAGGGTCCTTATAAGAGGGAAAGAGATGTGAAGACAGTCAGGGAGAGAGAGAGATTTGAAGATGCCATTGGCTTTAAAGAAGAAGGAGGGGATAGTACCAAGGAATGCAAAAAAGGCAGCTCTGGAGCTGAAAAGCCAAGGGGCAGGGCTCTGCCTGAAGGCTTCTGGGGGTGGGGGTTTGGCCCTTTCCAGAACTTGTTTTCATCCAGTGAAACCCATATCTGACTTTGACTTCCAGAACTGTAGGAGAATAAAAAGCCATTATTTAAAATCACTGAGATTGTGATAGTTTATTACAGCAGCAATAGGAAACTAACACAGAAACAGACAAGCAGGCAGGAAGAAGGAGAGAGGTGTATGGGCAGACAGTCTGGAGGGCAGGCAGGAGTTTGGGAGGTGAGTGGAGATTCAGAGATGTTGGGGTGATTGGACCCAATACCAGGTCGTGGGGGTGACAAAGTCCGGTAGAGTCAAAGGAATGAGAAAAGACAGTTTGAGAGATAAAGTGGGTCCAGGATGCCAACGCTAAGTATGGAGGCTGGGAAGGCCCAGAGCTCTGGAAGCCCAGACTATTTATTGGTGATCAAACAAAGAAACAGGTGGTGAGAATGTGGGGGTCAATGATTTACAACTGTGACGGTTTAGTATATGCTCTGTTACTTGAGATAATGGAGAGCAGGTTCTTTCAACTCAAGATACAATCGATCCTGGGAGAAGAAGCAGCAAGGAGCCAGCAGGTCCAGACACATTCCAGAGCCACGAGCCCTGGATTCTATCCAAGTCATGAGGGGTTTTATGCCCTGGGCTTAGATTATGATGCGTCAGGGTAGCCTTCCACCCTTTAGCACACAATGTGGTGTTCCAAAGGCCACAAGGTGTTTTAGACACTGGACCCTGGACATGTTCCAAGACTGTCTTGCATTATGTCAGACATGCAAGCTCTGCCTCAGTTTCTCCCAACACTCAGCTTTTCTCCCAACAAGAGATACAGGTGGGTAGGAGACAGGTAGACAAGCAGGTAGGGAGCCTGAAGAAAGGTGAAAGAGAGAAGGACAGGCAGACTGAGGGACAGGAGGCAGGACAGCAGGCAGGTGGGAAGAGGGGAAGGTGGGCAGATAGAAAGCAGGATATGGGCAGACAGACAGGAGACAGGAGCGGGGGTCAGGAAGACAGGATGGCAGGTGGAGGCCCTCAAAGCTGATCCTTGTCCTCGCAAGGGTTAGGGAGCCTCCTGAGACGCAGGTGGATTCCATTTTTGGACTTCAACACAAGTCGTGCCAAGGGGATGGGGGTCCTGGTGGGGTCAGGCAGCAGCTCAAAGCGGAGCAGGGTCAGGGCCGTGGCCACCTTCAGCTCGTTCATGGCAAATTGTTTCCTGATGCAGTTCCTGGGCCAGGCAGAGACAATGAATTGAGAAGTGGCCTCAGGCTCCATTCTGATCTGAGCAGGTTTTGGCCCCTGACCCCAGCCCTGAGCTGGGCATTCAGTGCCCAACCTCATGTGTCCAGCCCCTGCACACTTACAGCCCATGGATACTTCCACCCCATCCTGGCTTCACACTATCCCAAACCTTGGACAGAGCCGTCTTCCTGGGCTAGCTCGTAACGCCCACCTTCTACCTCTGCTCTCAGCAGGCCTGAAACCCTCTATCAAGACAGGGCCAGGGCTCTAAGGCAGAGTCTAATCACATGAATAGATAAAGAGTTAATCAATGGTTTGTTCACTCCTCCACAAACATTTCTTGTTCAGTGTGGAGGTCAGTTCAGATCCTGTAGGGTGAGGGTGGGCCACACTCTCAGGTGCTTCCCATGTAGTGGGACGCACAGGGACCTGAATCCTCATAGGGGACCCCCGATTGGTAGATTAAGGGAGTCAGAAGGGCAATGGGAGGCTTCCTGGAGGGGAACTGGGTGGGTGACCCTCAGCTGTTGCCCCACCTGCCTCCCACTCCAGGGTCCAGGTTTCTGTCTAACCTTACTCCTCCATACATCAGCCCCTGTAGCCTTCTAATTCTACCCTAGAAACGTCCTTTCTTGCCCTTTCTCAGTCTTCTCACCTGGACTTTCTGGATTTCTGCTTCCCCTCTCTCACACTGAAGTCACAGCCCAGCTCAGACCCCCCCGTGCTCTGCGTCACAGTGGGGACAGCATCCTAATGCCTCAGTTGGCAGACAAGCCCTCTGTGGGCTGTTGCCTCACCCACATTTTACCTGTCCAGCCCACGTCCTAGCCCTGTTCATGCGGAGGTGGCTGAGAATGTCCTCCCTCCACCTCTGCCTGCCACATCCTCAAGGCTAAAGTCAGAGCCCAGCTGCCTCTCACTCCCTGCCAGCTGTGTCTCTCCCTCCCAGCCCCCCAGGTAGCATTCATGATTTATCCATGAATGCTCACAGTCCAGTGCCTCAGACAGCACCAGGGACAGCGACACTCGACAAGCCACTCAGTGAGTGAGTGAGTGAAAGGATGGATGACGGAATGATGTGTGTCTGGAGCACAGGATATATTTCTGTACAACACATTTTTGTACCTTTTATCTCTGTTTTCTTATCACGCTGCACAGGACTTGACCCACAGAGGTAGGCTTAAGAAATACTTTTATATTTGAATGATGGTATTTAAGTTTTAAAATGAATAAAATAGAAGGAAATACACTGAGAGTAAATATTAGTTCTGAGCTAGAAATGGAGCTTAGGAATGCTCTCCGGTTTTCTAGTGGCAGCGACATGATTTGCTGGCAATGTTTAGGAAGACTTTCTCATCCTGGGATACACAGACCAGTGCTGGAGAAGGAGTTTCAGGAGGAAGCTTTTTCTTAAAGCCTGTTGTGTGTAAGTGGACTCACCATTTGAAGAAGTCACATAATTATTTCTTTGAACAAACTTTGTTTCTACTAAGAATTTGTATTGTTGTTGCCTGTTTGTATGTCACAGGACAATTTCTGATGCCACGATGATTTCCATCACAGCCATTCTGGAGTTTTCCTCTCCAGCTCAACAGCTATTTCAAGTGTGTTTTATATTTCACATACCAGGAGCCTTGAAATGTTGTGCGTTATATAATAATTATTGGGCTTTTCTCTCCAAGACAGTGTACTCTCCATTTTTTATGTTTTTGGCCAATATTGTGCTAAGTGGATTACAGGACTATGGCATAAAAAGATCCCAAGGTATGTACAGATTTGCCAAATGGGGAAATAGACATAAATATGTGAACACTATATAATGCAGTAAAAATTTCATCGGGCAAGACAGAAAAATGTATGATATGACACACACTGTTGCAAAACTTTCTTCAAAGGGCTACCTTAACCTCTCCCTTATATGGCTTGAAAGGTAGGACTTGCAGGTCATCTGTATTATAAACAGATGCAAAGATTTCAGTGATTCATCTCTATGGCAGACTGGTGAATTAAATCGGGAAGGTTGTGTGCAGCATTGAGGATGTGTGAGGAGAGAGAAATCTACTGTTTACTATTCATGATAACTGAGAAAAGCAAACAGCTGAATTTGAATTTACTGGAGAATATATAATTCTGATAATTCATATCCCTAAAGTAGGAAAATACGTGAATATACTGAAGTTTGGAACATGCACTGACAGTGAATTCAGGCCGCCCATTTGAAGAAGCAGAGGGAACAAAGTCTCCATGGGGTGCTCTGAAACGCCACCTTCCTTTTGTACACAGAGTACACAGAGACACCCACACCAGGTGCCTGACCTTCCCACAAGTACCAACATTTAAGGGCACATCTGAAGATGCCACATATGAACATCTGGCTCACAAAGATCAGAGGGTTGACCAGAGACTTCCCTTATTTCTCTCTTCCAATAACCACACAGGACGTCTCACCTTGATCCTCCTGAGAAGGGCAGGAAAGCGTGGCTGTGTCGAGCAGAACCCGGGGCAAAACGGGAAGGGTCAAACACCTGCAGAGCAAGCACCAGAGCCAGGATAGGTAAGGATCCAGCCCCTACTTGCCACCCACGAGGGGACAGGACTCCCAGAGGTGGAAGCAGGAAAATGTATTGGTCTTGAGAGATCACCCCACTTCCTCCTCTCAAGGACCACATACCTCTGGGTTGGGCCACACTTTTGGGTTGTGGTGAAGGCCATAAATGGAGAGCATGACCATGATACCTGTGGTGCAGGTTGGAAACAGAGAGAAGACCGATCATTTGCCCGGGGTGTCCTGGTACTTCAGCCAGCAGGGACAAAACAAGGCCCAAAAGGCCTACTTTCCACAAATTGTCACTTTGACTGGGATGATTCTGCCATTATGCAGGTGGGTTAGGCTTGACAAAGCATGTGAGTTCAGATGATGAATAGACAACCATTTATGCAGGAACAAGAAGCAAGAAAGAATCAGAGCATTACTCTTTAGAGTAAGTCCAGTGACATTTCACATTCATCAAATATCCTCCAAGGTCCATTGGAGAATATACATGAACTCATTCAATACAACAACGTTCCAAGGAAGACATTCTTTTGCTCTCAGTTTTCAGGGGAGATACCTGAGTCTCAGAGAGACTTCTTGTCTTGTCTATGTTCACATGACTAGGTTATGGCAGGACTGGGACCAGAACCGGGGTGGTTGCGCCTTGGTGGCCCCAGATCTGGTCATCAGCTGCTCTCTGCCATCAACCTGAGGGTTCCTCAGAGACTGGACAACAGCTGACCCGGGAAATGAGATTCCTGATCAGCCTCTTTTGCACTGACCCCATGAGGAGAGAAACACATCCCTCTCTGCCCTTGTCTGATTCTCTTTCCAGCCCTGCACATCTCAAGGAGTAGAATTTTAGAGTTACTGACCCAAGGCCACATTCAGAGATTAACACTTATTTCTTGAACTTTTGGTGGGTTCAAGCTGTCGGCCAGACATTTTAAATTCTTAATCTTAAATACAAAATATGTTTTTGATTTTTTTAAAACAAAAGGGAGACCCAGAGATGTGCAGAACTCTGAAGCACACTTGGATTTCTGACCCTCCACATATCCCTGTGGAGAGTTTAGGTGAGAGGGTGGGGGAAGTTCATACCTTTGGGCAAGGAGCGCCCATCAGGGAAGGTGACAGGAGTGCTGAGCTCTCTGCCAATGCCTGGCACCGGTGGGTAGAGTCTCAGTGCCTCCTTAATGCACATAGTTGTGTAGGGCATCTGGTCCAGGTGGTTCCTGAAACAAGCACATCCTGAACATCAGCAAGGCCTGGGGAGACCAGGGGCTTCCCCTGTAGAGAAGGCAGGGAACCCCATCTTTTCAGCCCTCACTCACCAGGTGATGGAGGCTCCATCACCCAGGAGGCCACGGATCTCTTCCCGGCACCTCTCCTGATGCTTGGGGTGTGTGGCCAGAGCATACAGGATCCAGGAGATCCCACTAGCTGTGGTGTCATGGCCCTCGAACATGAATGTGTCCACCTCAGCACGGAGGTCCTTGTCTGACAAAATGCTCCCATTCTCCATCTAGGAAGACCATGGTGAAAATGCAGGGCTGGTCTCTTGCTCTGTACTTCTGGGCAAAGACTCATGCTCTGTACTTCTGGGCAAAGACTCAGGCCTCTCCTACACATACTCACTTTGGCCAAGAGGAGGATGTCCAGGAAATCCAAGTGCTTCTTCCTCTTGACCTTCTCCAGCTCCCCTTCCTTCTGTAGTTGAGCCTTCCTCAGTTGGATCACTTGGTCTGTACCAGAACAATGGTTACCAGGCAGAGCTGAGACCATCAGCAGCCCCCAGAAGGCCTAGCTGCCCAAATGCCCCCATGTGGGTGTCTGGTAGATCTCAGCATGAATGTGAGTGTGGGTGCAGGGTCAGGGGTGGAAGTTCTAGTACTGTGTGAGGCAGGGCAACCCTCCCCGCAGTGGCACAGTTCATGGAGGCTCTGTTTCAATGCTGTTTGGACAGGGTTTCATTCAGTTATCTCCATGTGAGGACATGGATAAACTAAGGCACAGAATCTGGCCCCTCACATATCAGCTCCCAGCCCCTGAGCAAGGGAATTCCCCAGGCTGAGTGTGATCTGGCTTCTGCAGGGTTCCTAGGGGCCTTCTCTGCCTGAGGAGTCAGGGCAGGTTCTTTCACATGCCTGGGAAAGGCTGGGAGACAGGAGGAAGAGATAGAACCTGTGTGCTGATGGGCGAGCTGGCAGGCGCGGTGTGTCCAGCGGCCAGGAGAGATCAGGCTGTAGATGGTGTCATTCTGGTGAAAGGCATTCCTCGCACGGGAAAAAGTCAGGTTGTTCAGGTCATTAATGGCCTGGATGTAGGACTGAGAATTCCTGAGGGAGAGTATGAAGAAGAGACCGTAGTAGGGGTGGGCCCATTACCCGGAAGTAGAATGGGGTCTGAGAGGAGGCAGCCTCAGATAATGGGGACAAGCAGCCTTGAGGCAATGTTTCTTCTATCTTACAGCCCTATTATCCTTTGACCTTTATCAGATGGTATGAACAACGAGGGTCCACCTGTGCTAGGAATTAGGCATCGGTTCCTGAGACTTTGTTTGGTCTGGACCGGAATTAGAGTTTGGTCAGAGACTGACTCTTCCTTTGTGTGGAGGTGAGCCTTCACGCTCCCCCACCTGCCCCTCGGGTATGTGCACTCCACTTGGTAAGAACAAGGGCCCTGCAACTGGAGGGTTGTCACTGACCTGTCCACCTGGATGCTGCCCTGGTGGCTGAAGGCACACTTCATGATGGTGTCCAGGGTCATCAACGAGACGTGCTGAAAGACCTCCAGAGGGGAATCCTGGCCAAGGAGCTTTTCCCATTTGTCCTGTAGTGGGAGGGGGCATGAACCTTGTTAATCTCCAAGAAGTGCTTTGCTAATAAGGCCTGGCTTTTTCCTGTACCTGCAGATATCTTGTTTTTTCCTGTAGCTTGCAGATATCTTGGTTGGGATTCCTCCCTTTACAGAGCAGATGCATTGTAGAAACTGGGACTGTGAAGCCAGTGTTGGTAAACTGACCCCTAATTCTTTTAATATAATATTAAACAGATCCTCTCGCAATAGCATGGATTAAGTATTAAATTATGAGATTCAGTTAGGACATATGGTTGTGAAAATTTTGTTGTTATTGTTGTTCTGGGATAAATAATGGGGGACTCTTCAGTGTTCTGAGAGCTGAGCTAGTTCTGAGGGACTAGTAGTAAAGTTTCAGTGCCAAAGATAGCTTAAGGGGCTAGTATGGGCACTCTGTTGTAGAGAAAACAGGGACTTCAATTCTTTTCCATTCATCAAAATTTGCTGGGCCCAGTTGGGTGAGAAATCAGAGTCCTGATCGGAGATGATGCTATGGCAGATATTGCTCTGAGAACACAGACCTGGAGTTCATTTCCTTCCAAGGGTGGCTTAAATCCATGCAGAAACCTGCGGCCCCAGGCCAGAGCCTGGGTGGGTGACAGCTTGGCCTGTCCATGCTGCCACTGAGGCTGCCATTGCCCAGGCCAGCCAGCATAGGAAGTCCTGCTGTCCAACAAGATTGCATACTCCTCCAGTCCCTTGTGCTGAAGGTTTCAAAGTGGGAGGAGAAGGGCCTTGTGTTCACCATGAATCTCTATTCCTATGGTGGGGAACAAAGTGTGGATCTGACCTGATGCCTGGGTGTTCTCCTACTTTATACAACTCCGGGGAACCCTCTACTCTCACAGCAATGACATGAGAGTGTTGTTCCATGTGTCTATGTCTATAGCCGCCTGTGGGACACAGGGTTGAGAGTGGAGTTCATGAGAGTGTGTGCTGTGAGTGGGTGTGAGGAGAGGACAGAGACATGGACTCACCAGCATCACTCGTACAGAGTCTGCCATGAGCCCCACGTAGGCCTTCAGGATGTCATAGTGGAAGGCTGGGGTCAGCATCCGTCGATGCTGGAACCATGTCTGCCCATTCAACAGGAGCAAGCCATACCCTAAGGTAGACATGAATGTGTGTATGTGTGTGTTTCGGGGGCTGCACGGACCTAGGGATGACTGGTGACAATTTGGGAGGGAGAAAGGTGGCTTCTTGGGGAGAGAACTATCCAGAAGAAGCCACATCATGGGCAAATGCAGGAAAAGGAGGTATGTTTCAGGCATGTGAATTTTCTGTTGAGCTGCTACATCCATGTGATTATGGCAGCTGTGAGATAAAGGTTGAAAAGGGTTGTGGGCAGATGTAAAATAAACGTGAGGCCAAGGATGTCTGGAGAGAGCTGAGACATGAAATGGAAGAAGCTGAGCCTCAGGAAGGTTTGCACCAGCATTAGGAAGGAAGAAGAAAATGAGGCTTGATTTGGGGATGGCCCCTAATCTGTTGTTTTCTGTGAGCCAAAGAAATAACTCAAACCTAACTAGGGAGTGGGCTGCAGTCCTAGTCTGCACACATACCAATCCATGGAGCCAGGAATCTGTAGGGATCTTGGGATTTCGGGTCTGAAAGGTAAGAAAGAGCTTTATAGGAAACTAGGAGCTACTAAGCAAGGCAGTCTCAGAGGCAGCCATCAGTTCTTGGTGTTTGTCAGTTGGCAGTTTGACCCATGTCACCTCCTATTTGACTCCTATCCACTTTATTTCTGTCCTGAAGGTCAGTGTGAGCTCAGGAAGACAGACTCAGTGTTCCCTCAGGAAAACATGCAGAGGGCTAGGAAGGTGAACTGGTGAGACACATAGGCTAGGTCTTCTATGACAATGAATAATACAGAGCCGTGGGTTTTTCTACATTGATGTTTTCCTAGTCACTTCCGACCAGGACAGGCAACAATTAGAGCTTCAAAACCCAAGTCAATGTGGGTATGAAATTTGTTTTACAGATCTGGGGCAATTTACATTTCAGAGAACCTCAATTTTCTTAATAGAGAAATAGAAAAAAGAATAGAAAATTCAGCCCCACATATTGTTTTAAACATTCAGTATTCAGTAAATATTCTTGACTACAGCCTGGGCATGGTGGGCTTGGTGGATGCATGGGAGAGGTTTCAAATATTGATGTTTGAACAGCCACTCTCTTCTGGAATTTTACAGACCCAGGGGCATGTGTCAAGAGCGAAGAGACATTGCAGTTGGGATAGGAGGTCTATCTCACCTGATCTCCCCAGAATCACCTTCATATAGTCAGGGTCATGGAGCAGGACACGAACTTTGCCTCCCCATAGCCAAAGAGGACAGGCACTTGGGAATGTCTCCACCCATTTCCGAATCCGTTGTAGCTCCTGGTCCTGTTGGAACTGTCAACGAGGGTAGACAGATGAACACTTTCATTTACTTCTAGTCTTTGCAGCAGAAGTGAAGGGCAGGACAACCACAGGAGCCATGAAGCAGAGGTTAGGGATTTAGATCTGTTTCTGATGACCTCAGCTGTGATCCAGATTCTTGCTCTTTCCCCAGGACTTGACATTAGGCCAAGTGCTATGAGCCCTCACTCAATACTGCCAGCAGAAATTTAAGTTAGCCTTTGTCTTCATGTTGTGTACAATCTCTGGAAGTCATAAATACAACATTTTCCATGGGCAATGTGCATAACTTGTATCACTTGATAAGTAGATTTGTAAAATCATTTAGTATATTTAGAAAATAAAATGAATTAATGTAAACATTTTAAATTACACAATAATTTTATATAATCATACTTGTTATATTTTCAATATTATCCCAGCATATATGGTAAATATTTGTGAAGATAAGATAGCATTTGGGATGTGTATGGCTAAGCAAAAAGAGATCAACTATAAAATTGTGTGCATAATAGTATTCTATATGTTGGATATGTACAGATTTATGGAATGGAGTCTGGGTATATGCCTATGGTGCTGTATTAGTGTATACTTTTGAGATTTGGGTTTCTTATTCTCATTTTCACTTATCAATGAATTATGAACTCCCTGTTGCCTGCAGTCATCTTTCTAAACTCTTCGATGTGGATCCCAAAGCCCTTGGCTTTCTGGCTTCAACTTCTCTTTTCTTGCCTTCAGCCCTGCTGGCATTTCCACCATCAGCCATTTGTTTCAGCTCCAATGCCGATGTCACGACTGCTGCTGATTCGCACACTAGCTACACCTGCTCACTCTTCTGGGCCCTGGCACTTGTTCTTTTCTCTACCTTGAATGTCCTTCCCCTCTGCCACAGAGCAGCCACCTCTCTTCAGCTTTCAAGACTCAGCTTTGCTTTAATCTCATCTGAAACCCTCATAGACATTGGGTCCTAGTGATGTTCCATGTAGCCAATTCTTATTTATTTCAACTGCTTCTAGTAACTTAAAGCAACTGTCTACCACATAAGTGTCTAATGTCTACCCACCTCCTTCTGACAATCATACTCTCCAGCTCTGAGGCAGCTTGCCCTACTGTGGGATAGGCTCCTTCATTCAGCACATGCTTACTGCGCACACACTACGTGTCCAGTGTGGTTCAGGCACTGCGTTAGGACACAGCTGTGATCCTTATCTGTGTGGAATTTTCAGTCTAGTTGGGGGGTAAGGAAGATTAGAGGCTGTGCAGTAGGGGATAATGGATATGAGATGGAAGGAAGGACAAGCATCTGGGGAAGCTTTGAAGAGGGACCTAACTCAGAACTGAACATTAGAAAGCTCTTCCTCACTCATTGAGTCATCATCTACTGAGGGACTATTGGGTTACAAAGATAAATCTGAGATGGTCTCTCCCAGAAGAAGCCCACAGTAATGACACTGTAGAAGAATAACTGAGTCAAGTTAACATGCTCTGGCCTCTTGAGAAGGATAGCCCATAGAAAAAAAGAGTTGGGCCTTCACTACTGGGAGGCCCAGGAGGCCTTCTTGAAGGAGGTAGCTTGATGCTGGGCCTTAACAGATAGATATGAGTGAGAAGATAATTCCAGGTAGCAAGCACAGTGTGATCAGAGGCCTAGAGGTTGAAATGCATAGGCAGGTAGTGAGGTAATGAGTAACATATGGTAAAGGAGGAGAATGGGGAAGAAGGCAGAGGGGTATTGGGACCAGTCCATATAGGGCTTGAACACTGTCAGGCCCCCACATTGGTTCTGCTCTGCTGAGAACTACGTTGCCTCCTTTGCTGAGAAACAACAGGCCTCAGTTCCCTGCAACCCCTGTCTCCACTTAAGTGTGTTCAATTCATAGCACCTTGGTGAGTCCCTCTCCATGCAGCCCCTTACCTTGCTCAGTTCCTACCTGCCCCCTCCGCATGCAGGGATAGTAGTGCACAGGGGATGGGCTGTGTCCCTCCTCAGCCCTCTTGCTGCTCCTTTCTCTTTTTCCTCTGTTCCTCTATACCTAGCATGTCCAATCTTTTGGCTTCTCCTAGGCCACATTGGAAGAAAAAGAATTGTCTTGGGCCATGCATAAAATACATTAACACTAATGATAGCTGATGAACTCAAAAAAATTGCAAAATAACCTCATAATGTTTTAAGAAAGTTTATGAATTTGTGTTGGGCCACCTTCAAAGCCATCCTGAGCTACATGCAGCCCCATGGGGCATGGGTTGGACAAGCTTGCTCTACACACCTGAGCTGACCATCAAGGTGTGCCAAGATTTTGCTGATTGCTGGGGCACAGGGAGGGGATGACATGCTCACATCCAGGGAGCTCACAGTCCGGGTGTGTGGGAGGAGAGCCAGGAGGTCAACACACACTGTTCAACGTGCAACTCAGACACCAGTCTCCTCACCTGGAGGACATTGTGCAGGCTGCCCCCACCATGTGTACCCACAATTGTCAGGTTTTCAGGTCCTAAATCACCTGTTGTGGAAATTCTGTGAGTCTTGGGGAAACTTACTTAGCCAGTTGGTTCCCTACACCAGCAGATCTCTGCCTCGGATATCTACCCCAGCAGAGTGAGCTCTTTTCCTGCAGTCTGGCACCTTCTCAAATTCCTGCCTGTATTCTTCACAGACCATGAACTCCTCACGCCATGGATTCCTCAGATGGGTGTCTGTGCTCCCAGGCAAACACAGGGCCAGGCAGAGAGGATGGCATTAAGTGACTGGGCAGGGAGCATCTAGAAGCCTTGTTCTTTGAGAAAAGCCAAGGCTCATGGGGTAATCAGCCTGGAGACAATCAGGCATTGCCCTCCACATGCAGGACTGCCAAGACACACTTGATGTCTGCAGAAGGAGGGCATGGGTGATAGAGCTGAGGACCAGCAGGATGGGCTTCATGGGAGTGAGCTCCTCATGACTGGGACAAGCTGACACCAGAGAGGTAGGCTGGGTGTTCCTTTGAGGCCTCATGTTTGTTACAAAACAAGGCTTTGTTCTATGGATTTTGTGACCAGGGTCTCAGAGTCCCATCCCTCTTTGCCCTCCCACTCCCCCATTGAGTTCCTCCTTACCTCCTGTTTGTGCCCAAAGAGCCAGTGGGAGGGAGGGCACGGGAACTGCTGGAGAGCTTTGAGCAGCCACTGCCTGTGCAGGTAGAGCTGAGCTGCTTTGATCAGCAGCAGAAGCAGAATGAGCAGGGAGGCCACTTGGAGGATCCCGGAGACACCACCCAGGAGTCTGCTGGGGCTCAGCACAGAGACACTCATGATGCAGCACCTGCTGGATCTCTGAGTGCCCCTACCTCTCCCTGTCCACCCCTGTCTGTCTGTGCTGAAGTCCTGAGAGGACTGTCCCGCCCACTTGTGGGAAGAGTGAAGGGGGAGGGCAGAACTTGGACCTCAGGGTTCATAATCAGTTGACTATGGATGATCCACCTAGGGGAACAGTGGGAGAAAAGCTTCATCAGCTGTCTACCACATTTCCTTGCCCATGTACCTCATAAATATTTAATGAGCATTTACTGTGTGCCAGGCAGTATGCTTGGTGTGTGGGCACCGCTGCGAGGAAAACAGACTTGAATGCTGACCTCAAGGAATTTACATTCTGCTTTACTACATTGCAATAATGTTCGCTCAGTAGCACTTTTTTTTGTTACACGTTCAAAGAAAATTCTCAACATGATATGTACATTTAAACTTAACATTAACCAAGTGCTGAATCATTACTTTTGTCTTATTGCAAATCTAATTGTATTTACTGTAAAAACCACTTCCATCTATATATTGAGTGAGGAGTGGGAAATATGTCTTTCTATTAACTGGATGATGATACGGACAAACAGATGCTAATATGGCAGCTGTTCAAGTACTTTATTTTATTTCATTGGGGAGATTGGTCTCATAATATCCATAGCATGATTTTTCTCCCTCAATTCATATACATGACAATTAAAAAAAATTCTACATAATGTTAGTTATGATTTTTTTTCCCCATTGATAGGTCTACCTTCTTTACCAGAGAAAGTCCTAGGGCAATTTTACTCCTACTTCAGTCTAGTACTATAGCCACAGCAGGAGCATGTTTGCCAATTCTCTTTCATCCTACACTTGTACATAATTACACAATCAGAACTTTGCACTCAGTTTAGGAGCCCTGACTACCTTGTTGAGGACAATCTGTACTGAACATAAATTAGTATTTAAAAAATGATTGCTTTGCTAACCTCAAGTAAAGTAGGTTAAATAGTAATTATTGCTATGAATTAACCCTCCCTGGCATTTTTACATGCATATCTGTGCATGAGCATTCTTTTTTTTCCTTGTTTTATAATTTCAACTTTTATTTTAGATTCAGGTACGTATGCAGATTTTTTACACTGTTATATTGTGTGATGCCAAGGGTTTGGATACAGATGATTCTGTCACTCAGGTAGTGAGTATGGCATATATTAGTCATTCTTTCAATGCTTACTCATATCTGTACCTACCCCTCTAGTAGTCTCCAGTGTCTATTGTTTCCATATCTATGTCCATAAGTACCCAACATGTAATTCCCACTTATCAGTGAGAACATGTGGTATTTGGTTTTCTGTTGCTGTGTTAATTCACTTAGGATTATTGCCTCCCGATTCATTCATGTTGCTCAAAGAACATGATCGCATTTTTTTTCTTACTGCCGAGTATTCCACTGTGTATATGTATCACATTTTCTTTATCCAGTTCATCATTGATGGGCACCAAGCTTGATTCCATGTCTTTGCTATTGTGAATAGTGCTGTGATGAATGTACGAGGGGAGGTGTCTTTTGGTAGAACAACTATTTTCTTTTGGATATATAGCTAACATTGAGATTGCTGGGTCAAATAGTAGTTTTATTTTAAGTTCCTTAAGAAATCTCCAAACTGCTTTCCATGGTGGCGGAGCTAGTTTACCTTACCAGAAATAATGTATACACATTATGTTTTTTTTTTTCTGCAGCCTAGACAGCATATGTTGATTTGAAACTTTTTAATAATAGCCATTCTGACTTGTGTGAGATGTGGTTTTGATTCACATTTCTGTTGATCAGTGATGTTAAGCAATTTTTTAAAGTATTTGTTGGCTGTTCATATGTCTTCTTTAGAGAAGTGTCTGTGTCTTTAATAGGGTTATTTGTTTTTTGCTTGTATTGGAAATTCTGGCCAGGTAAGAGAAAGAAATAAAGGATATTCAAATAGGAAGAGAGGAAGTCAAATTGTCTCTGTTTGCAGATGACATGATTGTATATTTAGAAAACCCCATTGTCTCAGTTCCAAATTTCCTTAAGCTGATAAGAAACTTCAGCAAAGTCTCAGGATACAAAATCAATGTGCAAAAATCACAAGCTTTCCTACACACCAGTAATAGACAAACAGAAAGCCAAATCATGAGTGAACTCCCATTCACAATTGCTACAAAGAAAATAAAATACCTACGAATACCACTTACAAGGGATGTGAAGGACCTCTACAAGGAGAACTACAAACCACTGCTCAACAAAATAAAAGAGGACACAAACAAATGGAAAAAATTCCCTGCTCATGGGTAGGAAGAATCAATATAGTAAAAATGGCCAAACTACCCAAAGCAGTTTATAGATTCAATGCTATTCCCATCAAGCTACCATTGACTTTCTTCACAGAATTAGAAAAAACTACTTTAAATTTCATACGGAACAAAAAAAGAGCTCACATTTCCAAGATAATCCTAAGCAAAAAGAACAAAGCTGGAGGCATCATGCTACCTGACTTCAAACTATACTACATGCTAACCAAAACAGCATGATACTGGTACTAAAACAGATATATAGACCAATGGAACAGAACAGAAATAACACCACATGTCTACAATTATCTGATCTTTGACAAACCTGACAAAAACAAGCAATGGGGAAAGGTTTCCCTATTTAATAAATGGTGTTGGGAAAACTGGCTAGCCATATGCAGAAAACTGAAACTGAGTCCCTTCCTTACACCTTATATAAAAATTAACTCAAGATGGATTAAAAACTTAAACTTAAGGTATAAAACCATAAAAACCCTATAAGAAAACCTAGGTAATACCATTCAGGACATAGGCATGAGCAAGGACTTCGTGTCCAAAACATCAAAAGCATTGGCAACAAAAGCCAAAATTGACAAATGGAATCTAATTAAACTAAAGAGTTTCTGCACAGCAAAAGAAACTATCATCAGAGTGAACAGGCAACCTACAGAATGGGAGAAAATGTTTGTGATCTATCCGTTTGACAAAGGGCTTATGTTGAGAATCTACGAAGAACCTAAACAAATCCACAAGGAAAAAAAAACTCCGCCAAAATGTGGGCAAAGGATATGAACAGACAATTCTCAAAAGAAGACGTTTATGTGACCGACAAACATAGCAAAAAGATCTCATCATTACTGGTCATTATAGAAATGCAAATCAAAACCACAGTGAGATACCATCTCATGCCCGTTAGAATGGCAATCATTAAAACATCAGGAAACCACAGATGCTGGAGAGGATGTGGAGAAGTAGGAACGCTTTTACACTGTTGGTGGGAGTGCAAATTAATTCAACCATTGTGGAAGGCAGTGTGGCGATTCCTCAAGGATCTGGAACCAGAAATACCATTTGACCCAGCAATTCCATTACTGGGTGTATACCCAAAGGATTATAAATCATTCTACTATAAAGACACCTGCACATGTATGTTCATTGTGACACTGTTCACAATAGCAAAGACTTGGAACCAACCCAAATGCCCATCAATGATAGACTGGATAAAGAAAATGTGGTACATATACACCATGGAACACTATACAGCCATAGAAAGGATGAGTTCATGTCCTTTGCAGGGACGTGGATGAAGCTGGAAACCATCATTCTCAGCAAACTAACACAAGAACAGAAAACCAAACACCACATATTTTCACTCATAAGTGGGAGTGGAACAATGAGAACACATGGACACAGGGAGGGGGACATCACACACCGGGGCCTTTCAGGGGTCGGGGGTTAGGGGAGGGATAGTATTAGGAGAAATGCCTAATGTAGATGATGGGTTAATGGGTGCAGCAAACCACCATGGCATGTGTATACCTATGTAACAAACCTGCATGTTCTGCACATGTATCTCAGAACTTAAAGTATAATAAAAAATAATTTATTTAATTTCTTTAGGGATTCTGGATATTAGACCTTTGTCAGACGCATAGTTTATGAATATTTTCTCCCATTCTGTAGGTTGTCTGTTTACTCTGTTTATAGTTTCTTTTGCTGTGCAGAAGCACTTTAATTAAGTCCAACTTGTCAATTTTTACTTTTTTGCAATTGCTTTTGAGGACTTAGTTATAAATTCTTTCTCAAGGCTGATGTACATCATCATGTTTCCTAGGTTTTCATCTAGGATTCTTATAGTTTGAGGTTTTACATTTAAACCTCTAATCCATCTTTTTTTTTTTTTTAATCTTGGCTCACTGCAAGCTCTGCCTCCCGGGTTCATGCCATTCTCCTGCCTCAGCATCCTGAGTACCTGGGACTACAGGCACCCACCACCATGCCTGGCTAATTTTTTTTATTTTTAGTAGAGATGGGGTTTCACCGTATTAGCCAGGATGGTCTCGATCTCCTGACCTCGTGATCTGCCTGCCTTGGCCTCCCAAAGTGCTGGGATTACAGGAGTGAGCCACTGTGCCCAGCCCCTTTAATCCGCCTTAAGTTAATTTTTATGTGGTGAAAAGTCAGGGCCAGTTTCATTCTTTTGCATATGGCCACCCAGTTCTCCCAGTACCATTTATTGTATAGGGAGTCCTTTTTCCATTGCTTATTTTTGTCAACTTTGTTGAGGATCAGATGGCTGTAGGTGCATAGCTTTATTTCTGAGTTCTCTGAACTGTTCCCTTGGTCTATGCATCTGCTTTTGTACCAGAACCATGCTGTTTTGGTAACTGCTTAGTATAGTTTGAAGTTGGGCAATGCGATACCTCCATTTTTTTTTTTTCTAGTGTGGCTTTGGCTATTTGGGCTATATGAGCATTCTTTAAAGTTTTATTATTGTTGTCCACTGGATTCATTATTCACACTTTAGATGAGCAACATCTTTGAAAATAGAACAATTTAAAGCTCTGTCTTGTATCATATTCTCACTAAATACTGGAAGCCTTGCAGTAACAGGGATACCATTCCTGACTGGCCTCTATTCCAAAGAAAGGACAACAGAAACAGGGCCAAGCTTTCCAGTGTCACCATATATTAAATAGATGACACAATCTTAAAGTAAATAATAAACATTAAGTTAATGCCAACAGGACTTGTTAAGGTGACAGTCTGGATTTGTGTCAAACTTAGACATTTGTAATTAGAGGTGCAAATCCTCTTTTTACCAATATATTCATTATTAATCAACTATTATTAGTTATTCCTGATTAATTGGCGATAGCATTCTTAACATGAATTGCCCAAAAAGTTTTAAGACATACACAATTTTGAAAAGAATCTAGGGTTATTGCTTCCTATAAACTACTATAACCAATTGCCAATGCTTTCAATTGTTTATACAATACTCATTATAACCATCAGCTTCCTCTATATTATTACTTATCAATTCAATCTTTTACCTTAACATTAATAATATAATTCTATTCCCTATGCCACATCCGTTAATTAATATAAACTTGGGGACATTATTTATTTTATCAGTATCAAGCCTAGCTGTATATTCCATGCTAAGATGTAAAGGAGCTTCAAATTCAAAATATATTTTCTTCAATTAGGGCATGAGGAGCAACAGCACAATTTCGTATAAATCGTATGCACAATTAGCAATCATTTTACTATCAATTATATTAATAAGTGTGTCCTTTACACTTTCTACCCTTACAATTACCCAATAATATTTGTGATTAATTTTTATATCATTGTCACTTACCATAAGGGGATTTATTTCAACTTCAGAAGAAACTACTTGAGTGCTCCTCCAGTTGGATTAACTGAGGGGGAAGCATAGCTGTGTCAGGGTTTAATGTTAAATATGCAGCAGTACTGTTTGCCTATTCTTATCTGAATAAGAAGAATACTCTTACAATAGCTTTATTTTCAGGGTCATTATTTTGTAATCTTCATATTCCAGAAATCACACCATTTATTTTTATTATTAAGGCTTTACTGCTAAAAGTTTTATTTCTATGAGTGTGGCCATAATACCCACCATTTCATTATGGTCAACTCATAAATTTCTCATGAATAAAATTATTACCACTAACTTTACCCTTATATATGTGACATTTGATGTGTCAATCTCCATTGTATCATCAGCTATTCCACTTGAACATGAAAGAGAGTTTTAAGCTGATGATACATAGATGAGATTTTGCACTTGAGCTGATGCTGTAATGGGTTGAGGCTTTTGGAATGCTGGGATGAGGTAAATACATTTTGATGGGGGATGGCAGTCTTTCAGGGTCAGTAGGAAGATTATTGTATGCTGGGTGATGACCTCCAATGATATCAAGTTTGAGTATCTAGAACCTGTAAAGGATATCTTATTTGGGAAGTGATGTGATAAAATTAAGGACTAAGATGGGGGGATTATCCTGGGTTATCAAGGTGAGCTCTAAATGTAAAAGGAGATACGACACAACCAGGGAAGGCCATGCAAAGATAAGACAGAAAAAGATTTGAAGATGCTGGCCTTGAAGATGGGAGGGATGCAGCCATAAACCTCGAAACGCTGGCAGCCAGCAGCAGCTAGGGGAGGCAGGGAATGGATTTTCCCCTAGAACTCTGGAGGGAGCACAGCCCTGCTGACACTTTGGTTTCAGCCAGGATATTGATTTTGGACTCCAGGCCTCCAGAACAGCGAGATAATGAATTTCTATTTTTATTTTATTTTTTTCTTTCTCTCTGTTTTATAGACAGGGTCTTCTTTAAGTTGCTGAGGCTGGTCTCAAACTCCTGGGCTCAAACAGTCCCCCTGCTTCAGCTATCAGAGTAGCTGGGACTACACACTCGCACTACTGTGCCTGGTTCTGTCATTTTAAATCACCATGTTTGTGGTCATTTGTTACAGGAGACCAATAATTATGGTAGTAGAGGTGAGGTGTGCTGTAATAAGTACTCAAAATGTACAATTGGGTTTGGAATTGAAGAATAGGTAGATATTGGAAGATTTTTGAAGTGCATTGATAAGAAAAGCACAGACTGCCTTAAACTCACTATTGGCAGATACATGGACATTAAAATGTTTCTTATGAGGGCTTCGAAGGAACTGAGAAGCATGGATGAAAAAGCTTCTAATGGTTTGGAGAATACTTACATTGTCATACCAGAATGTTAGTAGGAAAAGTAGCATTAAAGCTACTTCTGATGAGAACTCACAAGGAAATGAGGAACATGTTATTTGAAACTGGAAGAAGGCAACCCTTTTACCTATGTTGGATTGTACTTTCACAGCTCCAGAATTTTAGAGGAATTTTGTTCAAGGATGGTTTATACCCAGCGCCTCTCAGGCACGTAAGTTAGATGACTTAGGAGATAAAATAATACTTTTGAGCTTGGATATTTAGATGACATTTTGGAGTTGATGCTATAAAGAAGTGAGGCTTTTGCATTGTTGGGAAGAGATGAATGTATTTTGCATGTGGTTGGATGTGAGTCTTTGGGAAATAGAAGGCAGACTGTGCAAAGCTGAGCAGTGATTCCCAAAGGTATCAGGTGCTACTTCCTGAAACTTGTCTATGTTATCTTGTTAGACAAGTGGTCTTTCAGGATGTGATTATATTGAAGATTGAGAAATTGGGAGATTAACCTGGATTATCAAGGTGAGCCCTTAATGAAATCATTTATTTCCCTTCATAAGAGGGAACAAAGGAATATTTGACCCACGTGGGTGAAGGCCATGGGGAGACAGAGGAGAAAGATATTTGAAGATGTTGACTTTGAAGAATAGAGTGATGTGGCCACAAAGCAAGGAATGCCAACAGCCACCAGGAGCCAGAAGTGGAAGGGAATGAATTTGCCCCTAGAAGTGGAAGGGAATGAAATTGCTCCCAGAGATTCCAGAAAGAGCGGGGCTCTTCTACTACTGTGATTTTGGACCTGTAAATCTGATTTTAGACTCTGGCCTCTAGACCTATAAGAGAATAAATTTCCATTGTTTTAATCCACCAATTTTCTTTTCTTTTTTTTTTTTTCTTCACAATAGCCCTAGAAAACTAAAATGGGTGGGATAACAATCACTTCTTTGAATATCTCCATCTCCTGACCTCATGATCCACCTACCTCGGTCTCCCAAAGTGCTGGGATTACAGGCACTTCTCTGAATATCTCATAGAATTATTCACTTATTCACTCATTTATTTATTCAAAAACAAAGGTTTTTTTTAACCTCACCATTTAGTAGCTAAAGGAAGAAAAATAAATTATTGTGTTAAAATATTATAGAGGGTGTACTGAAGGAATAAATTGTGGGCTTGGGCCATTCAGAGAAAGAGAAAATAAATACGTAAAGAGGTCTTTAAGGATGAATAGGAGTTACCAGTGGGTAAATACTAGAACAAGGAAAAAGCACTGACAGATTCATGGAGATCATACATGAAAGAGCAGAAATGGGACAAGCTCATCTTCAAGTTACCACTCCTCTCACTTTTTTCGTAATTATCTTCACAAGGTCATACCAAAGGACATCAATTCAGAACATAAATCAAAGTAGATTTCAGAAAGAATTCCTTGGAAGTC
This sequence comes from Colobus angolensis palliatus, assembly GCF_000951035.1. Lineage (NCBI taxonomy): Eukaryota > Metazoa > Chordata > Mammalia > Primates > Cercopithecidae > Colobus > Colobus angolensis. The sequence goes on from NW_012111586.1 coordinate 5,200,517, forward strand.
AGCTCTCCCAGGGGCCCCATTTGCTCCTGCTCCCTAATCCATGTAAACTCTTATGCCCAACACCTTCCTCCTTTGCCCCACCCATGGCAGGTGATTCATTACGGAACCTAGAGAGTCGGAGTTCTTTTCTTTCTACCTCAAATCCTGGACTCCTATCCAAACCAAAGATTAGGGACATGTAGCCATTTACAGTTCATTCCACCCAACCTCCCCTAGTTCTGTGGCTGCTTTCCACCACCCATCACTGCCTCCCTAACCCCCACTGGGGACCCTTGGACCCTGACTCTTTCCCTACTTGGCTCAGCACCTGTTTTTCTCCCATAGCATGAGCAGCAGTAGCTCTGAAGTCACAGATTTCAGCTTTGAATTCTCATTGTGCTTTTTTATTTTTTTCCCTCCCTGGATTCTCAATTTCTTTAGAGTTGGGCTCATAATGTGGTAATGGCCAACGTTTAGTGAGGACTTCTTATATTCTGGCCATGAAGCCAAAACTTTACAAGCTTTCTTCACAAAAACTCTACAAAACATATTTTTAAAAAAATCTTCATATTACAGGTGGAAAAGCTAAGGTGCAATCAGGGTAGCTTCCTGTCCAGAATCCCCTAGTTGGTAAGAGGTACAGCCAGGATTGTAACCCAAGCAGTTGGGCTCCAGAGACTATTGTTAATCTTTCATTTAAACGAGGTCATGATTAAGTTGAGCCTCCAGTCCAGATGGCAGCCCCTAAACTTTCCAGGGCACATTTCATGTTTGCTGTGTTTTATTCAGTGTTTCCAAATAGCAGGAAGATGTGTCAGAATATGAACTCCACATATTGGCATAAATGCAAATCTCACTATCCAGGGCAGCTCCTGTGAGAAAGTGAATGGTAACCATGCGGCTAGGTGTAGCACAGTCATTGAAAGCAATGTTAATGGACAATGTTTTATGATATGAGTAAAGCATAATGGGAAGTGATAAAAGCAGAATATAGAGCCATAAGTAGAGTATGAACGTAACTCTTAGAAAACTGTGTTTGTGATTGGCAAGACTTGTTAACAAGTATATATCTATCCCACTTGTTTATTTATTTATTTATTATATTTATTTATTTATTTATTGAGACACAACCTTGCTCTGTTGCCCTGGCTGGAGTGCAGTGGCACGATCTCAGCTCACTGAAACCTCACCTCCTAGGTTAGAGTGAATCTCATGCCTCAGCCTCCTGAGTAGCCAGGATTATAGGCACCCACCACCATGCCTGGCTAATTTTTGCATTTTTAGTAGTGACAGGTTTTCACCATGTTAGCCTGGCTAGTCTCAAACTCCTGACCTCAGATGACCCACCCACCTTGGCCTCCCAAAGTGCTGGGATTAGAGGTGTGAGATACTGAGCCTGGCCTATCCCATTTCTTTACTACTCAGGTATCTCCACAAAAGCTCCTGAAAGGTGGTAATGCAGCTGCTATGTCCTTTGCTTCCCATCGCATGAAGCAGATGACTGTGTCTGTTGAGGATGCCCAAGAAATACCTACTGACTGTATCAATGAGTGACAGCTAGAAAAGGCAAAACTTTGAACTGGTTATATCACAGTCCTGAAGAGACTCAGTTCAGTTTTGAATGCTATGTTGTAAAAATGAAACTGATATTTGTGTTGCTGCATATTTCCTGATTCAGTGTTTAGGCAAGCCAAAGCAGAGGAGGGATCACCGAGGTGCCCCTTGGTGGCATCTTGAAGCAGTTACTCCCATGGGTAGATGAGCCCAGGGACTTGATTTCTGGGTTTTTGATAAAGGTGAGTTTGATGCTGATGTAACTTTGCATTTCTTGTTTACTTTTACTCCTCTACAAAAACTGTATCTTCCAGGCACAAACCTTTAAAACTAAAATATTTGCTTGCTTTTCTAGTCTGATGGAAGGCACAGAAATATGTTTAGTTTTAGCTGAGGACCTTCTGTATCATCACTTCCTACCTGAAATGAGAGGCAGATGCGATTCTGACAAAGGAAGGTTTTCTTACCTCAGTACCTTGCACAGTGCCAGCATGCCATTAAGTCTCAAAATGTCTCTTCTGTATTTGCTGAGTGCTTAACCTTTGCTAAGCACAGTCACAGCTACTCCTTAATTTACTAGGTGTCATTAATAGTCACCTTATTTTACAGACAGGTGAACCAAGGCCCAGAGATGTTAAGTGACTTTCAGATTACAAAGCATGTAAGTGTGAGTGTCAGGATCATCATTTCAAATTTCTAACTTCAGTTTTGCTAATATCTGAGTATCATTTCCTTAGGATAATACTTGCTAGGTGCTGGGCATGGAGCAAAGTGTTTTTAGCTATTATCCTTCTGCATTTTGATCATACCCTGATATAGAGCACATGTCACCATCCATGTGATCTCTTCAACCTCTTCTGAGGTGACTGTCTCACCATGGGGCAGCTCCTAAAATACACCATGATCTTTTCCACCCAAGAGCCTTTTTGCTTACTGTTCCTCCCACACTGAATGTTCCTCCCTTGTGCTTCACACAACCAGATTCTCACCATCCTTCCAGTTTCACCTTAAGTCTTATCTATGACAAGAGGCCTTCCCAGGTCACCTATTTAAGCAGGTCCTTCCCTTTAGTATCTCTCATAGCACTGTCTTTATTCTCAGCACTCATTGCTGTCTGTGATTATTTTACTGAATTGTCTGTCTATTACCTGTATTTCCCACAGAATGAAAGGACAGAATGATTTTGGTCTCCATCCTCTGAGATGTCTGGAACAGAGCCCTGAACATGTAGGTCCTCAATGAAAATGTTTTAAATACAATAAAGGCCATTTAAGAAAAACCTATGGCTAACAAACTGATTGGGGGAAAAGCTGAAAGTTTTTCTTTTAAGAACCACAACAAGACAAGGATGTTCTATCTCACCATTTGTATGCAACACAATATTGGAAGCACTAGCTAGACCAATTAGGCAAAAGTAGAAATGAAGGACATCTAAATTAGAAAGGGAGATGTTAAATTGTCCTTGCTTGCAGATGACATAATATTATATATTGAAAAATCCTGGCAACCGCCTCTGGGTCCCCTCCCATTTTATGGGAGCTCTGGTTTCACCCTATTAAATCTTGCAACTGCACACTCTTCTGGTCTCTGTTTGTTATGGCTTGAGCTGAACTTTCGCTCGCCATCCTCCACTGTTGTTTGCCACTGTCGCCTGCCACTGAATTCTACCCCTCTGGATCCAGCAGGGTGTCCGTGGCACTCCTGATCCAGCGAGGTGCCCGTTGCCACTCCTGATCAGGCTACAGGCTTGCTATTGTTCCTGCATGGCTAAATGCCGGGGTTCATCCTACTCGAGCTGAACACTAGTCGCTGGGTTCCATGGTTCTCTTCTGTGACCCATGGCTTCTAATATAGCTATAACACACACTGCATGACCCAGGAGTCCATTCCTTGGAATCTGTGAGGTGAAGAACTCCAGGTCAAAGAACAAGAAGCTTGCCGCCATCTTGGAAGTGGCCTGCCACCATCTTGGGAGCTCTAAGAACAAGGAACCCCCAGTAACATTTTGACGACCACGAAGGGACATCCAAAGCGGTGAGTAATATTGGACCCCTTTCTCTTGCTATTCTGCCCTATCCTTCTTTAGAATTGGAGGAAAATACCAGGCACCTGCCAACCAGCTAAAAACAATTAGGTGGCTGCCAGATTTAAGACTCAGGTGTAAGGCTGTCTGGGCAAGGGCTTTCTAACAACCCCCAACCTTTTCTGGGATGGGAGCATTGGTCTGCCTGGAACCACCTTCCACTTTTAATTTTCCTGGTGAGGCTGAGGGCCAACTAGAGGCAGAAAGCTGTCATCCCAAACTTCCAGCATTAGCCAGTTGAGATCATGGCACAGCCAGAAGTCTCTACTCAACAGTTGCTCATGCATGCGCCCCTACCTTTGCTTCTGACCCATACCTCCTGGGTCCTGACAACAACTTTCTTGAAAGTGTACCCCAAAATTCTCCTTGCTTCTGAATCTACTTCCTCTGATCCCTGCCTCCTAGGTACTAATGCTTCAGACTTTCACTTCATCTCCCAAGTATTAGAGCAGGTTGTATCTCCAAAGGGATCTAAGGAAGCTCTACGTTGCATCCTTAGGCTCCTAGGCTATGAACCCAGGGAGTCTTGTCCCTGGCATCCCTCCCAATTTAGGCATACGGCTTTCCACATGGGCAATTATGTGGGACCCATTCCCCACTACCCTTGCCAGGGTCTTAGAACTGATAACCCAGTACTTTAACAACTGGAACTGGGTCTACAACAACATAATAGATCAGGATGAAAGCAAATTGAGTAAATAAAAGGGAGGCGCATATTCCTATAGTGGCAAATGGGGGCAATGAGCGAACATCCTTCCCCTGTGTTTCCAAACTCCATCTACAATGACAGAAAGGAGAAGGAAAGAGAGAAAGAGAAAGCTAGAAGCAGTAAAGAAAAAACAGTGTACCTTACTTCTTTAAAAGCCAGGGTAAATATAAAACCTATAATTGATAATTGAAGGTTTTCTTCATTACCCTATAACACTCCAATACCACTTCGTTGTCAGTGTAAACAATAGCATAGCTCAAAACACTGAAGCCACTGATGAGTCGTAGCCTTCCTATAAAAAATCTTTAACCCAGGAACCTGCGGATGCCAAAATGCATTCTGTTAGGCAGGGACCTAGACCCAACATGGCGGTACCACCTGACATGGCGGGCCCCTTGTCAGGACTTTACCCACTGGGACTTCCTGCTAGGACTTTTTAGCGTGTGAAAAGCACCCTGAGCCCGCCAAAACTCCCCACTCTGCGCAAACTCCTGGACACGTCATTCCTCAGAAATCGAAACCTAACTCAGGAAACCAAAACCTACAGACCCCGCCTACCTCGCCCTATAAAAGGCCCCTGATATCTGCCCCACGCGCGACTTCCTCGGCCCTCCTTCTAGGGGACCGGTGAACCTCGCCCGGGAGCCCAATAAAGGCTACCTCTGTTCTCATCTGTCTCATGTCTTCTTGCTCGGCTCCCCATTACATTACACATTCAATCTGTAGCAGCAATTGCTTTGCTAACAGAAGAAAGTAGAAAATTAGCCTTTAGAGGAAACCTCGTTGTGAGCCACCTCACCAGTTCAGAACTATCCTAAGTCAAAAAAGCAAAACGTGTAGGTTACTAACTCAAAAATCTTAAGTATGAGGCTATCCTGTCAGAAAAAGATAATTTAACAATAACCAGTGAAAATTCCCTTAACCCAGCAGAATTCCTAACAGGAGATTTAAATCTTAATTACCATACAAAGTTCTGACCAGACCTAGGAGGAACTCCCTTCAGGACAGGACAATAGATGGTTCCTCCCAGGTGATTGAGAAAAAAACACAATGGGTGTTCAATAATTGAGGGAAACTCCTGTAGAAGCAGAGTTAAGAAAATTGCCTAATAATTGTTCTGCACAAACGTGCGAGCTGTCGGCCAAGCCTTAAAGTACTTACAGAATCAAACACTCTACCTCAATCCTGACTCAGAAGCTTACCCACACCCTGTCTGAAATGAATTTGCATAAGAGAGAACTGTTGTTTGTAGGAATGCATCTTGATGGGGCAACTGGGTTGTTATGAAATACTCAGGAACCCCGCCCAGCTCTAGAACTCACCCCTGAGTGCAAGCACAATGTTGGGCACGCTGGTAAAGGACCACTAGAATCCAGTAGCCTGGACCCTTTTCATTGTGGTCAAGAAAGGTATGAAAAGAGGTGCAGGACTGCTACATCCATCAACTTCCTGGTTTTTTTTTTTTTTTCACAATAGCCCTAGAAAACTAAAATGGGTGGGATAACAATCACTTCTCTGAATATCTTGATCTTCTGACCTCATGATCCTTCCGCCTCAGCCTCCCAAAGTGCTGGGATTACAGGCACTTCTCCAAATATCTCATAGAATTATTCACTTATTCACCCATTTATTTATTCAAAAGCAAAGGTTTTTTTTAACCTCACCATTTAGTAGCTAAAGGAAGAAAAATAAATTATTGTGTTAAAACATTATAGAGGGTGTACTGAAGGAATAAATTGTGGGCTTGGGCCATTCAGAGAAAGAGAAAATAAATACGTAAAGAGGTCTTTAAGGATGAATAGG
>NW_012111586.1:5210379-5212541 GCF_000951035.1 Colobus angolensis palliatus
GATAATACTTGCTAGGTGCTGGGCATGGAGCAAAGTGTTTTTAGCCATTATCCTTCTGCATTTTGATCATACCCTGATATAGAGCACATGTCACCATCCGTGTGATCTCTTCAACCTCTTCTGAGGTGACTGTCTCACCATGGGGTAGCTCCTAAAATACACCATGATCTTTTCCACACCAGAGCATTTGTGCTTGCTGTTCCTCCCACACTGAATATTCCTCCCTTGTGCTTCACACAGCCAGAGTCTCACCATCCTTCAAGTTTCACTTTAAGTCTTGCCTATGAGAAGAGGCCTTCCCAGATCACCTATTTAAGCAGGTCCTTCCCTTTAGCGTCTCTCATAGCACTGTCTTTATTCTCAGCACTCATTGCTTTCTGTGATTATTTTACTGAATTGTCTGTCTATTATCTGTATTTCCCATGGAATGAAAGAGCAGAATGATTTCGGTCTCTGTCCTATGAGATGTCTGGAACAGAGCCCTGCATATGTAGGTCCTCAATGAAGCACTGTAAGCCAAGCCTTAAAGTGCTTACAGAATCAAAAACTCTATCTCAATCTTGACTCAAAATGTTACCCACATCCTCTCTGAAAGGAATTTGCATAAGAACTGTTGTTTGTAGGAATGCATCTTGATGTGGCAACTTTGATATTATGGAATACTCAGGAACCTGGCCCAGCTCTGGAACTCATCCCTGAGTGCAAAGGCAGTCTCGGACATGCTGGTAAAGGACCACTAGAATCTGGCAGACCAGAACCCTTTCTTTGTGGTCAGGAAAGGTGGGAAAACTGGTGCAGGACTGCTCCTTTGGTGAGCATAACTAATCCGACAAGCAGAGGTCCACAGGTTGTTACGCACCCTAGAATGGAACTGACCTCTGAGCGCAATGGCAATGTTGTGCAGGCTGGTAAAAGACCTCTTGAATCCAGAAGCCCAGACCCCTTTCTTTGTGATCAGGAAAGGCAGGAAATTAAGTGGAGGACTGGTACATCATTGAAAGTAACTAATCCGATAAATAGAGGTTCTTAGGTGGTTATGCACCTTGGAAAGGAATAAGCATTAGGACTATAAAGGATGCTCTAGGACCAACGCCATCAGAAAATGACTAGGGATGCTGGCTTCTGAATGTTTTATTTTCAGATGGGAAACATTCCTCCCCTGGCAAAAATGCCCCTAAGATGTATTCTGGACATTTTGGCCCAGCCAGAGCGTATGTACCTTTTTTCCTGTCAGACTTGAAGCAAATTAAAATATAACTAGATGAATTCTCAGATAACGCTGATGGCTATATTGATGCTTTATAAGGGTTAGGACAATCCTTTGATCTGACATGGAGAGAAATGATGTTACCGCTAGATCAGACACTAACCTCAAATGAGAGAAGTACCGCCATAACTGCAGCCCAAGAGTTTGGTCATCTCTGGCATCTGAGTCAGGTCAACGATAGGATGACAGTAGAGAAAGAGAATAATTCCCCACAGGCCTGCAGGTAGTTCTCAGTGGAGACCCTCACTGGGACGCAGAATCAGAACATGGAGATTGGTGCCACTGACATTTACTAACTTGTGTGCTAGAAAGACTAAGGAAAACTAGGAAGAACCCCTTTAAATGATTCAATGATGTCCACTATAATACAGGGAAAGGAAGAAAATCCTACTGCCTTTCTGGAGAAACTAAGGGAGGCATTGAGTAAGCATACCTCTCTGTCACCTGACTCTATTGAAGGCCGACTAATTTTTTTCTTTTCTTTTTTTTTTTTTTTAATACTTTCAGTTCTAGGGTACATGTGCACAACGTGCAGGTTTGTTATATATGTATACATGTGCCATGTTGGTGTGCTGCACCCATCAACTCATCAGCACCCATCAACTCATCATTTACATCAGGTATAACTCCCAATGCCATCTCTGCCACCTCCCCCCTCCCCACAATAGGCCCCAGTGCGTGATTTTCCCCTTCCCATGTCCAAGTGATCTCATTGTTCATTTCTCACCTATGAGGAAGAACATGAGGTGTTTGGTTTTCTGTTCTTGTGATAGTTTGCCGAGAATGATGGTTTCCAGCTGCATCCATGTCCCTACAAAGGACATGAACTAGTCCGTTTTTATGGCTGCATAGTATTCCATGGTGTATATGTGCCACATTTTCTTAATCCAGTCTG
>NW_012111586.1:5214862-5215711 GCF_000951035.1 Colobus angolensis palliatus
TAATTTCTGTTCTTTTACATCTGCTGAGGAGTGCTTTACTTCCAACTATGTGGTCAATTTTGGAATAAGTGCGATCTGGTGCTGAGAAGAATGTATATTCTGTTGATTTGGGGTGGAGAGTTCTGTAGATGTCTCTTAGGTCTGCTTGGTTCAGAGTTGAGTTCAATTTCTGGATATCCTTGTTAACTTTCTGTCTTGTTGGTCTGTCTAATGTTGACAGTGGGGTGTTAAAGTCCCCCATTATTATTGTATGGGAGCCTAAGTCTCTTTGTAAGTCTCTAAGGACTTGCTTTGTGAATCTGGGTGCTCCTGTATTGGGTGCATATATATTTAGGATAGTTAGCTCTTCCTGATGAATTGATCCCTTTACCATTATGTAATGGCCTTCTTTGTCTGTTTTGATCTTTGTTGGTTTAAAGTCTGTTTTATCAGAGACTAGGATTGCAACCCCTGCCTTTTTTTGTTTTCCATTGTTTGGTAGATTTTCCTCCATCCCTTTATTTTCAGCCTATATGAGTCTCTGCATGTGAGTTGGGTCTCCTGAATACAGCAAACTGATGAGTCTTGACTCTTTATCCAATTCACCAATCTGTGTCTTTTAATTGGACCATTTAATCCATTTACATTGAAGGTTAATATTGTTATGTGTGAACTTGATTCTGTCATTATGATATTAGCTGGTTATTTTGCTTGTTAGTTGATGCAGTTTCTTCCTTGCATCGATGGTCTTTACATTTTGGCATGTTTTTGCAATGACTGGTACCGGTTGTTCCTTTCTATGTTTAGTGCTTCCTTCAGGATCTCTTGTAGGGCAGGCCTGGTGGTGACAAAATCTCTAAGCATTCGCTT
>NW_012111586.1:5215825-5224343 GCF_000951035.1 Colobus angolensis palliatus
TTTTCTTTAAGAATGTTGAATATTGGCCCCCACTCTCTTCTGGCTTGTAGAGTTTCTGCTGAGAGATCTGCTGTTAGTCTGATGGGCTTCTCTTTGTGGGTAACCCGACGTTTCCCTCTGGCTGCCCTTAACATTTTTCCCTTCATTTCAACTTTGGTGAATCTGACAATTATGTGTCTTGGAGTTGCTCTTCTCGAGGAGTATCTTTGTGGCATTCTCTGTATTTCCTGAATTTGAATGTTGGCCTGCCTTACTAGGTTGGGGAAGTTCTCCTGGATAATATCCTGCAGAATGTTTTCCAACTTAGTTCCATTCTCCCCGTTACTTTCAGGCACACCAATCAGACATAGATTTGGTTTTCACATAATCCCATATTTCTTGGAGGCTTTGTTCATTTGTTTTTACTCTTTTTTCTCTAAACTTCTCTTCTTGCTTCATTTCATTCATTTGATCCTCAATCACTGATACTCTTTCTTGCAGTTGATCAAGTCAGTTACTGAAGCTTGTGCCTTTGTCACGTAGTTCTTGTGTCGTGGTTTTCATCTCTATGAGTTTGTTTATGGACTTCTCTGCATTGGTTATTCTAGTTATCCATTCTTCCATTCTTTTTTCAAGGTTTTTAGTTTCCTTGCACTGGGTACGTAGTTTCTCCTTTAGCTCTGAGAAGTTTGATTGACTGAAGCCTTCTTCTCTCAACTTGTCAAAGTCATTCTCCATCCAGCTTTGTTCCGTTGTTGGCAATGAGCTGCATTCCTTTGGAGGGGAAGATGCACTCTGATTTTTTGAATTTCCAGCTTTTCTGTACTGCTTTTCCCCCATCTTTGTAGTTTTATCTGCCTTTGGTCTTTGATGATGGTGACATACAGATGGGGTTTTGGTGTGGGTGTCCTTTCTGTTTGTTAGTTTTCCATTTAACAGTCAGGACCCTCAGCTGCAGTTCTGTTGGAGTTTGCTTGAGGTCCACTCCAGAACCTGTTTGCCTGGATATCAGCAATGGAGGTTGCAGAAGATAGAATATTGCTGAGCAGCAAGTATTGCTGTCTGATTCTTTCTCAGGAAGCTTCCTCTCAGAGATGTACCCAGCCGTGTGAGGTGTGAGGTGTCCATCTGCACCTAGTGGGGGATGTCTCCCTGTTAGGCTACTCAGGGGTCAGGGACCCACTTTAGCAGGCAGTCTGTCCATTCTCAGATCTCAGCGCCATGCTGGGAGAACCACTGCTCTCTTCAAAGCTGTCAGACAGGGACATTTACATCTGCAGAGGTGGAGTCTACAGATGCAGGCAGGCCTCCTTGAGTTGCGGTGGGCTCCACCCAGTTTGAGCTTCCTGGCAGCTTTGTTTACCTACTTAAGCCTCAGCAATGGTGGGTGCCCCTCCCCCAGCTTCACTGCTGCCTTGCAGTTAGATCTCAGGCTGCTGTGCTAGCAATGAGGGAGGCTCCGTGGGTGTGGGACCCACTGGGCCAGGTGTGAGATATAATCTCTTGGTGTGCCATTTGCTAAGACCCTTGGTGAAGCACAGTATTAGGGTGGGAGTTACCTGATTTTCCAGGTGTTGTGTGTCTCAGTTTTCCTTGGCTAGGAAAAGGAATTCCCTTTCCCCTTGCACTTCCCATGCTTCAGCTCTTGCTGGTTGGGCTGCACCCACTGACCAGCACTGACTGTCCAACACGTCCCAGTGAGATGAACCGGGTACCTCAGTTGAAAATGCAGAAATCACCCGTCTTCTGTGTCACTCACGCTGGGAGCTGGAGGCTGGAGCTGTTCCTATTCAGCCATCTTGTCATGATTTTCATTTTACCTGCTGGTTTTTAAAGAGTGTGTCATTTAATTTGTATGTATTTGTGAATTTTCCTTCATTATTAATATCAATTTTTTAACTTTTATTTCAAGTTCAAGGGTACATATGCAGGCTTGTTATATAGTGTGTTGCAGGGGTTTAGTGTACAGATTATTTTGTCACCCAACTAATAAGCATAATGCTCAATAGGTCTTTTCTTAATCCTCTCTGTCCTCCCACTCTCCACCCTTAAATAGGCCCTAGTGTCTGTTGTTCCCTTCTTTTTGTCTATGTATACTCAATGTTTAGCTCCCACTTATAAGTGAGAACATGCAGTACTTGGTTCTCTGTTACTATGTTAGTGTGCTTAGGATAATGGCCTCCAGCTCTATCCAATTGCTGCAAAGGACATGACCTCATTCTTTTGTATGACTGCATAGTATTCCAAGGCATATGTGTACCACATTTTTTATCTAGTCTACCACTGAAGGACATTTAGGTTGATTCCATGTCTTTGCTCTTGTGAATAGTGTTGTGAAGAACATAACGTGTGCACATGTCTTTATGGTAGAATGATTCATATTCCTTTCAGCATATATCCAGTAATGAAATTTCTAGGTAAATGGTAATTGTTTTTAGTTCTTTGATGAATTGCCACACTTCTTTCAACAACGAATGAACCAATTTACTCTCCCACCAGTAGTGTATAAGTGTTCCCTTTTCTCCACAACCTCGCCAGCATCTGTTATTTGATGATTAGTGATGTTGAGCGTTTTTTATATGTTTCTTGAACACATATATATTTTCTTTTGAAAAGTGTCTGTTCATGTCCTTTGTCCACTTTCTAATGAGGTTGTTTGTTTTTCACTTGTAAATTTGTTTAAGTTCCTTATAGAATCTGGATATTAGACTTTTGTCAGATGCATAATTTGCTAACATTTTCTCCCATGCTATAGGTTGTCTGTTTACTCTGTAGATAGTTTCTTTGACTGTCATAAGCTCTTTAGTTTAATTAGGTCCCATTTGTCAATTTTTACTTTTGTTGAAATTGCTTTTGGTGCCTTCACCATAAAATCTTTGCTTGTTTTAATGTCCAGGATGGTATTGCCTAGGTTATCTTCCAGGGTTTTTATAGTTTTGTGTTTTATATTTAAGTCTTTAACCCATCTGAAGTTGATTTTTATATCTGATGTAAGGCAGGGGTCCAGTTTCAATCTTCTGCATATGGGTAGCCAGTTATATCAGCACTATTTATTAAATAGGAAGCTCTTTCCCTGTTGCTTGTTGTAGTCAGTTTTGTCGAAGATCAGATAGTTGTAGGTGTGTAGCCTTATTTCTGGGCTCTCTATTCTGTTCCATTGGTCTGTGTATCTGTTTTCCTATCAGCACCATGCTGTTTTGGTTTTTGTAGCCTTGTAGTATAGTTTGAAGTTGGGTAACATAATGTTTTTAACTTTGTTCTTTTTACTTAGCATTCTGTTGGCTATTCAGACTGTTTTTTGCTCCATATGAATTTTAAAATAGTTTTTTCTAGTTCTGTGAAGAATGTCATTGGTACTTTTGACAGGAGTAGCACTGAATGTGTAAATTGCTTTGGGAAGTATGGCCATTTTAACAATATTGATTTTTCCTCTCTGTGAGCATGGAATCTTATTTCATTTGCCTGAGTCATCTCTGATGTTTTTGAACAGTGTTTTATAATTTTCATTGTAGAGGTCCTTCACCTTACTGGTTAGCTGTATTTCTACATATTTTATTCTTTTTGTGGCAATTACGAATGTGACTGCATTCCTAATTTGACTTTGGGCTTGGATGTTGTTGGTGTACAGGAATGCTAGTGGGTTTTGTACATTCATTTTGTACTCTGAAACTTTGCTGAAGTTGCTTATCAGCTGAAGGAGTTTTTGGGCCAAGACTGTGGGGTTTTCTATTTACAGAATCATATTATGTGCAAAGAGGGATAGTTTGACTTCCTCTCTTCCTACTTGGATGCCTTCTATTTTTTTCTCTTGCTTTATTGCTATGGCTAGGACTTCCAATACTATGTTAAATAGGAGTGGTGAGAGAGGGTATCCTTGTCTTGTGCCAATTTTCAGGGGGAATGCTTCAAGCTTTTTTCCATCCAGTATGATGTTGGCTGTGGGATTTTCACAGATGGCTATTCATATTTCAAGGTATGTTTCTCCAATGCCTAATTAATGTGTTGAGGGTTTTTAACATGAAGGGGTGTCGAATTTTATCAAAGCCTTTTCTGCATCTGTTGAGATTTTTGTCTTTTGTTTTTGTTTATGTGATGAATCACATTTACTGATGTGCCTATGTTAGACTAACCTTGCATCCCAGGGATAAAGAATATTTGATTAGGAATGGGTTGATCCAAGATGGCCAAATAGGAAGACCTCCAGACTACAGCTCTCAGTGTGAGTGACACAGAAGATGGGTGGTTTCTGCATTTCCAGCAGAGATACCAGGTTTATCTCACTGGGACTTGTTGGACAGTGGGTGCAGGCCATGGAGTGTGAGCCAAAGCAGGGCAGGGCATCACTTCACCTGGGAAGCACAAGGGATTGGGGAATTTCCTTTCCTAGTCAAGGGAAGCCATGACAGACAGTACCTGGAAACTCGGGACACTCCCACCCTAATACTGCACTTTTCCAATGGTCTTAGCAAATGGCACACAAGGAGATTGTATCCCACACCAGGCTCAGAGGGTCCCACACTCACTGGCAGCTTTGATGAGAGCAGTGATTCTCCCAGCATGGATTTTGAGATCTGAGAATGGACAGACAGCCTCCTTAAGTGGGTCTCTGAACTCCAAGTAGCCTAACTGGGAGACACCTCCCAGGAGGGGCTGACAGACACCTCATACAGGCAGGTGCCCCTCTGAGACAAAGCTTGCAGAGGAGGGATCAGGCAGCAACATTTGCTGTTCTGCAATATTTGTAATTCTGCAGCCTCCACTGGTGATACCCAGACAAACATGGTCTGGAGTGGACCTCCAGCAAACTCTGACAGACTTGAAGTTGAGGGTCCTGACTGTTAGAAGGAAAACTAACAAACAGAAAAGAATATCATCAACATCAACAAAAGGACATCAACACCAAAGCCCATCTGTGGGTCACTATCATCAAAGCCCAAACATAGATAAAACCACAAAGATGGGGAGAAACCAGAGCAGAAAAGCTGAAAATTCCAAAAATCATAGTGCCTCTTCTCCTCCAAAGGAATGCAGGTCGTTGCCAGCAACAGAACAAAGCTGGTTGGGAAATGACTTTGAAGAGTTAACAGAAGTAGGCTTCAGAAAGTCAGTAATAAAAACTTCTCTGAGCTAAAGGAGGATATTATTCGAACCCATCACAAGGAAGCTAAAAACCTTGAAAAAAGATTAGAAGAATGGCTAACTAGAATAAACAGTGTAGACAAGACCTTAAATGACCTGATGGAGCTGAAAACCATGGAACGAGAACTATGTCACACTTGCACAAATTTCAGTAGCTGATTCAATCAACTGGAAGAAAGGGTATCTGTGATTGAAGATCAATTGAATGAAATGAAGTGAGAATGAAGTTTAGAGACAAAAGAGTAAAAAAGAAAAGAACAAAGCCTCCAAGAAATATGGGACTATGTGAAAAGACCAAATCTACATCTGATTGGTGTACCTGAAAGTGATGGAGAGAAGGAACCAAGTTGGAAAACACTCTTCAGGATATTATCCAGGAGAACTTCCCCAACCTAGAAAGGCAGGCCAACATTCAAATTCAGGAAATACAGAGAATGCCACAAAGATACTTTTCGAGAAGAGCAACCCCAAGACACAAAATTATCAGATTCACCAAAGTTGAAATGAAGGGAAAAATGTTAAGGGCAGCCAGAGGGAAACGTCGGGTTACCCACAAAGGGAAGCCCATCAGACTAACAGCAGATCTCTCAGCAGAAACTCTACAAGCCAGAAGAGAGTGGGGGCCAATATTCAACATTCTTTTTTTTTTCTCATTAAACTTTTTTAATGGATCTCAAAATTCTGTGACAAATTTTTGGTCAAGTTGTTTCCATTAAAAAGTACTGATTTTAAAAACTAATAACTTAAAACTGCCACACGCAAAAAAAGAAAACCAAAGTGGTCCACAAAACATTCTCCTTTCCTTCTGAAGGTTTTATGATGCATTGTTATCATTAACCAGTCTTTTACTATTAAACTTAAATGGCCAATTGAAACAAACAGTTCTGAGACCGTTCTTCCACCACTGATTAAGAGTGGGGTGGCAGGTATTAGGGATAATATTCATTTAGCCTTCTGAGCTTTCTGGGTAGACTTGGTGACCTTGCCAGCTCCAGCAGCCTTCTTGTCCACTGCTTTGATGACACCCACCGCAACTGTCTGCCTCATATCATGAACAGCAAAGTGACCCAAAGGTGGATAGTCTGAGAAGCTCTCAACACACATAGGCTTGCCAGGAACCATATCAACAATGGCAGCATCACCAGACTTCAAGAATTTAGGGCCATCTTCCAGTTTTTTACCAGAACGGTGATCAATCTTTTCCTTCAGCTCAGCAAACTTGCATGCAATGTGAGCCGTGTGGCAATCCAACACAGGGGCATAGCCAGCACTTATTTGGCCTGGACGGTTCAGGATAATCACCTGAGCAGTGAAGCCAGCTGCTTCCATTGGTGGGTCATTTTTGCTGTCACCAGCAACGTTGCCACGACGAACATCCTTGACAGACACATTCTTGACATTGAAGCCCACATTGTCCCCAGGAAGAGCTTCACTCAAAGCTTCATGGTGCATTTCGACAGATTTTACTTCAGTTGTTACGTTGACTGGAGCAAAGGTGACCACCATACTGGGTTTGAGAACACCAGTCTCCACTTGGCCAACAGGAACAGTACCAATACCACCAATTTTGTAGACATCCTGGAGAGGCAGGCGCAAAGGCTTGTCAGTTGGACGAGTTGGTGGTAGGATGCAGTCCAGAGCCTCAAGCAGCGTGGTTCCACTAGCATTGCCATCCTTACGGGTGACCTTCCATCCCTTGAACCAAGGCATGTTAGCACTTGGCTCCAGAATGTCACCATTCCAACCAGAAATTGGCACAAATGCTACTGTGTCGGGGTTGTAGCCAATTTTCTTAATGTAAGTGCTGACTTCCTTAACAATTTCCTCATATCTCTTCTGGCTGTAGGGTGGCTCAGTGGAATCCATTTTGTTAACACCAACAATTAGTTGTTTCACACCCAGTGTGTAAGCCAGAAGAGCATGCTCTTGGGTCTGCTCATTCTTGGAGATACCAGCTTCAAATTCACCAACACCAGCAGCAACAATTAGGACAGCACAGTCAGCCTGAGATGTCCCTGTAATCATGTTTTTGATGAAGTCTCTGTGTCCTGGGGCGTCAATGATAGTCACATAATACTTGCTGATCTCAAATTTCCACAAGGAGATATCAATGGTGATACCACATTCCCGCTCAGCTTTCAGTTTATCCAAGACCCAGGCATACTTGAAGGAGCCCTTTCCCATCTCAGCAGCCTCCTTCTCAAATTTTTCAATGGTTCTTTTGTCGATGCCACTGCATTTGTAGATCAGATGGCCAGTAGTGGTGGACTTGCCCAAATCAACATGTCTAATGACGACAATGTTGATATGAGTCTTTTCCTTTCCCATTTTGGCTTTAGGGGTAGTTTTCACGACACCTGTGTTCTGGCAGCAAACCAGTTGTGAAAAAGCAACATTCTTAAAGAAAAGAATTATCAACCCAGAATTTCATATGCAGCCAAAGTAAGCTTCATAAGTCTAGGAGTAATGAAACCCTTTACACACAAGCAACGGCAGAGAGATTATGTCACCACCAGGCCTGCCTTACAAGAGCTCCTGAAGGAAGCACTAAACATGGAAAGGAACAACCGGTACCAGCCACTGCAAAAACATACCAAATTGTAAAAACCATTGATGCTAGGAAGAAATTGCATCAACTAACGAACAAAATAACCAGCTAACACCATAATGCCAAGATCAAATTCACACATAACATATTATCCTTAAATGTAAATGGGCTAAATGTCCCAATTAAAAGACACAGACTGGCAAATTGGATAAAGAGTCAAGACCCACCAGTGTACTGCATTCAGGACACCCATCTCACATGCAGAAACACACATAGACTCAAAATAAAGGGATGGAAGAAGATCTCCCAAGCAAATGAAAAGCAAAAAGAAAGCAGTGGTTGCAATCCTAGTCTCTGACAAAACAGACTTTAAACCAACAAAGATCAAAACAGACAAAGAAGGCCATTACATAATGGTAAAGAGATCAATTCAAAAAGAAGAGCTAACTATCCTAAATATATATGTACCCAATACAGGAACACCCATATTCATATAGCGAGACCTTAGAGACCTACAAAGAGACTTAGACTCCCACACAATAATAATGGGAGACTTTAACACCCCACTGTCAACATTAGACAGCTCAACAAGACAGAAAGTTAATGAGGATATCCAGGACTTGAACTCAGTTCTTCACCAACCAGACCTAATAGACATCTACAGAACTCTCCACCCCAAATCAACAGAATATACATTCTTCTAAGCAAGACATCACACTTATTCCAAAATTTACCACATAACTGGAAGTAAAGCACTCCTCAGCAAATGTACAAAAACAGAAATTATAACAAACTGTCTCTCAGACTACAGTGCAATCAAACTAGAACTCAGGACTAAGAAACTCAATCAAA
>NW_012111586.1:5228078-5236306 GCF_000951035.1 Colobus angolensis palliatus
AAAAAAAAAAAAAGAAAGAAATTGGGAAAAGAGGAGCATGTGTATGATCATGATATTCATCTCCTGCCCCAGAACAAATGGGAGGAACACATTGCCCAAAACTCATGTCTGGAGCTCTTTCAACATGTCTCCCTGATGACTGTGGACAGCATCATGAAGTGTGCCTTCAGCCACCAGGGCAGCATCCAGTTGGACAGGTCAGTGACAAAAGGAAGGTACTTGTTCACCAATAACTGTGTCACCCACGAACATGTTCCATCTTCCCTATTCCAGTACCCTGGGCTCATATCTGAGAGCAGTGTTCAACCTTGGCAAAATCTCCTACCAGCGGATGAACAATTTTCTATATCACAACGATCTCGTTTTCAAATTCAGCTCTCAAAGCCAAAATCTTTTCTAAATTTAATCAAGAGCTTCATCAGTTCACAGGTTAGTCCTGGGATTTACATGGCCAGAGTGCACTATGAGACATCTCATTGTCTGAAACATAGACTCTGGTTATGGCTGCTTCTACTATGGACATACGGCATGGCCATCATTCAGAAATGCTAATTTGTACCTCTTAAATGAATGTGCTACATAAATCCTAGGTAGAGAGTATATTATTGACTATATATCTGCATTTTAATGTTTGGGGTTAGAACTAATACAATCAGCAAATCATCTGTCTATCTTGCTTCCTTTCTAATGGAGCAGCTTCAGATGTGAAGAAAAGTAAAAGTGAAAGGGAGTACATTTCTGTAAGAAGACAGAGCAGACCATCTGAGCAAGTACTGAACATGCTTGGGTACTGCATACTATGCACAGTTTATCAAACAACACAGCACACCACTGAGTATCCCTTTTGCATGGGTTTTTGGGGACTTAGGACATAGATAACTTTGAGGGACCATAAATCTACCTATGAAAATACTCATTTACAATTGGAATATATTTCTGATTTATCACTTTATCTTGATAAAATCACCTTCTATTTCTCTAATAATGCTTCTAGTCTCAAGATCTACTCTATCAGATACTAGTATGATAACCTCTGCTTTCCTTTAGTTAGTATTTTGATAGTATATTATTCTATACTCTTTCTTTTTCTGTTTCTGTGTCCTTATATTTGAGGTTTATGTCTTTTTTTCTTTTTCTTTTCTTTTGTTTTGTTTTGAGACAGGGTCTCACTTTATCATCCAGGGTGCAGTGTGGTGGCACCATCTTGGCTCACTGCAGACTCAACCTTCCAGGTTCAAGTGATCGTCCTGCCTCAGCACCCCCAAACAGCTGGGACTACAGGTGTGTGCCACCACACCTGGCTAAATTTTGTATTTCTTTTGTAGAGGCAGGGTTTCACCATTTTGCCCAGGCTGGTTTCAAATTCCTGAGTTCAAGCAATTTGCCTACCCAAAGTGCTAGGATTAGAGGCGTGAGCCACTGTGCTCAGCCAAGGTTTATTTCTCATATGCAGCATATATTTAGGTTTTATTAATGTAGTCTGAAAATCTTTGTGCTTTAGTTAGAGCATTTAAACCACTTATATTTAATGTAATCACTAGAATATTTGGATTTAAACGGGCCATGTAACTATTTGTTTTCTATTTAACCGATTTTTATCCCTTCTTTCATTAATTGCTGGATCATTTTATATTATTACTTTTTCTCTTTTAGATCATAAGTTTAGTTTTTATAGGTATGCTAGAAATTACAACATGCAGTCTTTATTAGAATCTAACATATGTAATTACATTAAACACTTCCCTGAAAATGCAAGGATCTTACACCATTTGAATCTCTATTTACTACTTCCCATATTCTTAAATATTTTAAATATTGTTCTGATGGGTTTTTTTAATAATTTTTTTTTTAAGTTCCGAGGTATATGTGCAGGATGTGCGGGGTAAGGATAACAATTAGGCAAAAATTACAGCAATTAGAATTTTACAACCAGAATTCCACATTGTGGGTGCTGCAGTGTATAGTTCTTTTGCAAAAAGTAGCATAACTGTAACAATTTCTACAAGAGTTGCATAGTAAACAATTTCCATTAAAAACTTTACTTGCCAAGACATAACATTTCCCTTTGTGGATATACAAAGTTACAAGTGTGATTCTATGAATAATTAAAATCTCCCTGCAAATATGCACTAAAAAGAAGTTTTAGTATCTGGTGATGAACTTTGAGAGGAAAGGTTAGAAATAATAAAAAGTATCTGGTGAGGTAGGAGAGGGGCTAAGATGAGTAGCCCTCACTCAGTTACTTATCTTTTATGATTTTCAGCTTATGATCCTCTATTTCTTCACATTGATATTTATGACATTCCTCTGAGCTGTCAGGGGTTGCTCCCTCAGCTCTTCAGGCTTTGACTTGAGTGTGATGTATCCAGGAATTGATTCCTGTAAGTTTTACTGCTGAGGGGGTTGAAAGAAGAACAGTGTATGGCCTTTTCCAGCTTGACTTAGGGAAGGAGACAGAGCTGAGAGGTTTTACCAATACCAAATTTCCTGGGTTAATAAAGGTGGTTCTATTTCCTGGGATTTGGTTCTCGCTGGTTGTGTTAATTTCTATTGGAAGTGAGCTAGAGAGTTTACATGCTTAACCAGTTGAGAGGTTTCCTGCCTGAAACAGTCTCTGAGCACATTAATAAGTTTTTGTCCTTTCCCAGGTAAAAAGCTTGGCAAAGGATTTTAAGGATTTTCCGTTGGCTGGAGGCTGGAAAATAGAGTTTGTCATCCTGACTGTAACCATCCTGAGAACTGAAAAGTATGCCCTTGAGAAGTGGCCTATTTCATTTCTGCAGGGGAATGCTGGGGCTTAATTTCTCTTATGAAGCCTTCCTAAATTAGAAGGGGCTTGAAGTATGTTGATACCCTGAGGCTTCCTTGACTTTGACTTAGCTGCCTGATCAGCTAACCTATTTTCTTCGGCTACCTTATTTGTTCCCTTTTGATGTCCCCTACAATGCAACCCTCCTATTTCTCGTGGAAGGAAAACTGAGGATAATAACCTCCTGTTTTTGTGGTGATATTTTATAGAAGATCCTTTGGTGGTCTTCCTTTTAAATGGCAGCATGAGCATGGAGAGCTAAGAAAGCATACCTGGAGTAGGTATAAATGTTAGCTGCCTTTCCTTGCTTAATTCAAGTGCTCTTGTAAGAGCTATTAGCTCAGTTAATTGTTTGTGCCTGGGGAGAGACATTATTTAGAGCGACTACTGCTTATCCTGCCTTATGTACTTCTTGCTTTACTGGCTGTTTGTTAGCTAAGCGTTCCCCCTAGAGGACAGTGATTCTGCCACATCATGTGGAGTGTAAACAGTTAAACTATTTCCTAGGGTCAACTTGGAGGCTTTTTTTTTCACTCATAGAGCAGTTATGACAATGGTTTGGAAGCATGTGTACACAATAGGTTCTTCTAACTGCAACTAAGGTTGAGAAAAATATTGGAATAGAGTTTTCCTGAGATGCCCCTTCCGGTCGTTCTATGGGAAGAGGTGAGGACTGGATTTAGAGGGGAGGAAGGAGACTGGCTCTAGTGTTTAGAAGGTCTGCTTTCCTTCCTTTAATTTACAGAATCACCCGGGACTCCTGTGCTGTAATGGCAGTTTGAGCCACTGGAGCTGGCGTTTGAGCCCCAGGACCCATCAGTCCTGCTGGACCATCTGTGAGAGTGGTCCTGAACCCAGTAGCCTCCACCTCGGGGGGCAGGTCCATCTCCAGTGATCTCCGCCACAGACTGGACAGGGTGCAGCTGGCTTCGTCTTGCTGCCTGGGCATTCCTTCTTAAAATGCCCTGCCCTGCCACACCGACAGCAACTAGTGGATGCACCTTGGGGATCCTGGACGTTGCAAGCCTGCAAAGCTGTTGCTAGAGGCACTGTCCTTCTCCTGAGCTTTCTCTCTTTCTTTTGGGCCACCCCCGGTCCCTATTATAAAAGACCGAAGTGGCCACTTTCAGGAGGCTCCCTAAGGTGCTATCTGGTGCTATAGCTTGCTTCTGTACTTTCCTTCTAATATTGGGAGCTACCTGTGTAATAAAGTTGTCCTTCAGGATGAGCTGCCCCTCAACTGAATTAGGGGATAAGGAGGTGGGTTCTAGTACAGCCTCTCTCAGTCTTTCCATAAAGGCTACAGAATTCTTATCTGACTTCTGGTCTATTATGGACAGTTTAGAGTAATTGAGAGGGTTGGTCCTGGTTTTCCATAGACCTTCTAACATGCATATTAAAAAGTGCTTCCTTTTCCATTTATTTTCTGAGTTATTGGGGTTCCAATTAGGGTTGTTAACCAGAATTACCTCTCTCCCAATTTGGAATGGTGTTTTTGCTATTTCTTCACGTTCCCTATCTGCTTTCTTCCCTTTTGGTGTATTATAAGGGATATATTGATCATCTCCAAGATTCTCTGCTGCGTGCAGAGCTGCCTGCTTTTTAGCTGCTGTGAGGGTCAGGTTTAGGAGCAGCATAACGTCCCTCCCTGGGAGGTGAAATACCTGAGTTAAATTTTGGAAAGCCTCTATATACCTATCCGGGTCATCAGAGAATTGGCCTAAGTCTCCATTTATTTGGCTAAGGTCCTAAATGAGAAGGGAACTTGAAGGGGCCCCAAGTAATGGGAATCCTCAGACAGTTTCCCTGGAGGTTACTTCTCTAATTTGGGGGAACTATTCTTTTTTGGGCCGGCCTGATATGATTGTTAAAAGAGTTGGGTTGATCTTACAATGTTTGCAAAGGGTTAGTAAAAATGCCATGCACTTGTGCAAAAGAAAATGAGTTGCTTTTCTTCTTGAAGTCCTGAGGTTCAAGAAGTTCCAGTGTTTCAGAGTGCGCTCCAGAGGGATGCAAGCTGAAGATAACCCGTTACCCATCTAGAAAAAGATGTGAGAGTTCTTTTAGTCTCCTTCCTTTCCATATGACCCAGGGTGGAGGACAAGACAGGGGAGCATCCTTCTGGCTGTTTTCCCTCCCTGGTTCTTGGGTCCCGGTGCCCTGTTAAATATGCCATCTATGGTTAAAGGCGTGGTCCTCTGAGCTATGGAGGATGAACTAAGTGATGTTTGACCCACACAACCTTAGCTTATCCACCTTGTGTATTTCCTCTTTTGACTTCCTACACCTGTGTAATCTACCTGGCTTCCCAAAAAATGAGAGACTGTGTCATTTTTGCACAAGCCTCCTTTACTGGAGGCAATGTGCCAAATTGCATTTACCTTAGAAAAATGGTTCCGGGGCCGGGCGCGGTGGCTCAAGCCTGTAATCCCAGCACTTTGGGAGGCCGAGACTGGCGGATCACGAGGTCGGGAGATCGAGACCATCCTGGCTAACACGGTGAAACCCCGTCTCTACTAAAAAATAAAAAAACTAGCCGGGCGAGGTGGCGGGCGCCTGTAGTCCCAGCTACTCGGGAGGCTGAGGCAGGAGAATGGCGTAAACCCAGGAGGCAGAGCTTGCAGGGAGCTGAGATTCAGCCTTTGCACCCCAGCCGGGGGGACAGAGGGAGACCCCGTTTAAAAAAAAAAAAAAAAGAAAAGAAAAATGGTTCCGGTTAACTTCCAAACTTAGAATCCCCTTACTAAGTACCATTTTAATAGGAAACAGACTAGATGCCTTAAAAGAACAAAGGAACTGAGTGGCTATTTTCCTGCTAATGGGACAATATTGAGAGTAAAATTTGGCTATAGAAGACATTTTATTCCTAACTGCTAAAGGCAGAACTTGTGTACCAAGCACCTTCAACGTTTATTATAACAACCTGTGGGATATTTATAAATATCTTTATTTAAGGAAGAGAAATGGTGGCTCAAAAAGTGAAGTCAACTGCTCAAGATGACATGCCTAAAACTAACAAAGGCAGGATTTAAGACAATTCTGGCTCAGTCCAAATCCCATGCCGTTTCCATTGTACCAGATGACACCATGTGAACATGGTGTTCACATCATAATTTTCCTTCATCATCTCCAAGTGTTCAATAAATATTTGCTGAATTTAATTGTGCTGAATTATGTGAGGTAAGAAAAATAAACAAACACTCTGTGAGGGAACAAAAATAAATAAATACTCTGTGAACTCAACTTTCACTGTGTTGGCTACCTTTATCATGTGAAACACAAGTCTTCCTAAACCAGGACTACTAAGAACAGGGCACTGCAAAATGAGTTGGATTTGGAAGTGAACTAGAATTGCCAGGAACTAATGAATTGTTAAAAACAAATTAATTTTCTGCTGAGCATGGTGGCTCATACCTGTAATCCAGCGACTCAGGAGACAGAGGAAGGAGGGTCACCTGAGGCCAGGAGTTTGAGACAAGCCTGGGTGACATAGCAAGACCCCAGCTCTACAAAAAATTTAAAAATTATCCAGGCGTGGCAGCAGTGCCTGTAGGCCTAGCTACTCTGGAGGCTGAGATGGGAGGATCACTTGAACAGGAATTCAAAGCCAATCATGCCACTGCTCTCCAGTCTGTGTGACAGAGCAAGACATCGACTCTAAAAATAATAATAATAAAATAAAATCACATTTTCTGATTAGAAAAAATAGTACACATTGTTTTTATTTTTAGTTAATATCTTTTTTCTTTTTGATTTCCACCTGTTAAGTTCAGGGGTACATGTGCAGGATGTGCAGTTTGTTACATAGGTAAACGTGTGCCATAGTGGTTTGCTGCACAGATCATCCCATCATCTAGATATTAAGCCCAGCATTCATTCTCTCTTTCTTTTTTTTTTTTTTCCAGTGGAGCCTCACTCTGTTGCCCAGGCTGGAGTACAGTGGCACGATCTTGGCTCACTGCAAACTCCACCTCCCGGGTTCAAGCGATTCTCCTGCCTCAGCCTCCTGAGTTGCAGGGACTTGAGTTGCATTGCCACCAGGCCTCGCTATTATTTTTGTTTTTTTAATAGAGACCAGGTTTCACCATGTTGGCCAGGCTGATCTCGAACTCCTGACCTCAAATGATCTGCCCACCTCAAGCTCCCAAAGTGCTGGGATTACAGGCATGAGTCACTGTGCCTGGCCTCATCAGCTATTCTTGAAACTGTCCCTCCTCCCAGTCCCCACCCTCCAACAGGCCCCAGGTATGTTGTTCCTACACCACGTGTCCATGTGTTCTCATCATTCAGCTCCCACTTATAAGTGAGAACATGTGGTATTTTGTTTTCTTTTCCTGTGTTAGTTTTCTGAGAATAATGGCTTAAAGCTCTATCCATGTCCCTGCAAAGAACATGATCTCATTCCTTCTAATGTCTGCATAGTATTTCATGGTGTATATGTATCACATTTTCTTTATCCAGTCTGTTATTGATGGGCATTTAAGTTGATTCCATGTCTTTGCTATTGTGAATAGTGCTGCAGTGAACATACGTGTGCACCTAGCTTTATAATAGAATGATTTGTATTCCTCTGGGTATACACCCAGTCATGGGATCATTGGATCAAATGGTATTGCTTTTGGCGTCTTTGTCATGAAGTCTTTGCCCACGCCTTTGTCTTGAATGGTATTGCCTAGATTTTTTTCTGGGGTTTTTATAGTTTTGGGTTTTACATTTAAGTCTTTAATCCATCTTGAGTTGATTTTTGCACATAATGTAAGGAAGTTTCCATTTTTTCCACATGACTAGTCAGTTCTCCCAGCATGATTTGTTACACAGGGAATCCTTTTTCCATTGCTTTTTATTGTTGACTTGGCTGAAGATCAGATGATTGTAGGCGTGCAGGCTTATTTCTGGGTTCCCTATTCTGTTCCATTGGTCTCTGTATCTGTTCTTGCACCAGTACCATGTGTTTTAGTTACTGTAGTCTTGTGGTATAACTTGAAGAGGCCTGCAGCTTTGTTTTGTTTGTTTGTTTGTTTGTTTTCTTAGGATTGTCTTGGCTATTCCGGCTCTTTTTGGTTCCATATGAATTTTTTTTTTCTTTTTCTTTTTTTTTCTTTTTCTTTGAGACTGACTGTCACTCTGTCGCCCAGGCTGGAGTGCAGTGGTGTGCTCCTGGCTCACTGCAATCTCCACCTCCCAGGTTCAGGTGATTCTTGTGTCTCAGCCTCCTGAGTAGCTGGAATTACAGATGCCAGTCATCATGCCTGGCTAATTTTTGTATTTTTAGTAGAGATGGGGTTTCATCATGTTGGCCAGGCTGGTCTTGAACTCCTGACCTCAAGTGATCCTCCCGCCTCGGCCTTCCAAAGTGCTGGGATTACAGGTGTGAGCCACCATGCCTGGCCATATTTTTTATTTTATTTATTTATTTTCC
>NW_012111586.1:5236356-5285735 GCF_000951035.1 Colobus angolensis palliatus
CATCATGCCTGGCTAATTTTTGTATTTTTAGTAGAGATGGGGTTTCATCATGTTGGCCAGGCTGGTCTTGAACTCCTGACCTCAAGTGATCCTCCCGCCTCGGCCTTCCAAAGTGCTGGGATTACAGGTGTGAGCCACTGCACCCAGTCCTATATGAATTTTAAAAGATTTTCTAATTCTATGAAGAATCTCAATAGTACTTTAAGGGGAATAGCATTGAATCTATAAATTGCTTTGGGCAATATGGCCATTTTCATGATATTGATTCTTCTTACTCAAGAGCATGGAATGTTTTCCCACTTGTTTGTGCCATCTCAGATTTCTTTGAGCTGTGGTTTGTAGTTCTTCTCGAAAACGTCCTTCACTTCCCCTGTTAGATATATTCCTAGATATTTTATTCTTTTGTGGCAGTTTTGAATGGGAGCTCATTCATGATTTGGCTCTTGGCTTGCCTGTTGTTGGTGGAAAAATAGTACACATTAATTGTTAAACAAAATTAAACAGACAGTAAAGGAAATTAAAACTGCCTGCCAAATTAAATCCCATTTGGTAATACTACTAGTTTCCTTCAATATTTTGTCTATTCAACTTGTATATTTTTAAGTTACTATTATCTCACATATACCTATGTAATACATTTCTAATACTTCTCTTTTCACCTAATATTAAATCATGAGCTTTTCCCTTATCATTAAGAAGTTATTCAAAGACATAATTTTAGTTACTACATAATGTCCCATTTTATGGGTGGTCCGTACTTTATTTTACCTTTCCCTATTTTTGGCCACTTACGGTCTTCCCTTCTTTTGACTATGGTATTAAACATTCTTGTACATAAATCTCTTGTGCAATTTTTAAACATTTTCTTAGAGTTTATTCCTTTAAGTAGAATTAATAAATCAAAAAATACAAATGTCAGAGGGACTCTTGATTTATTCTGGCCAGTGGAATTCTGTTCAGTCATTTCTTTTTACATCGCCTGGTGTTCTGTTAAGGTTTGAAAAAAAGTAAAATAGAAAAATATATTCCAAATTAGTTGTATTAATTTTGAATTTAAAACACTTTTTGTATCATCATTGCTACAATTGAAAAAGATAACAATCCATAGCCAGCTTTGGATAAAGATCATTACTGTAATTTTTTAGAGCGAAAACACCAAAGACTTCTCTGAAGTTGATCTCCAGGCTGAAGTGAAAACGTTCTCGATTGCAGGACATGACACCACATCCAGTGCTATCTCCTGGATCCTTTACTGCTTGGCAAAGTACCTGAGCATCAGCAGAGATGCTGAGATGAAATCAGGGAACTCCTAGGGGACAGATCTTCTATTACCTGGTAAGATCCATATGCCTATTTCATCCTGAATTTTCTCCTTATACATTTGATTATTTCTCTCTTCTGGTATCAGTGAGTTATTGTGCATTGAGATAGTCTGTATGCATTTGGAAGGGTAAGGGTGCAGGCTAGAGTCCTATGTTATTTAAAGATTATCACTAGTTTTTATATAGAAAAACATTGTGTCAATCACACAGTATTCAGTATGCCCTATTTTATTCCTTTCCTCACTTCAGGCAATGGTACAATTGCAGAAGGAATAGTCTGCCTGCCTTCATTATGTCACAGAAGGCAGGAATATAACAAACCCCTCTTTCTCCAAGATGCAAATGGACTTCTTAGGACTCCAGCTTTTACCACCTTAGATTGCAAGTAAGATGTTCAACCACTTGATATGAAAGAAAATTCACACCCCTCTTCCTTATCACCATCTCTGAACCTTAAACACTGCCACCCCACAATTATGATTATCCTTGAGCTGCTGTGTATTTCATGGTGTTAATAAAACCAAACTGATCATGTTTTAAAAACTTTTAAAATGGTGAAACATAGAACACATTCAAAAAGTACAGGGAACAGATGTACAGCTTAAAATGTTGTCTAACAAACAGCCATATAGTTGCAACCCTGGTTTAAAAGAAAAATTGCATATTACCAGCACTGCTAAAAACCTCATGTCTGCCTTCCCATCACAAACCCCCTCTCTTTTTCCAAGATGTGAATGTTTCCCTGACTTTAATAACATTCATTCTTTGTTTTTGTTTATGGTTTTGTTGCTGCCATGCAGGGTGCCCTCCTTAGATAGCTGAGCACAGTTGCTTTTTTTTTTTCTTTTTCAGTCTTCCAACACTTACAGAAACAATTCCTTGTGTTATATTCCTGTGTTTGAACTACCTACTGCAGTTTCCATTTTCCTCATTGATCTTTAAATGTAAGAGTTGCATTCATATAAATTACCACTACAGACCCTACGGTGAATGTCATGTAAAGAAGACAAAACTCATCTTCTTTTAAAAAATACATAAAATAACCTGTGCCTACCAATCACTAGCAGCTCTTCCTGTTCTTTCCCCATCCCAGCCCTGCATTTCGGAAATGCACATGAATGAAATCTTTGACAATTAAATATTGATTTCCCATTTACTGACACACTTTCTAGATTATTTTATATTCCTATTGAATGATTTCCATTAAAATGTTTTGTAATATTATGTTAAGCATTCAAATGTATGCTAATCCAGAGACTTAAAATTTCTTTAAGGAATTGAAAAAATTAGGTAGACTGGACAAAAGATTGCATCAAGGCAATGCCTTCTGGTAAGGGATACCATCTTGTCTCTATGGATGCAGAAAAGAGCACAGTTGTCCATGATATCTTCTAAACCAATAGAAAGATAAATTTCCCTGGCCCCCAAAGAGATCAGAACAATAAAGATGCTGTTTTCAAATAGCAAATAACACAGGAAACCACAAATATGGAAATAAAGCCAGAACGATATGTCTCAGACTCCCATAAGGAAACAAAACTTTATTGAATGTCTACTCTATAACAGACACTATACTATGCCTTTACGTAAGAACTCTCCTTTCATCTTCTCGATAACATTATGAAGGAAGTGTTGCTATGGTCAGTTTGATAGGAGAAAACTACAGCTCATGGAGATTATTCAGCTACTAGGAAGTGGAGCCAGGATTTGAAATCAAATGTGACTTGAACCCTAAAACCCAAATTTTCTAAAATTTAGCTTGTGGGAATAGCTGCAGAAGACAGTTGGTTCCAGGGTGACTGCCATGAACACCCTCAGGTCTCCGCATGTTGACTGTGGTAGTGGATGTTAGTGAAAGCCTTCATCTGATTTGCCAACACCATAGACCCAAAACACTGGGGACTTAGAAAGACATGAGAACTGTCTCTAAATACATAAATAGTTGCCAAGGCTCCAAGAGTTTTGGGTCTGCTATTCAATGACTGAGAGGTCTTGGGTATGTCACCTGATCTTGCTGAACTCCTCTTTACTCATCTGGAATTGAGTGTAATAATAATACTACCTACATCACAAGGCGGGTGGTACAGATTCAATTATATAAATGTAATAAAAGAACTCTGAAAACTATCAATTTGTAAAGAAATTTTAAGTGTGCCAATGGGCGAAAGTCGTAAGAAAGGTTTGGGTTCAGTATTCTGAAACACTTTTGTGAATGGTAGCTGCCTAAGGATGAAATGACTTGCTTCCTGAGCTAATGGGTGCCTCCATTACTAGACAGGGACACTGCCAAAGTTCTTAATACTTAGGCTGAGGAAGGGCTCTCAATTGGGTCTAGACATGGGTTCATGGCTGACCAATGCCATGAAATCATAGACACACTGTTGGTGCTAGCAGCATGTACAAGTTTCTGGAGAAGATCCATGATATTCTTCCTATTTGGGAAAATATCTATGATTCAGAAAAGGTAAAAAATAAAAACGACACTTGATATAACTGGCAACTTGGTTGGACATATTATACTTTACAGAAAAAGTTTAAGTTACTGTTCAAGAAACTGAGCACTCTTTTTTGCTTGTGTGTCACCTCCCAGTTGAGGGAACAAGAAGAGAGAGTCACAGTATTTTGTCCAAGCCTATGTGGCTCCTTCAGGATGCTTGCCCACCCCCTCCATTCCTGGTTTACAACTGGATATTTGGTAATGAAAACTACTCCTTTCTTTTCTCATGAACCTCTTAACGGTTTTTATAAAAAGTAACAGAATGGGAAAAAAATCACAAAGAAGAGTTATAACCAAGGATTATTATCCACAATATATAAAGAACTCATAAAAATCAATAAGAAAAAGACAACTCTATAGAAAAACAAACATAGACAGTATACAGACAAATCACAGAGAACAATACAAAGATAAACATAAATGGCCAACAAATGTTTTTAAAATTTTAAATAACTTAAATATTAAATAAGGAAAATAGTTAAATAAATTATAGTACACTCATATTACAGAATACCATGAAACCATGATAAGGAATGAGGTAACTTTTATTAAGTGAAAAAAATCAATAACAATATAGGTATTGTCCAGCAATTTTCCATTGTTATTATAAACAGCCCTGAAACAAACAGTAGAAACATACTGTTTGTACCAAGTAAAAGCAAACTGATCTTGATTATCAGGATAGACAGGAAATGAAAAGAAAGCACTGATCACACCAGTAACAGCTGACAGCTTACTTTAACAAAAAGGTCCTGTATAGAGGAGTTTCAACAAGATAATAATTCATTTGTCTCCTACATAAATGTCTTTTGAAGTTAGGTGGTCCAGAGGTAGTCAAGTAGTTTGCTCTACAAGGTCATCCTGGCACCTAGGCTCCTTCTACACTATTGTCCTGCTCTTTTCAACATACGGCTTTCAGTGAAAGATCTAAGATAGCTGCTCTAGCTCCTGCCACCAGTCGCCTTTACGAAAGTGGGAAGGAGATAAAAGGGAAAGGGAAGGCATGCATTTTTCCTTTTGAAGATATTAGCTTGCTGTTGTACACATCACTTCTGCTCACAGTTCTGCTCAAAATCTAGTCACATGACACATATTATTGAAAGACAGGCCAGGAATTATGGCAACCACGTGCTCAGCTAACATTTCTGTTTCTGTAGGAGTGGAGGAAGGATGTTCAAGGGATGTTGAGTCATCTTTGCCACAAATAGCTTATGTTTTAAACACGGACTGGGATGTGTCCTTTAAAATAGAAGCAGTATAAAGGGTAGGACTGACTAGGAAGGGTGTCACATCATTTACTGTTCAGCAATTAAGAGTCATTCAAATTTCCCCCAGGCCATCTGAGTTAATTTATAAAGAAAATGGCAAGGCTCACCACAAATATAATTACTGCTGTAAGTTCCAGAATGCACCAAGCACACATGACCATAGGGGCTGTAGGCTTCCACTTACCCTTACTCCATGCTAAAGCACTGGACATAGGTTACAAATTAAACTGGTGGTCAGGGAAAGCTGCCCCCAATTATTGGTGATTGATATGGTTTGGCTCTGCATCCCCACCCAAATCTCACTGTAATCCCCATGTGTTGAGGGAAGGACCTGTAATCTCCACATGTGGAGGGAGGGAGGTGACTGGATCATGGAGGTGGTTTCCTCCATGCTGTGCTTATGACAGTGAGTACCCAGAGACCTGAGGGTTTTATAAGTGTTTGATGGTTCCTTCTTCAAATGCTAGCTCTGTCACCTACTGCCATGTAAAACGTTCCTGCTTCCCCTTTTCCCATGGTTGTAAGTTTCCTGAGGCCTCCCCAGCCATGCCGAACTGTGAGTCAAACCTCTTTTCTTATAAATAACCCAGTCTTCGGTAGTATCTCTATAGTGGTGTGAAAATAGGCTAATACAGTTATCTTCCCAAATAGTGCATATGGACACAGAGGAAGCAACAGGAAAATAGGATCTATATCAGTTATTTGAACCCTGCCAGATATTTTTATATGGGGTATTTGAGGCCACTACCTTTGAGAACTGAATCCTCTCTATCCCCTTATAAACTCTTGGCAGGATATGAGTTTTGTCATACTAAGCATGGCGACTCTTCTATGTGGTTAAGGGAATTCTTGGTCTCACAAGCTACCTTCTTTCTCATACTTAGCCTCTCTCCTTATTAGATGCCTCAGGGGCCTACACCACTTTTACTATAGGATTTAGTCATAATCGAAATGTCCAGCAAGGCAAAGTATTGATGACTGCATAGTGAGAGCAAACCAGTCACAAGTACTGTCAAAATTGTTCCTATAATCAAATAGGATATCTTTGGTTAGTCTTCCTAATCTTAGATTTCCCCCAGTCCCTAACCACCTATTTCCAATCAATTAATGAGTCCTAGCTTCTTTACCAAATGCCACCCAAATCCATTTCACATTCATTTCTCTTCAACTTCACCCTTGCCAAGCCACCACTATCTCTCCTCTGTACATTGCAACAGCTTCCTAACTGGTTTCCCTGTTTCCCCACTCTTGCCCCTTCTAATGCACCTACTTAATCTCCGTATAATGGATGTAAAACTTGCTTAAAATGTAATTCACCTCGTATCTCACCTCTGATGAAAGCCCTTCAAAGGCCTCCTCCTGCACTTAAAGACAAGTCTAAATTTCTGATTAGGCTCAAATGAGTGATGAATCTGGAAATTATGAAGACATTTCCCTTTAGACTGTACAAGATTACCACCAGGAAAACATGCAGAATATATAATATTCCAGATAAAGGCTTTCTTATCCAGGGCTCAAAACCCAGAAACCTTAAAAAATGTAAGTATCTTACTTCATGAAAATTTAAAAGGTTCTATATAGTAAAAGACATCATAAATACAGTTTTTTATAAAAAGTGACAGAATGGGAAAAATTACAAAAAATAGTTATAATCAAGGATTATTATCCACAATATATAAAGAACTCATAAAAATCAATAAGAAAAAGACAATTCCACAGAAAAACAAGCATAAACAGTGTACAGACAAATCACAGAGAACAAAACAAATATAAACATAAATGGCCAACAAACATGTTTTTAAAAAACCAGAAATAACTTAAATGCCCAATAAGGAAAATAGTTAAATAAATTATAGTACATTCATACTACAGAATACCATAAAGCCATGATAAGGGATAAGGTGAATATTTATTAAGTGAAAAAATCAATAACAATATAGGAATAATCACATCTATATGAACACATTGCTATATTTTACATATAAAATGTATAGGAAACAGCCTGAAAGAATGCACACCAAATTATTCTGTTTTCAGGAAAAGCAGTAGGATTGGTCAGGGCATGGAATCTAGGCTACGTGAAGTGAGATTTAAAATTTTTATTCTACATGCTTTTCTAGTGTTGGGAATTTTTGACAGTGAGCATACATGCACTTATTACTTGCATAATTCTGAAAACTATTTTAAAAACAACAGAAAATATAGGAAAGTCTATTGGTGTATATAGCATTAACAGTAATGAAAATTTAACAGAAAAGATCTGAAGATATCCCAAAGTCATATAGAAACAGATCTAGCTGACACACTGTGTACCTAGAAATGATTTTGGATCATGTGTAGCTTCACAGAGACCCCTATCCCACCAACCTCCAATCCTCCCACCATACACTGATCCCTTTCTATCTGCTTGGATCATTAGCTGTAAATTTAACTTAAAAACAAAGTATATTTAATCATTGTACCCTGAGATCTAACATTCAGAGAGTTTCTTCAGCTGCAAATACATCCCATTCTTGGGCTTGAGGATAAAATGGCTGGAGAAAGTAGGAGGCCTGGTGGGGTCTGGAGTCACTCTAAAGTGGAGCAGAATCAAAGCAATGGTCACCTTTAACTGAACCATGGCAAACTGCTGCCCGATGCAGTTCCTGAAGACAAGAGGGAAAGAAAGTGATACGTGAAAAAATGATGTTTCTTCTGACTATATTAAAATACTAGCACAAGAAGTCTGAAGTACATGGTAACACGACATTTTTCCACCAAATGCCATTTAAACTTTTGAACTTTAGACTTAAATTGTTTACTGTGAGAATGTGAGCTGGGAGGCTCCAACATGATGCCTTCCCTATAACAAGGTGGCAGTTGGAGTTACTCATGAAATTATTTCTCTCGCTTTGAAGGTGGACTGCATTAAGCCTATGAGCAGTAGCTTACATTGTGGGACTGCTTTCGAGGCATAGCCAAAAAGGATGTGACAGAGAATAGGACTGTCCTTTGTAAAACTAACTGATCCTTTGGGGCTCAAATAGGCACCAAGATCTATGGTTCCCTGGAAGAATTTATAGAGCTGAGGAGCTGAAAGGAATCAACTACTCTCAAGTAAACATCTTTGGGTACTTTGAGCAACCTCAAATTGTTCTCACCTTGATCCAGCTGAGAATGGTAAGTAGGCATAGGGGTGTCTCTGATCAGAATTCTCCTGAGAGAACCTCAAGGGGTCAAAGACCTGAAATGAGAGGACAACCCCATCACCATCCCCAAAACAACATGAACACATTTCTTCACCTACTACCTAGCACAGATCAAGAGAAATATAACGTGAACTGCATGTGTAATTTAAAATGTTCTGGTGGCCACATTTTTAAAACGTGAAATTAATCTTAATAGAGTTTATTTAATCAAAAATTTTCATTCCAACCTGTAATCAATATAAATAATTACTAAAAGGAAATGTTTCACATTTTTTTAGGGTACTACATCTTCAAAATCCAGCGCATATTTTACACTTACAGCACAACTCAATTCCAACTGGCCACATTTCATGTGCTCAGTAGCCGTATGTGGCCCGTGGCTACTACACTGGGCAGTGCACCTTCATACCTGTAGACTTTACAGCCTCCCAGTTGATTTGTCTGATACCCAGGGAAACAAAAATACTATGGCAAGTGGTATTATTTTCACTATGGAGATACATCCACTTAGAAATGGATGTGCATCCACTTAGAAATCAAGCCTAAATGATTATGTGGCCAATTGTTACAGAGACATATACGCCAGCTTCCTATTACATGTAATAGATCTTAAACCTTAGTGGCTTTTGTAAAAGAAATCACTGATACGCGTCAAGAGTGTTTCAAGAACATAGAATAGTTTTACATTTCTTTTGGCTTTTATGTTTATTTTGTTTACTTTGTGTCATTTCCCTTAATTATATAGCCACTTCTGTGCTTAGCTACCAAAAAGTGACTTGCACAGCATTAATTCTTGGAAATATTTATGTACAAGAGAGAATCATACCTTTGGGTTTTTCCAGACAGCAGGGTTGTGGTGAAGACCCCAAATACTAAGAACCACGGTGATCCCTGAGAAAGGAGGGAAATAAAAGAGTTTGCAGGAGAAACAGCAAGTTGTGGGCTACTGTTATACTGCTCTTAAACAAGACTTTGGTTTTTGAAGGGAAGAGCTAGCTCCTGGCAATGCTCTGCCTCCTGTAGCTGATGACACCAGTGAGGAACACCTAAGAAGATGCGGCTTGGGTTGGCACCTTAGCTTTCCACACAATTTACTTAATTCATGATTCTATCTTAAGTAGCTGTTGGTGTCATATCGAAGTGATAAACCATGCTTATGTTTTCTGCTATGTTTGGAAATTACTTAAATATTTGTTTTTTGTTTTTGTTTAGAGTCAGGGTCTGGCTCTGTCACTCAGGCTGGAGAGCAATGGCGTGAGCATTGCTCACAGTAACCTTGACTTCTGAGCTCAAGTGATCCTCTTGCCTCAGCCCCCCAAAGGCAGGAATATACGCATGCAACACCATGCCTGGTGATTTTTTGTTTGTAAAGACAGGGTGTCCCTACGTTGCCCAGACTAATCTCAGACTCCCAACCTCAAGGAATCTTCCCACCTTGGCCTCACAAAATATTGGGATTATATACGTCAGCCACTGTGCCTGGCCTAAATACCTATTAATGGACTATTAAGCTCCTCCTGGAGACAGTTTGGGTATTAAAGCACAGAACTGGCTGGGCGCAGTGGCTCACGCCTGTAATCCCACCACTTTGGGAGGCTGAGGAGGGCTGGTCTCAAGGTCAGGAGCTTGAGACCAGCCTGGCCAACATGGTGAAATCCCATCTCTAATAAAAATACAAAAATTATCCAGGCGTGATGGTATGCACCTATAATCCCAGCTACTTGGGAGGCTGAGGCAGGAGAATTGCCTAAACCTGGGAGGCAGAGGTAGAAGTGAGCAGAGATGACACCACTATCTTCCATTCTGGGCTATATAGCAAGAGTCCATCTCTAGAGGAAAAGAAAAAAGAAAAAAAAAAGCACAGAACTCTGATTCCATCATGCAGATCCAGTGACAAATTTCTACTGGTGCTGTTCACATATGGAAAGTAGAAACAATTTTGGCAAATATCCATGTGGTTTGGGGAGAAACAGAGTACAAAACAAAGGAGAGAGAATTTGAGGGTTATTTGGTTTCCAGAAATAATTCTAGTTTCCAGAAATTAATTCTGGGTCTGTCAGCAAAGTTACAGTAACAGGCTATAGGTGTCTGCCACAAGCAATCCTGTTGGCTTGCTTCCTAAGACACGAATTAATAGAACATTGAATCAGATAAGTGAAAATATATCTCACATGACCCCTCTGCTTCCTATAAGCCCTGCTCAGAAACTTGTGTTGTTCCGAAGAGCTCTAGGCTCCAGACTCAGGGCCTCTGCCCAAGTTCTAGCTCTGCTCACATCAGTTAACCTCATCTATACACTGGGGCTCCCTCTGGATTTCTGGCCACATCAAAAGTATTTAAATGTGTTCAGCAAACTGTAAGTCATTGTATAAGCATCTATTAACACTGGAATCCAAGGGGAAAAATGAGATAATGGATTTGAAGGCTCTATATGAACTATTAAATGTTGCACATTTATAAAGGTGATATGATGATGAGGTCAAAGATCTCCCTTGGTCTTTCAGATAAAGATACTGGTGCTATTTTCCATGAAATTTCAGCTGGGTTTCAAACTCAGTCAAACAAAGGTTATCTTAGAAATGATGTCCCACAATGGAAGAGACCCTGGATTGGATTCCAGAGACATGGATTCTGGGCTTAGCTTTGCTGCAACTGGCTATGTGCCTTTGGGAAAGTCATTGAAATTCACATCTGATCAAAGCATTATCCTCTGAGCTCCTCATAGGTGATTAAACCTAAGCCACTTGTTAGCATTATCTTTTGATTTCTCCAAGTGTTAAGAGACTCACTAATCTTTGTCACTGTGGTCTCCAGGATCCCACAGCCTCTAGGAACTGCTTAGGAAAAGAACGTAAAGACCTGCAGGCAATGTGCATCCATCTGGGAAAGTAAGTGGCTTGCTGAGATCTCTGAAAATGGATGGGACTGCAGGAATCAATCGGCACGTCTCCTTGATGCACATTGTGGTGTACGACATCTCATCCAGCTGGTCCCTGTGAGGATGAGGGAGGGAAGGGACTCAGATATCATATCCAGTTTAATTTTTTTCTGTTTTATGTTTGTTCCTGGTAATTATTACCCTCAGGTTAAAGCCAATTTGTCACTGGTCTATGTAACAGAATTTTAAAATGGGACTCTCTGCCTCAGGATGAGCTGAGGCCCCAGAGGCAGAGGAACCAAATAAATATATCATATATCTTTACTATAAAGTGAGCTGCTAAACTACTAGTAAAACATTTGCTAAGGAGATTTCTGAAAACCAGTTTTGCAACTCTTAGTTCACTATATAAAGTAATAATGCAAAAAAATGGCAAAAGATTGAAGAGGAGATGCTTAAGAATTTTGAGAGAAAAAATTCTTTAAAGTGTTGTTGGAATGCCAGAGTGCCATGGAAAAGGAAGGGTGCTTCCCCCATCTTAAACAAGAGGCTTCAAGAGAATCACTTAGATGATCTGACTTGTGGTCCTTGGAGATTGGGGAGTACAGGACTAATGTGAAAGGCTGTAACTCAGAACAGACAGAAAGGCAGAGGACAGCAGCAGAGGCAAGGCAAGGATGTGCAACTGTGTCTTTGAACCAATTAACTGGCAAGAGGGAGAGCTCTGGGACCAGCTTGAAAAAGA
Source organism: Colobus angolensis palliatus (assembly GCF_000951035.1). NCBI lineage: Eukaryota > Metazoa > Chordata > Mammalia > Primates > Cercopithecidae > Colobus > Colobus angolensis. The sequence continues at coordinate 5,248,255 of NW_012111586.1, forward strand.
CTCTGCCTAAGGACAAAGATTCTCTTGTACCCTGAATCACCACTGGAAAGTCCTAGTCAGAGAGTCTCCAAGAAAGGGAGTTTCTCCTTGAGAGAAAGGGAAGCATGGAATATCCACCAAGCCATTTGGTATGATCACAATATTACCAGCCCTTTAGTCCTTATCCCCTTTCCTCCTAAAACCATTCCTGGAAGGGCCAGAAACAGCAGCTACTGGGTATTGGGGAGCTGGTAAGAATAAGTCAACGATAAACCCCTTGCCCACTGCTGGCTTCTAGGCCCAAAGAAGTACTAAGCCGGGATGGAAAGAAAAGCTCAAGTGGATAAGCATTTGAAAGTTTCATTACCATACTGGGCCAGACAGTTTAATTACTGACATAAGACTGTTCTTGTGATTTAAATGAATGAGAACTCTATGAGACCCACTCAGGAATCTTCCCCAGAGATAAAGAACTTTCTCCACAAAGCAAGTTTAAAGTTTGTAAGTGGGAGAAGAATAAAGTTTTTTTTTTTTTTTTTAAATTTGCATCCTACCTAGTCAGATTGGGTTAAATAAAATGACTGCATATAGTCTGTTTACCTTACTGTGTTTTTATATGTTTTTCTGATTACTTATTTTGAATGTAGGCTTTGACCATTAGATAATGTGAAATTCTAATTTTGAATTCTTTCTTCCTCACTTGAGCTCAGGATAAATAAAAGTAATTCTGGCTGGGCGCAGTAGCTCACACCTGTAATCCCAGCACTTTGGGAGGCCTAGGCGGGTGGATCATCTGAGGTCAGGTGTTTGAGACCAGCCTGGCCAACACAGTGAAACCACATTTCTACTAAAAATACAAAATTAGCCGGGCATGGTGGCGCATGCCTGTAATCCCAGTTACTCAGGAAGGCTGAGGCAGGAGAATTGCTTGAACCCGGGAGGCAGAGGTTGCAGTGAGCCGAGATCGTGCCACCGCACTCCAGCCTGGGCAACAAGAGCGAAACTTGGTCTCAAAAAAAAAGAGTAATTCTGCTTACCCTGGCACTTTGCATAATTAAAAAAAAATTTTGTCCATTTCAATCATGGAACAAAAGTTATCTTTCAAAATGTAGGAAAGATAGATATCTCCAGATAAACAAAAGTTAAGGGTGTTCACCACTACTAGACCTACCTTACAAAAAACACTAATATGAATTCTCCAAGTTCAAATGAAAGAATACTAATTAACAACATGAAAACTGAAAACAAAAATCTCACTGGTAAAGGTAAATACATAGTCAATTTAGAATACCCTAATAATGTAGTGGTGGTATGTTAATTACTTCTATCTCTAGTATAAAGTTAAAAGCCAAAACTATAAAAATAACTGTTGCTACAATAATTTGTTAAGGGATACAAAATAAGGGGACACATCTCCAAAACTAGGTAAATTATGACATCAAAGACCTAAAATGGAGGGCAGTTGGCAGAGTAAAAGTGTATGGGTTTTTTTAAGTGTGGAAAGTTAAGCTGTTATCAGTTTAAAATAGCCTTTTATAACTATGCTTCATGTAAGCCTCATAGTAACCACAAAGCAAAAACCTATAGTAAAGCAACCAAAGATAAAAAGTAAAAATCAAAGTACATCACCAGAGAAAAGCACCTAATCACAAAGGAAAAGAGTAAGAGAGGAAGAAAGGAACAAAAGATCTATAAAACAATAAGAAAACAATTAACAAAATGGCAGTAGTAAGTCCTTGTCTGTCAATAATTACCTTGAATACAAATGAATTAAATTCTCTAATCAAAAGGGTGGCTGAATGAATGAATGAAAAAAAAAAAAAAAACAAGACCCAAGCCTATGCCTCTACAGATTCTCATTTCATCTTTAAGAACACACATAGAGGGAATGTGAAGGGTTGGAAAAAATATTCCATGCAAATAGAAACCAAAAGAGAGCAAAGGTAGCTTAAATTTTAGGCTTTAAGACAAAAACTGTAAAAAGAGACAAGAAGACCATTATATAATGAGAAAGGGGTCAATCAATCAGGAGGATATGATAGTTGTAAATAAATATGTACCCAAAATAGGAACACCTAAATATATAAAGCAAATATTAACCCTATTCAACAAACTTGCTGGGATAATTGGCTAACCACATGTAGAAGCATGAAACTGGATTCTCATCTCTCACCTTATACAAAAATCAACTCAAGATGGATCAAAGACTTAAATCTAAGACCTTAACTGTAAAAATTCTAGAAGATCAGAAAAACTCTTCTGGATATTGGCTTAGGCAAAGACTTCATGACCAAGAACCCAAAAGCAGATGGAAAACCAAGCTAAAACAAAACAAAACAAAACAACCCCAAACAACTAAAACAACAAAAAGATAAATAGTGGGACTTAATTAAACTAAAACGTTTCTGCACAGCAAAAGAAATAATCAGCAGAGTAAACAGAAAACCCAAAGAGTAGGAGAAAATCTTCACAACCTATACATCCAACAAAGGTCTAATATCCGGAATCTACAGGGAACTCAAACAAATTAGCAAGAAAAAAAAAATCCCATCAAAAAATGGACAAAGGACATGAATAGATAATTCTCAAAAGAAGATGTACAAATGGCCAACAAATATATGAAAAAATGCTCAACATCACTAATGATCAGGGAAATGCAAATCAAAACCACAATGCAGTACCACCTTACTCCTGCAAGAATGGCCATAACAAAAAAATCAAATAATAATAGATGTTGGTGTGGATATAGTGAACAGGGAACACTTCCACATTGCTGGTGGAAATGTAAACTAGTACAACCACTATGGAAAACAGTGTGGGGATTCCTTAAAGAACTAAAAGTAGAACTACCATTTGATCCAGCAATCCCACTACTGGGTATCTACCCAGAGGAAAAGAAGTCATTATATGAAAAAGACACTTGCACCTGCATGTTTGTAGCAGCACAATTCACAATTGTAAAAATATGGAACCAGCCCAAATGCCCATCAATCAATAGTGGATAAAGAAATTGTAGGATGTATATACAATGGAATACTGTTCAGCCATGAAAAGGAACAAAATAAAGGTATTTGCAGCAACCTGGATGGAAATGGAAACCAATATTCTAAGTGAAGTAACTTAGGAATGGAGAACCAAACATTAGATGTTCTCACTCCTAAGTGGGAGCTAAGCTATGAGGATGCAAAGGCGTAAGAATGATACAATGGACTTTGGGGACTTGGGGGAAATGGTGGGAGGGAGGTGAGGGATACAAGACTGACTACAAATTGGGTACAGTGTATACTGCTTGGGTGACGGGTACACCAAAATCTCATAAATCACCACTAAAGAACTTACTCATTACCAAACACCACTTGTTACCCCAAAATCTAGGGAAATAAAACAATTAAATAAAGACAAAAACACTGGTGAAAGAAATTGAAGAAAACACAATTTGAAAAATACCCTGTGTTCAAGAATTGGAAGCATTAATACTGTTAAAATATCCACACTATCCAAAGATTCAGTGCAATCTCCATCAAAATTCCAATGGCATTATTCACCGTAATTGAAAAAAAACCCCTAAAATTTGATGGAATCATAAAAACTCAAATAGCCAAAGCAGTTTTGAGCAAAAAGAGCAAAGCTGGAGGCATCATACTACCTGATCTGAAATTGACTACAGAGCTCTAGTCACCAAAACAGCATAGTGCTTCTAAAAAAAGAGACATATAAACTAATAAAACAGGATGAAGAGCCCAGAAATACACCCACACATTTACTGTCAACTGATCTACAAAGGTGCCAAGAACATACAGTGGTGAAAGGACAGTATCTTCAATAAATGCTGTTGAGAAAACTGGATATGCACTAGTAGAAGAATAAAAGTGGACCTTTATCTCACTCCATATACAAAAATCAACTCAAAATGGATTAAAGATTTAAACAAATGACTTGAAACTATAAAACTACTAGAAAAAAAAAACATAGGGAAAGCTTCTTGATATTATTCTTGGCAATGATTTTTTGGATACCACTCTGGAAGTATAGTCAACAGAAAAAAAAATAGATAATAGTTTTGCAGCAAACTAAAAAGCTTCTGCACAACAAAGGAAACAATCAACATAGTGAAGAGACAATTTAAAGGATGGGAGAACATGTTTGCAAATGATATATCTGATAAGGGGTTAATATTCAAAATATATGAGGAACTCACACAATTCAATAGCAAGAAAACAAATAACTCGATTTAAAAATCAGAAAAACCTAAAATAACATTTCTAAAAAGAAGACATATGAGTGGCCAGCGGGTATATAAAAGAATGCTCAACATCGCTAATCATCAGGGAAATGTAAATTAAAACCATAATGAGACATCACCTCATGCTCATTACAATGGTTATTACCAAAAAGACAAATGTTGGTGAGGATGTGGAGAAAAAAGAACCCTTATACATTGTTGGTGGCAATGTAAATTAGTACAGCCATATGGAAAATGGTATGGAGTTTCCTCAAAAAATTAAAAATAGAACTACCATATGATGCAGCAATTCCACTTCTGTATATACAACCAAACAAAACGAAATCAGTGTGTTGAGGAGACATCTACATTCCCATGTTCACTGCAGCATTATTCACAATAGCCCAGATACAGAATCAACTTAAGTGTCCATCATTGGATAAATGAATAAAGAAAATGTGGTATATACATAAACAATGGAATATTCATTAGCCATAGAAAAGATGGTATCTTGTCATTTATGACAACAGAGACGAATTTGGAGGACATTATGCTAAGTGAAATAAGCCAGGCACAGAAAGACAAATTCCACATGATCTCACATGTGGAAATCTAAAACATGGAACTCACAGAAGCAGAGAGTAGAACAGTGGTTACCAGGGGCTGTGGGAGAATGGGGAATTACAGGGATGTTAGTCAAAGGATACAAAATTTCAGTCAGACAGGAGGAATAAGTTTAGGAGATGCATGGTATAATATGTGACTGGAGTTAATAAAAATTTGTATACTTGAAAATTGCTAAGAGGGTAGATTTTAAATGTCCTCATCACAAAAAATAAGTATGAGTTAATGAACACGTCCACTGATAGATTTAGTCATTCCACAATGTGTACATATATCAAAATATCATGTTGTATATCATATATATACCTACATATATATAACATGTATATGCACAATTTTTGTCAGTCAAAAAAATTAAAAATGATTACTTAACATTGTATTTTGTGCTATATAGATTAAACCTTTAGTTTATGGTAGGAAAGGGCTTCTATTTCCTTATAAAATGAGATCTCTAATATACTTTTATAATGTCAAATTTGGTTTTACAAATGTTCCAATTGAATTGACTTTTGCATATGAAATATGGTGTTTTTAATCTGGTCATGCTGCTGAGTTGTCCTTAGCATTTCCATCTTCCTGTCCCTTTGACCAGATTATGTCAGGAACATATTTTATCTTTGCAAACAGCATAACCTGGGCTTTATTAACAGCAAGATATGCTTAAAGTCTAGCAAAATAGAGATGACAGTTTCCACCTGGTAACTCCTACTTACCCTATAATAGTCAGCTTAAGTGTCATATACCCAAGGAAATCTCCTTGAGCTCCCATGCCAGGGTAGGTACCTGTCTTCTGTGTCTTTGTGCTAGCCAGCACATATCTCTATCATTGCCCTCATCATGCTACACTGCAATCTGGAGGTCTGTCTCCTGTCTCCTGTATTAGACCATGAGCTCATCGAAGACAGGGCCCACAATAAATCATAGTCATAAAAAAAGTCTCAGTATTTAAAATGTCCTCAGTCCATATTTGCTAAACTCGGCTATAGTATATATCATCTAATATTATGTTTGAAGTCTAAAATCAATCCAAAGGAATAAAATTGGTGACAAGCGGATAGGAGATGTCAAGAATGAGCCTTAGATAATGTAGCTAATCATTCAGCTCTCTCAGAAGAGGAACTCCATTTGAACCCTACTGTTTAAGTTCTAAGTGCCAGCATAGGGATCAAGTCCTCATTTCCAATGCATCCTAGCCAAGGTGAAATAAAGAAATAAGACATTTCACACACCATTGATTAGAAAAACAATGACAGAGAATTTATGGATAAACTTCCCCCCCCCGCCCCCAAAAGACAAGAGAATAATTGGGAGCTCTCTTTAGAAAGAACAGAAAAGTAGCCTACTTCTTCTGTCTCACCTATACATATCCTGAGGCACTAGGGTCACTAAGGTACCAGGGCAAAAATAAAGCAAAATCTCAGGGGGAAAACTAGGATGAAAAATTTAGGGGTGCAGATCTTACCAGGTTATAGAACACCCATCCCCCAGGATGCCCCTGACCTCCTCCCGGCATCTCTCTTGATGCTCAGGGTTCAGAGCCAGGCAGTAAAGGATCCAGGAGATGCTTGCTGCCAAGGAGTCATGTCCTCCCAACAAGAACATGCTCACTTCGGAGTGTACATCAGTGTCTGAGAAGCTGCTACCATTTTCATCCTAGAAAGTACAATACAGATATTTTAAATAAAATGTCAGTTTATAAATGTTTGGATATATGACCACAACCATGATTTTCGGGGAAAAATCAGTTGCAAATAGGGGTTTAAATTTTAATTCAGTTCGACAAATACGTGGTATAAACCATATTCTGCCCAAAGAATAAAGGAGAACCAAGGTTAGATAAGAAAAGCAGGCCTTACAAAGAGGGCCCTCAATCAGTAGGCCCTAGAAATTCTCTTCAACTCCCAGATTCCCTAGGACCTCATCATCACAATTTTGTATGTTCATCCATGTGACCATTTTTCATGATCCCCTAAAATCCATGTATCCATGACAATCCCCAAAACTTGTCAAATCCTTCATTTAGTCTTTACTAATCCTCCTCTAGTGACACAGTTGCAGAATTCTCTCTTTGTCTCAAATTGCATGAAGTCACTCATCAATTCAAAGTATGGTTAAATTTAGTCAATCGGTTTTATTCTTGTCTCCCCATCCCATTCTCACTTACCCACCTATTTACATAATTAACTGGCTACTTGAGCAGGCTTAGAAATTTAGAAGATTCACCTTGGCAGAAAGGACGATATCCAGAAAATCCTGGTACTTCCTCTTCTGAGTGTTATTCTGCTTTACCCCAGCCTGAAGGGATTTTTTTCTTTCCTGGATTATCGCATCTGGGTAGAAAAATAGTTTCCAATTGCCAAAGTGACAGCAAAGTCAAATAAATCATAAAGCAAGCCATGGTTAATGAATAGCTCCAAATCTTGCCTGATTTCCAGATGTTTAAATAGATCTCATTTTCACAGATGGTTTATTTTCCCATCAAAGGGACTTTTGATCAAAGCTCCAAAGATAAACAACACAGATCAAAAACATAGTTTCTATCAGTATGTGGGCAATAAAATTAAGATGATTTCAAGTTTAGATGCAAGTGACCAATCATTCTTTTCTTCCTCAGTCTAATATTTTATCTTCATGGAAAAGTTATTAAATAAAATGGAATGAAATAGAAGGCAGGAAATGAAATGCCAATATATTTATAATTGAAGGAGTTGACAGAAAAAAACGAAACAAAAGTATGGAACAGAGGTAATATTTATTTACTATTCAAAAAATTTCAAATTTTATTTTAGATATAGGGGTACATGTACAGGTTTGTTACATGGGTAATATGAGAACTCTCTGTACTTTCTGCTGAACTTTTTTGCAAACCTAAAACTTTTCTAAACATAAGGTCTATTAATGTTGAAAAAACCCACAAAATCTCCTTAATTAACACAGTGTGATTCTAGTACATTGGTAGATACATCAATGGAATACAAGAGAACATCCAAATATACTCTCATCCAAAATAGATACAAGTACATGTATCTGTTTAGAATGTGATAAAGATGGTTATCTCAAATCACTTGAAAAGATAAACTTTTAAATAATGGTGATGGGAAAACCAGATAAACATTTGGAAAAATTAGATCAATACCTCATACCATATATAGGAATAAATTCTAAATGGAGTTTAGATCTCTGGTTTAAATATGAAAAGAATGAAATTATACAAGTACCACAAGAAAATATAAATAATTTTCTCTACAACCTGGGTATAGGGCAGTGGTTCTCAACTGGGGGCAATTTTGGCCCTGGGAACATTAATAATGTCCAGAGTTATTTATGGTTGCCACAACTATCCGAGCTCTGCCACATCAAGTGGGGAGATGTCAGGGATGTAGCTAAACATCCTATAATGCACACGTCTTGACAACAAGGACTTATCTAATCCAAGAGGCCATTAGTGCTGAGGGTTGAGAAACCCTGGAATAGAGAATGGCTTTTTGTGATTACTGAAAATCCAGATGCAATAAAATAAAATATTGATAAATTTGACTAAATAAAAATAAACAATTTTCAAAAATTAGCCAGGTGTGGTGGCGGGTGCCTGTAATCCCAGCTACTCAGAAGGCTGAGGTAGGAGAATTGCTTGAACCCGGGAGGTGGAGGTTGCAGTGAGCTGAGATCGCACCACTGCACTCCAGCCTGAGTGAGAGAGAGACTCCAGCTCAAAAAAAAAAAAAAATTGAAAAGGTTTTAAGTTTTGAATAAATTTAACATTTAATATTTTCCCGAATACTTTGCATTTTACTTTTTCATCATAATTGTATAATATTTAAAAAGTAAAGATGTTTTTTTACAAAGTTCTGTATAGCTTCCCCCAGATCCATTCCTCTTTACTCCAATGAAGCACACAAACATTAACATTTTCTGTGTGCGCCATGATGCAGAAAGACTTGGGAACGGTTGCTATTTATAATGCCCATTTATGCTTTAAATTGTCAATAATCTGCTTCTCTGAGTGTCCTCTTTATAATATCTATGTGCATGTGTGCATATATGTATGTGTAAATGTGCATATGCTGGTGTGTCTTGCAAAATTCCTGGAAGCAAAGACATTTGACATAATTATACTTTATATTTAACATCTATTCAGTGCCAGGCACTGTCCTAAATGCTTTATATATATTAACCCACTCATCGTAACAAACCTGTGAGATCAGTTGCTTTTTAATCTCCATTTTCTGGATGACACTGAAACAAAGCAGTAAGTAACTTACTAGTAAGTGGTGGAGCTGATGAAGGATTAATTCACTGTTTGATAAGTATTTTCCACTATGGCATTCATGACACGTAATGTTGACTTGCTTAAAAAGCTTAATCTATTTCAACTTTTGTGTTTATGCTTGCTAAAACTGTTTTTGAATCAAGACTCTTTCAGGTCCATGTCCATGTTTACGCTGTTCCTCTCTCCATTCCTATGTTGCATGGTTTTAGCCTGTCATTATTATTACTGCAATCGCTGTGCAAAAAGCCATATTCCATGTATGTTTTCAACTCTTAAGTGCCTACCTATATTTGTATTAATAATAATTATCCACAGTAAAAATAGTATATATATATGAAAATTCTGATAAGACTTACTGCTATGGTTGAAGCAAAGCCTTATAAAGGACTCAAGTCAAATTTCTTTGGAGCAGTGTCTATATAAAAGCTCCACTAATAACAAAGATTCCTTCTCTCGTTATATTAAGGTTTATCCCTCTAGACAGACACAGTACAATCATGACAGCATATGGATATGGGCAACCCAAACCCAGCAAATACCTGTGTACTGATTCAACACTCGGCTTAACTTCTGGAAGCGGTAGCCCTGAGGGCTGAGTTTGAAAATTATGTCACTGTGATACAAGAAACTGTACAAGCGGTGAAATATGATTTTGCTGAGTTCAAATATGGCTTTTACATAAGGATCATGGGTGCTAGAAGAGAAAGTTGGGATAATGCGTTAATAAACAACTTAGAAAATGTGTAGAAATACCTTTTTTGCTCTCCCACCACTGACCTGTTTGTCTGGCAGTTGGTCTCCTTGCTGAAAGCACATTTCATGATTATATCCAGAGACATCAAGTTGATGTGCTCATAGACCTCCAGGCTTGTGTCCTGAGTGCTGCAAATCTTCTCCCACTTATCCTGGCACAGGAGGTCAAGGTCAGCATCATCACCACCACCATGACCAAACTGCCTGCATTTGAAGGCTCCTGCCTGGCCCTGCTTTTATGATTTAAGGGAGACAAACCTGACCCAGCAGGAACCAAAGGTCACATGAGTAAATAAGCTATGTGCTTACTCGGGACAAGAGGAAGGGAAAAATACACCCAGCGGAGTGAGAAGGAGCACAGAGAAACCTGCATATATGGTAAATGGCTGAGTTAAAGATCGGTGGCTTTTCAATTATTACCAAAACTCTGCTTTCAAACAGACCAGAGTTCCATTAAAACAATCATTGACACAAGACCCATAATTCCAAGGGGTTTACCCCAGGGCTTCCTCCATCTTCAATTCCAAACTTGCTAGATGCCCTGCCACTGCTCTCAACCACCATAGCCACATTTAAAATAAACTCAGAACATTTTCAAAAACATTTTGGATTCAAAAGTGGGAAATGGAGCAAGTGTGGAGAGGAGCTGCTACAGGGAGCTGCCCCCAGAGAAGCCTGACCTGGCTTAACTTCCCCACAGAGACCTACTCATACTGCTTGAAATGCTTTGCCTGACATTTTAAAACTGTCACAAGGTCCCTGGTTGAAAATGTATTTGTGTAATAAGCATACTTTTTGTAAAAATTCAAATAAATTGATATTTTAAAAGTTCAGGTTGACCGATAGGTCTTAAGCACCTAGCCCCTAGCTTAACACCTATTGGTCAACCTGAACTTTTAAAATTTCAGAGACGTGGCAACCACAAAGGTAAAGAGAATTTTAAAAACTTTTCCCTAAGAAAAAAATTGTCTAGTCAAAGAGCTTTTATCTCAACTATGTAAGTTTTACTGAGAGCAAATGGTGAATTTAGAAGAAATGAGAACAGGAGGGAGGCTTCCAAGCTTGAGAAACTCTGGAATGATTCAGCAGAGGAAGGAAGTGTGAGAAAAATCCCACAGAAATACGTGGCTGAGAAATGAGGAGGGGAGGAAGCGCTCCAAGAAATAGAGAGAAAACTCCAATGCAGCTCCAGTGCAATCACTGGAGGATCTGAAATTGTGCTGCAGCTGAACAGCGCTAGAATCAGAAAAGGATGCTCTCCTCTCTCATTAGCTTGCGCCGCACAGTCTCTGGGTCTCTGCGTTGAGAACTCACACTGATGTTTTTACCACAATCCTGGCTGACTTGGGATTCAAACTGCTTCTGTGAGTTTGGCTGAGAACCCAATCATTGAGCTGGTAACAGTAGTTTGTATGGGAACAGGGATGGGTTTGCACATGAAGTGAGAGGAAAACTTTGCCTTTGTTTGCGGTATTTGAAGTATCTATGATGAAAGTGTATTAGTGAATTACTTGTCTGATTTCAAAATAAATATGATTTAAAAATCAAAGCCATTGTACAAATAGAGTTTTGGAGTAGAACTCATTTGTAAATCTGAGACCACTCACAGGAATGTTTCCCTACAATGTTCTTCTGCCCCTTTGAAAAGTGTAGGTAGGGCCTAGTGATCCTCCACCAATTACAAGAGGAAATTCACATCTGCAACTTTAATACAGACATTCTCTTTTGCTTGGTCCTTTATAGCCACTGCAAGTCTATGCCAATCTCCAAACCTTTGTTCATGCTCCCTCACTCTGCCTTGAATACTCTTATCCACATTACCTACATATTCAAGTCCAGCTTGTATTTCATGGCAAATTTGAGTTTCCTCTGAATCTGAAGCTGTTACAGCTGCTCCTGCCATCCTCACCTGTCACCTTGTGGAGGTTAACACAATTCCATCTTGGAAGCTAATCTGCCTTCTTGACTTCCAATTAACTTTAGTTCCAGGAATGCTCTGAGATTTCCAGTTTATCTATTGTTCCTTGTGTAAAAGCATGTACTTACAATAAATTTTGCCCTTAGGGCAAGTTCTTACTATTAATAATTTCCTCTAAAGCATGTGTGCCCCTCCCCATGGTCTATAATTCCTGGGTCTGGAGGGTAATGGCACAGGGACCCAACATCTTGTGTCACCACTGTGTGAAACAGCCATGGTTTCTGTTTGAAAGCCTCTATTGAATGTTTCTTTTTAATAATCTGTCAGTCTTTTTCTTCAGCCTCTCAGTTACCTCAGACCTTGGGGTAAGTTTGTACAGACCTGCCTGCCGTCCATGAAACACATCTATAGCACTTACTATCTAACCGTCACCATTTGATACCTGGTTTGTTGCCATAAAATCTCAAAATATATTTAAGACAGAGGAACAGATCTTCTTTTTATTAATATTATCACCCAAAAGAACATAACAAATTTTTAGACACCTATTGTTCAATGAGTACTTGTACATTTGTTAAACTTTTAGAAACTGAATTTTAATTTTCATGGCCCACGAAACATTAACCTAATACTGTCCATTGCTGGGAGCATTTTGCAATGCACCAGAGCACTTTTCCCCTTCACTTACCAGCATCGTTTTCACAGAATGAGCCATCACCTCGATGTATGCTTTCAGGATGTTAAAATGGAATCCAGGAGTTAGTAGGCAACGATGCTGGAACCACTTGGGTCCATCTAGAGCCAGCAGTCCTTTCCCTTGAGAAATAAAAGGCAGAAAACCTTACGCCATTTAATCAGATGAGATTGAGAGATGAGGAACACAGGCAGCGTGGGGTAACCATGACCTACAGGCAGTCATGAAATAGTGGAATATCAAAGTAGCACTTGTATTAATATACAATGTAATTTAATAGATGAAGGTGAATTTAGAAGCTTACTTCTGGGATGGATGTATTTAATACTGTGAGAAAAAGTTTCAAAGTCTAATAAATTTCAAAGCTTTATAAGATGAGCGTGCTAATCCTGAAATCACCAGTTGCTACCTATGTAGTAACTGAATAAGTGACTTAAACTTCGTGAGGTTTAGTTTTCTCAACAACGAACTATGATACTAAATACCTTTTTCCCTGTGTTGCTGTGGAGGTTAACTGAAAGTGAATACCTAAGGTAGCCAACCTTCTCCCTAGCTCACACTAGTAACACAGCAAGTAAATTGTTTTCCTTTCTACTCCAAACCAATCCATAAGCTATATGATGAACATAAATTCACAAGGAAATAGACAAGAGTGTCCACTCCGTCTTCTGATATTCCCTCCTTGAGCGCAGGTCTGGGAATGATACTATGTGGAAACACTTATTAAGGCTAATGCTTCACAATCTTCTACTGCCAGACTGGTCATTAGGATTTGACTTTAAAAGGACTTTAAAGTTTATTAATACATAATTGAGTACGTAATTGTAAGCACACTGAGTGCTTACAACATGCCAGGCTCATGATGCATGATCTGTCACTCATACAATGGTGGCCATTACATTTAGTGCTAAAAATATGTATTTCATTTAATCCTCATAACAGCCCAGCAAAGTGACTCTCAACCTTATTATCAAAGATGAGGAAACTGAGATAGGGAGAGATTAAATGGCTTCCCCAAGATCATATTTAACTAGTCAGTGCAGGAGGGGGCAAGATTCAAATCTAAGTGGTTCCTAATACAAGCCTATATTCTTTTCTTTAATTCGTGTCTTGTTTAACATAAATACCAATTACGTAATTAAAGAGCTTAATTTGTCGGCTAACAGAATACTGCCAAACTCTAGAGCAAAATTTTACTGATTTACATGTGGAAATAAAGGAACTCCAAAAAGAAAGGAAAACATCCAAGAAAACAAGAGAGAAGGATAAAGAAAACAAGAATGGGGTGGTGAGACTGCAGTTTGGGTAGATTTTTTTTGGTGGGGGTTGTGGACAGAGTTTTGCTCTGTCACCTAGTCTGGAGTGCAGTGGCACGATCTCAGCTCACTGCAACCTCCACCTCCTGAATTCAAGCGATTCTCATGCCTCAGCCTCCTAAGTTGTGGGACTACAGGCACGTGCTACTGTGCCTGGCTATTTTTGTATTTTTAGTAGAGATGGGATTTCACCATGTTGGCCTAGCTGGTCTCGAAATCCTGACCTCACGTGATCCTCCCACCTTGGCCTCCCAAAGTGCTGGGGTTACAGGCATGAGTCACTATGCCCGGCCGAGGCTGCAGTTTTAAAGGGAGAGGGGACAGATACACATATTTGCTGCCTTGAGAAGAAGACTTTGTGGGAGAGAAATGGATGAAGAAGTTTTCTAGGGAGTGGTGTTGTGTTGACCTTAGAGCTCTCCTTCAATCTTTCCCCTAGATAACAGTATAGCTCTACCTGACACTCTTCATGCTTTTGAATTCAGATTTCAGTGCCTTTGGCATGCTCTACTATGGAAAGGGGACTCTGAATGAGAGTGGGCTATACCTCTCATTTGCACATACATACCAATAAGTGGAGGTAAGAATTTCTGCAGGTACTGGGACTTGGGATCTGCAGAGTCAAGCAGAGGAAACAAAAGACATCATTAGAGGGAGCTTTCATTATCAGTTCAAGGTGGTGACCGTTTTCTGGTTTTCTGCGTTTCCCTGCACCAACCACAAATAGTGAGCAAAAGAGAGCCCAGGGCTTACTTCCTGCTGCCTTTGGCAGCCTCGGGAAAGACCTGTGTTAGTCCTGGCTCAGTTTTAAAGAACAGCCCTATGAGGCAGGCAAGTACAGAAACCCTGATTCTTCCCTCGTTTACACTTCCTCCAACAGAAAGAGAGTTTGCCTGAGGGTTGCAAAGTTTCCATAACCATAGTTGGGACAACATATATCCTTTACAGAAGGCAAATGAAGGATCAGAGCGGAGGCCAGCAGACACCAGGTACTGAGGTGCCAATGCCTCTTGGTGTTTTTGTGAACCCCAAAGTGGAGGTGTTCTACTGTTCTTGTCCTTAACAGGTGAACATGAGACAAATCAGAGCAGGGGGACTGGAAACATGGAGATAGTCAGGACAATGCTCTTCTTTTACTAGGTTTTATTAGGAGTGGTGGATACGATGCACAGGAAAGATTGGAAGATAAAAACCTTCATTTTACAAAGTTGACAGGGCAAAAACTGGACATTTTAGTATTACGCTATGAAATAATCCACAATGAAAGCCTTAATAAAGGATTGGGTTGGGGAGGTAGATGGCTCATACCTGAAAAGGGGACATAGTTCAGAAATATATGGAGAGGAAAGCTAAAATTCGGATCATAATCAAAAGGTTTGATGGGTAAATTAAGGATCTAACATTCAGCCTTACATACTGAACCACCAGAGGTAGAGTTACTGCTGATTTCCCACCCTCTTGAGACTCATGCTTGAAACCAGCGGTAGGAATGGCAAGTGTTGCTGACAGTGAAGTCATAAAATCCACAGAGGCTGCCGGGCACGGTGGCTCATGCCTGTAATCCCAGCACTTTGGGACACCGAGGCGGGCGGATCACAAGGTCAGGAGATTGAGACCATCCTGGCTAACATGGTGAAACCCCGTCTCTATTAAAAATACAAAAAATTGGCTAGGCATGGTGGCAGGCGCCTGTAGTCCCAGCTACTGGGGAGGCTGAGGCAGGAGAATGGTGTGAACCCGGGAGGCGGAGCTTGCAGTGAGCCGAGATCGTGCCACTGAACTCCAGCCTGGGCGACAGAGTGAGACTCCATCTCAAAACAAAACAAAACAAACCCAGAGAAGGCAAGGGAAGCCTTGCCTGGCAAGTCTGGTAATGCCAGCTGGGTTTTAAGTTACACTGACCTCAACATGCCCATGCAGTCCTGAGTAAGACAACGGACTGGGGAGGACATGGGAATCCCCTTCAGTATTGGTAGGAAACCTGTCACCTCCCCATACTTGCTCCTGGATCTCTTAAAGACCTCAAACCAATCTGCTTTGGAATCTTGCCTATGGGTTTTATGCATTTCACTTCTAGGAGGAATAGGTCCCAGAGATTTCCTCCTCTTCTTACCTGTTCTGCTCAGAAATGTCTTTGCATAGTCTGGGTCATAGATATAGAAAAATGCCTGAAAGGGCCCAATCCAGAAAGGGAAGGCACGAGGGTATTTTTCAATAATTTCCTCAAGCTTCTCCATGTTATCATCCTGAATAAACTGCAGTGAAAAAAGTAAAAGTTAGACAGCCAGCCAGGCTGGACCTGTCCCCTCTTACAGACACAAGCTGAATTCAAGTGACAAGGTCACACAAGCAGAGGAGCCTGAGACTTTTCTGGAAGTGACATAACATGCTTTCTTTGGAACTTCTAAACCTGGGGGATAATTCTCTAAACAAAGTTAGTGTATTTATCTTCTCAATATTAATATAACCTGTACCCCCAGACCAAGTCACTGTTGAATGACATTTACTGTGAACTCTTGTCCCAGTAAAGGGTGAGCCGAGTCACACTCTCTGCCTCACTTGCCAACATCACACACTCAGACTGGAGTGGGATCTGGAAGCTAAAAGATGTATTTCCTAAGTGGGAAACTAACAGTTACTAAATGGGGCATGACCCTACATCCAGCTCACCATTTCTTCTCCCTGTTCCTCTCTGTAATTATGCACCACTGATTGTTTCTCATGACTTAGTAGTAAATGCTTCTCTCTAAAAAATTGTCAACTCTATCTACAAAGAAAATCCAAATTCTCCTCCCAACAACAGAAGGTCTATTTACACAGATGTGTGAAGCTTAAAGCCAACTCAAATACAAAACTTTCAGCTTCCAACATTTACAAATGAGAGTGCAAATACTACCACCGTAGAAGGACTTTTTGCTTTTAGAAGCAGATGAGTAATGGGTCACTTAAATTGTTTCTCTAAATCACTGAGAACAAGATTCATTTACATTTGCTTCTTGTGTAAAGTGGAGGGCACCCACACGTGTGTGTTTTGGTGTGCCCATCTATACACTTGAGCATGATGATGGGAGTGCCCAGCTGCAAAGTAATCTGAAGGCTGCCAGATTTTTCCTCATGTGACCAATCACACGGTATCTGCTGCAGGATGGTTTGTTCTCATCCTCAGGAGAGGTGGACAACTCTGGCTCCCATTTTTCTCTGTTATCATTTAGCAATTTTAACCCATAAAGTGCTCTCTGGATAGTTCAAGGCCACTGAAAGGTTGAGACTCTTGAAATCTAGTTTCTAAAATACTGCACTCTTTTTTGCTAATGTTGCCATAATCAAGCCAGTGATAAGCGCCCACTATCCAGAGTAGTGGTTTTCAACAATGTGAATATTTTTTCATTTATTCATTCACAAACAATAAACACACAAGTATTTACTGAGTGTCTATCACATGTACCAGGTGGTAGAGATACAGAGAAATACAAGAAAGACAAGGCCTTTGCCCTCATGGAAATTATAAACTAATATGACAATTGTTTGTTTAGGTAAAAAACTTTCATAAATACCCCAGCCACATGGAAGTATTTCATTATACTTTTTAAACTCCTGACTAGACAAAAAGGACAGAAAACTATTGTGAATCCTGTACTATATTTAATTTATATTTTTCATCCCCAGAGAAGCATCTAAATATACTTGAAAATGGGTACTACATATATTTAGTAAACATTGTTCAGAAATGTTCAGAAAATGCAGAGTGCCCCCAAATAGCAACAGCTAACATTTATCAAGCACTGCTATGAACTAGGTGCTGCTAAATGCTTTCCATGTTTTATGTTATTTAATATTTACATCAAGAATCCTATGAAGTAGATATAATTACAATCCCTATTTTACAGATGAGGAAATTGAGCCCTACAGACTAGGTTAAATGATCTGTCCAAGTGTGTACAGCTGGCAACCAGTAATGAGGATTCAAACTCCAGTTTAACTCTGGAGCCCAAGTGCTTTATACTACTTAGCTACAAAGATGCTCTCTGCAGTACATCCAAGTACACACACAGACACACACACATACAAACACATACACTTGCATATATACATCGTAGGTCCCATATGTTGGCTGAGATTCAGTGACCTATTGAATAAATGTCAAACCTTACCTGGCCTACTCTATGTAGTAAATTGATCTTTGAATAAATAAATTTTCTCAGCACCTAATATGTTTATGCATTCAACAAAAGATTTACTGAGCACCTATTATGCACCAGGAACTGTACCTTGCACTAGGTTTATAGTGGCAAACAAAGACCCTCCCTCTCACAGATTTTATACTGTAGTTAGTGGTGGATAATAAACGAACAAGCAAAAGAGTATACAGTATAGTGTCAGAGACTGATAAGGGCCAAGATAATAATAATAGGGTTGGAGATAGAGAGTACTAGAGGTCCTATTTTAGTCTGAATGGTCAGGGCAAGCGTCTTTTAGGAGGTAACATTTGTTCAAAGGCCTGAATAATGTGCAGGGAGAGCAATACAACCACAGACGTGCATGTTCAAAGCTCTGAGGGAGGAATATCCTTGGGATGTCTGAAGAATACTGAGAAGGCCTGTATTACTAAGAGTAAGGAATGAAATTTCTCATCTTGTATGGAATTTCCCCTACACACACTTGATCCTTCTGTAACCTTACGACTATACTTAAAATGTTACTGTCTTTAGACAGAAGGAATAAGTTGCCGTGTTCAATAGCACTGTTAACAATAATTTATTGCATATTTCTGAAGAGCCTGAAGAGAAGATCTGAAATGTCCCAAACACAAATAAATAATAAACGTTAGAAGTGATGAATACCCTAAACACCCTGATTTGATCACTGCACATTATATGCATGTATCAAAATATCACAGGTACTCCATAAATATGTACAGCTATTATGTAGCAATAAAATGTTACTGACTATGTAAAATAGTTTCACCTTTTGAGCCTTAGAGACTAGATTTCCTTGTGACTTAGGTGAGTCACCACAAGGATCCAGATCTGAGTAAATGGGGAGGGTTGGTAATATTAGTTTGATAGGTCTGTCACCTCTAATCTGAAAAATTCTGATAGAAACCTCTCGACAACAGAAAAAATAACTTAGTGACAGTCAAGAGCGAATATGGACTCTAAAACACTATGAATGCAATAAATAATCTGAAATGAAATTAAGACACAAGAGCTTCAAAAAGAATGAAACAAATAAATTTAGCAAAAGAAATGCAAAATGTATACTTCGAAAAATACAAAAACATCATTAAAAAAATTAAAGAAAGCTGGGCGTGGTGGCTCACCCCTGTAATCCATTCACTTTGGGAGGCCGAGGTGGGTGGATCATGAGGTCAGGAGTTCAAGACCAGCCTGGCCAGTATGGTGAAATACCGTCTCTACTAAAAATACAAAAATTAGCTGGTGTGGTGGCGTGTGCCTGTAGTTCCAGCTGCTCAGGAGGCTGAGGCAGGAGAATCGCTTGAACCCGGGAGGCGGAGGTTGCAGTGAGCCGGGATTGCACCACTGCACTCCAGCCTGGGTGACAGAGCAAGCCTCTGTCTCAAAAAAAAAAAAAAAAGACGACCTACATAAATGGAAAGGCTTTCTGTGTTCATGGATCAGAAGACCTAATATTGTAAAGGTGGCAATAATCCCCAAACTGATCTACAGATTCAATGTAATCCCTAGCAGAACCCTAGCTGGTTCCTTGTAGAAATTGATAGGCTAATTCTAAAATTTACATAGAAACCCAAGGATTCCAAATAGCCAAAATAACCTTGGAAAATCACAAAGTAGGGGGACTCATACTTCCTGATTTCAAAGCTTACTACAAAGCAACAGTAAAGCAGTGTGGTATTAGCATAAGAATAGACATATAATTTATTTATAATTTTTAATTTTTGTGGATACATAGGTGTATATATTTATGGAGTAAATGAGATGTTTTTGATACAGACATGCAATGTGAAACAGGCACATCATGAAGAATGGGGTACCCATCCCCTCCCTTCAAGCATTTATCCATTGAGTTGCAAACAAGCCTATTGCACTCTTTATTTAAAAATGTATAGTTATTATTGACTACAGCCTCCCTGCTGTGCTATCAACTAGTAGGTGTTATTCACTCTTTCTATTTTTTTTGTACCCATTAACCATCCCTACCTCCTCCCCTAGCTCCCCACTACCCTTCCTAGCCTTTGGTAACCATCCTTCTACTCTCTATGTCTGTGAGTTAGGATAGACATACAGATCAATGGATTAAAATTGAAGATTCAGAAATAGACCTTGACATATATGGTCCATAGATTTTTGACAAGGATGCCAGAACAATTCAATGGAAACAACAGACGACACAGTATCCATGAGACAGTAGAGATACATAACACAGGACAGCAACAATGGGGAGCCCTAGAACAGTATCTCCACACCAAGCTTAAAGAACAACCAGTCCAGACTGGAAAAGGAGGAGAGGTCTGTGGGAAAAACATCTCCAGAAAAACGAACAGATTATTTGACATGTTTGCATTCTTGGAAATATTATTTAGATGTGTTTGACAGATCTATTAGAGCATTTGGAAAAAACTACTGACAGATATTGAAAAATGAAGCAGATTAGAAAAGGAAGAAGTTAACAATATTGTGGGGGTGGGGGAAAGTTCTATGAGAAAATAAATAAAATGCAAGAGGACCTTTAGATCAGCAGTAAATAACATTTGCATAATAAAAATAACACAAATAGAGGTTTTTCTATTTAACTAAAAAATACAATACAATATAGTTATTGGGACAGTGGAAGATGGTGTAAGTGATTTCCTCATAAAGAAGTTCATAGATGGATGTTGTCTTAGTACATTTGTGTTGCTGTAAAGGAACACCTGAGGCTGGATAATTCATAAAGATGATTATATGCGTTACAATTCTACAGGCTGTACAGGAAGCATGGCATTGGCATTTGCATCTGAGGAGGACCTCAGACTGCTTCCACTCATAGTGGAAGTGAACAGGAGCAGTTGTGTGCAGAAATCACATGGTGAGACAGAGGAAGAGGGGGGGAGTAGGTGGCAGGTGCTTTTCAACAATCAGTTCTGGGGGGTGAAGAGGGACTGAGAGAGTGAAAACTTATGAAGGAGACAGCTGCACCAAGACATTTATGAGGGATTCATCCCAATGACCCAAAGATCTCCCATCAGATCCCACCTCCAACATTGGGAATCAAATTTCAACATGAGGCTTGGTGGGGACGAACAAACCATATCTAAACCACAGCAGATGTCTAAACTTATTAAAGTAATAGATGCAATATAGTAATATTATTTTACAAGTAAAGATTTAAATACCAGAAAAAAACGATGAAGGGGTTGAAAGTGGTTGCTTTAGGTAAGAAAGACTAGAAAGTGGGGGAAACCAAAGGATCATGCAGTAGCTCTGCTGGAATGCCTTCCCCACACCACCCAACCATCCTTTAAGACTCTGCTCAGTCCTTCACAGACTTTCCTTCCTCCTCTAGGCGGAGATGTATACTTTCCTGCGATGGATATTCCCTTGTCTCTGGGCCTCTAGTAAAGCACACATTGCCTTAAATTTTCATTTTCTCTCTGTGGCCTAAGTCTGCACCTGACTTGGGAGGTGCAGGGAAGGCACTTAGCTTCTCTTTGTAATCTTAGTACCTACCACACAATTGCCACTCAAGAGTCGGTTGAATGAATAAAAATCTCAATTAGGGGTGCGAGTGGATTTAAAAGACAGGAGAGACCAAAAGCTAACAGTCTCCCTTTACAAATTTCCATCAATCAGTATTTCCTGAGCGGCTGGCTGGGGCTGCTCCTTACTTCACAAGAATCTTAGGAAAAGAAAATTGTCTCTGGTTAAAATGGACTAAGGGTGCCAACAATTGGGATCGATTTTGCATATTTTCTGCAATTAATAAGTTATTTAGAATAACATGCTATTTTTAAAGCAACACATGTGGAAGGCTTGGTGAAGCAGGGAGAGACAGACCTGAGTTACACCTCGCTTCCTTTTTCCATATTCAGGTTCTTTAAATAGGTCTCTCCCAGCCCCCAAAGCTTCCTCTTTAGTGACCTTTCCCTGTGGGGCTGCGGGAAAGCAAGTCTCCAGAGCAAGGAAAAATGATGCTGAGAGCCACGGGCCGAGCTGGAAAGGCCAGTGCAAGCCGAAGGGTCCCCAGGGATGGAAGGAAGCAGCCGTCTCTCCGCAGGCCGGGCTCCTCTGCCGCATCCTCCTCCGCCCATCCCTCCGCCCTCCCATCTACCTTCTGGTGCCCAAGGAACCAGTGGGTGGGGGGCGTTGGGAAGGCGCGCAGGTCCCGCAGCAGCCTCTGCCTCCGCAGGTAGAGCTTAATGGTCTGCAGTAGCCCCAGGGCCAGGCAGAACACGAACGCCAGGTAAAAGGGCCGCGCCCAGCGCGTCTCCAACCAGGAGAATTCCATGGCTCTGCGCAGCACCGAACGCCGGCGGTTTCCGGGGGCGCGGGAGAGGATGCGCTTTCTCCCGCCGGGGGCTGGCGTAGGGTCGCGCAGCCCACCGCCTCTCTGGGCTCTCGCGAAGCTTCCGACTCGCGGGAGGGGAAGGGCAGTGGGAGGGGCAGCTCAGACCTGAGGAGAGGAGGCAGGCTAGCGTGCGGGATTTCTAGCCGGTTACCAAAGCGCGCACGCTTGGTTCAGTCCAACTGCTTTTGCGTTCCTGGAGCTTTCTCTTTTAAGTCGAACAGTTTTCAGTCACGGGATATGAATTTATATTGTAAAATAATGCCAAAGCTGAGGTCATTGTTTTTCTTCCTTATCAAAATTAATAAATGGCTGTGCAAGAGATTTTCTTTCCAATTCTCGCATTCTACCAAAATTCCCAGGGGGTAGAGGTAGCGGGAGGTGTACGATCATTATTCCTTTATCCTGTGGCCTGCCTAGTGGTGTTCCAGTAAATAGTTTACAACTAGTTTCCACCCTGATTCCCAGCGTGTACCAACATGCACCATGAGCTAGTTCAAGCTGCCGATACGAGGGCACCGAACACTGAACGGGGAAGATATGCACAGTAGCGTACCGTTATCTAGTAATTCCACTATACAGGTAGAGTCAGGGCCTGCTACATAATTTATGAATCCCAGTGCAAAATGAAAATGTGGGATGAAAACTTTATTAACAATTCTAAGATGACAGAGCATTAAACCGAGCATATGCCCTTCTGGGTTCAGAGCCTCGTGTGGCTGCTCGGGTCCCTTGCCCATGAAGGGCTGCCTCTAGATGCCAGAGACATAAAGTCGAGTACAGATAACAGAAAAATGTAGTAAAAATAATTTGGAAGTGATGGTTTTAGTATTTATAATCTATCAGGTGGTGAAGTAGGATCTAACAGGCCTGACTTCCCAAGCTGCTGTCTCTCCGCACCTCCCCGTCCCAGCAATCTTTATAGGCATTGCCCACATTTGATTCATTTATTCATTGATTTACGCTAAGACAGGCATATGTTAGGTGTTGATTGACAGCCCTGAACAATAAACCCAATCTCTGCTACAATTCCCTGTTCTCCCTATCACTGCCTCTCCCCCACCTCCCCACCCCCCACCCCCATTTCCTTAAGCCTATGCTCCACTCTCTGGGGTCAGATTATATTTGTCAGGTAAGTGATTAACGCAGGCTCCAGGGGTGGTGACTTCATCCGGACCAAGTTTGTCCTGGCCCCTTGCATGTTCCATTAAGCCACACACAAGTGTTTCTGCTCCTTCTTTCCCAGACTTCCCTACTTCCTACCTAATTCCAACCCTCAACTAGATGTTGTTGTTTGACAGGGTCTCAGAATCCTCTGGCTTACACAGCTTCTTCTGGGTAACTCACGGCATTTCGGCTTTGCATATTATTCCTTTATGCCCTATTCCTTCCCCAAATTACGATGGTTGTATGGTGGCCCTCATATGATCTCATGGTGATAGGGCTGAAGACCTCAGATCCATGCTCTGCCCCAGAGCTGGTTTCAATTTTGTGATATCTTGCCTGGTCTGGTCCTTGGGTTCTTCATGCAACTGAGGAATAGTATGTGTGGTTGGTGACCTTCTAGTGAGTTCTCTTGGCAGAGTCAGAGCTTGCTGGTGGTGTGACTCCCTCAGAGGCTTGGACAGTTCCATGCAGTTACTCTTCTGCTCCAGGGCCAGTTGCCCCTGTCCAGCACCATTCCATGTGCTTCCAGGGGTAACAAAGGAACTCTGGAACTTGTGCACTATATTTAGGAGCCTAAGAGAGGCTTGAAGGTGTTGAAGAGGCTTGAAGTTCAGGCCTTCTCTGCTTCACTGCCATTTTCACTCTGGTTTCTCCAAAAAAAAGACGCAAGGTAAAATCCCCTGTGCTCTCAAGTTGCCCTTCACTCTATCTAAACCCCAATCCCAGGATTTTAGCCTACAGGGGAAAAATTAGATACTCTCTTGACCACCCAACCTCTGCCACTTTTTGCTTCAGTCCACCAGGCTGCAAGAGGTGGGTTTTCCCCACAACCTGCATTTCATGTGGTAGAAAATATCCTTATGTTATTGCTTGTGTTTTTGCTATCCCTGGTGGAGAATAAAGTTCTGTAGTCTACTCCAACAGGGCATGCTAATGGGAGAGAAAGGAATTTAGAAAATTATTTATTCTGGCAAAAGACTGACTTTTGATACTTGCTACAACTCAAAGATATGATTCTGGAGACCAAAAACAAAGCAGTGCCTCCTTCCTTTTTTGGCATTCCTGCACAAATATCTACTGAATTGAATTTTCTTGGCTACAGTACAGGGAATTGGAGATACCAAAAAAATCCCATCAACATGGATAGTGGTGCCTCTAGATGGAAATAAGCCCCATGAGACTCCCAGAAGGAGGCTTGTGCCTCTACCAATGCTCATCTGATGGCTACTTCCACGTCAGACACGAGAGACAAGAAATGAAGGTCATTGAGGAGCTGCTTCAATCCTACACACAGCCCAAAGAAAACCATACATTTGTCTACAAACAGGGCAGTGCAAGGTAACCTTTGACTGAAATTATGATAATTCAGTATGGCAACCTATGTCTTTGATCCATTAAAATGTGGAAGTATATTATTACTTAATAATGAATGAATTTTAAGACAATGGAACCATGGCGATAAAAGTCTAGAAGTTTGTGGAACTGTATCCCAGGATAGTAATGCAGCCCACCAATGGGGGATTCCAGAGATTTACTGTTCTCTGATTTGCTCATGTGCTCAGTTAGTAAACATGGGCTGAACATTTACTGTGTCCCAGGCGCTGTGCTGGGCACATGCTGGGAGCTCAATGCACAGGGGAGACAAGGGTCACTTAAGTACTTTTAAGGTAGCTATCACAGAAAGTGATGCTGATATCCTTGCCAGACAAAGGAGAGAGTAACGAAATCTGTCCACGCTAGGGGAGACGCAGGTGAGGAGAAAATGTGAAAAAAGTTTTATAACTGAGGAGATGCTTTTATCCATTCATTCATTTACTGAGTGAATATTTATTGAGAACTGACTATGTGCCATGTATCACCCTGAGCCTTGGAGATGTGGCCTTGAACAAAATCAACCTGGCCCTGCCTTCATGTGGCTTAGGGTCTAGTGGAGCTGTGTCTTAAAATGTCAGAAAGTGTCTTCTACATGGACAAAGTGGGAAAGGGCATTCTACATGGTGGAAAAGTAAAATGGCCTGAGCTAACTGGATTGTGGGAGCTCTTTAGCATGGCTAGAGCTTCAAGTCTCAGAGAGAAGGATGGGTGCTAAGACCACATATAGGGTGAAAGTCAGACCATGAGAGCTTGGTAGGCCCAGTAAAGAAATTCACACTTTACTTAAGGCCATGGGAATCCACTGAAAGGATTTAAGGTAGAAAATGACATAGCTAACCAGTAGATTATTCTGAAAGCTACTTGAAATATAATAAGGACAGTTAAATAGTTACTATATCCTCACTAAGTGCCAAGTACAATTCTAAAGTGATTTATTTGTACTCAGTTATTTCTTCTTTCATAATAATCAAGGTACATGTTACCATTATTCCATTTTACCTGTATGAAAACTGAGACACAGATTGTGCAACTTGTCCAAGGACATCAGAGAGTAAAAACTGGTGTCAGGATTTGAATCTAGGCAGTCTAACTCTAGGTCCTGAGACCTTAACATTTATGAGAATAAATTGAGATGTGGAAGGTAGTGGTAAGACTAGAACTAGGGAGATCAGTTCTGATGCTATTGCAATATTCAGATAAGATATGATGGTGGCCTGGACTGGGGTGTTGCAGTGGTGTGGCAGGCCAGGTCTCACTAACACAGGCCTCCATAACAACTGTTTCAGCATTGACTGAATGGTTAAGTTAAATATTAAGAAACTGATAGAGCCAGTGCCCTTATACAAAGGCTGTAATGTAACAAAAGCCCACCAAGAGTTTTGCCTAGGCGTTTCCTGGGCTTTGAAGCATGACCAGATAATGAAAGAATTCTTATCAGGATCCATTTAGGATTAAACAAGTTTTATTGGGAATCTGAAGAAACTCCCCAGGCCTCCACAAACAAGTTTATTGGGGGTCTAAAGGAACTCCACAAACCTCCATGATTTAGCAGGAGACAAGATAAGTGTAATCACCCCAGCACCTGGGCCCATTTATATTAAGTAAATTTACAGAGGCTCCAGAGGAAGGTCTTCAGGACTCAGATCTCAGTTACAGATTAAAAGAAGTTAATCACATATGTCTTTAGATGAATGCACACTTACACATAGACACATAGCTTAGAAGGTATATAATCTCTGAAAAAACTTTGTAATTTTGAGTTTGGTGATATTCCCCAGGCTTTCTTCCTGTAACCAGTTACAGAAATAAAAACTCTCTTCCTCCTCAGTTCATCTGAATCTCATTATTTGGCTGCAAGAATAAGCAACTTGACTCTCGGTTTGGTCTGGGAACAAATTTGGTGAGGCAGCCAGGAGCCACTGGGACGGTGCTGTTTTCAACCGTCAGCGGCTTGTGATGAAACAGTCTTCAGGAGGATCCCAGCAGCTGCTGGGTGAGAGTTTCCCAGGGATCCCTCCTGAGGGCTGTCCCATGTGCAAAATTGCATGTCCCTCCCACCATTGGGAAAGAATGGAGATCAGGGGTGAATATGCTGGAAGGGTTAGTTAATTGGATTGTATGCCAGGAGTCTGTTGCTTTCCTATCTGGGCTTGTTAAGCCACTTGTCTGGTACCACCAGGGGAGCAATAAGGCTTGCTCATACACCCACTTTGCATTTTGGTTAAGATCAGGTTTTGTGTTGGTTTTGAGTCTGTTCTGCCTGAATGCACTCCCCCTGGTGTTTGTCTGAATTCTGTCTCCACTTGTTTGTGTATCTGTCTTGTCTCTTTTGATACCATGTAAGCTTGAATATAAGAGGTGTCAGGTCCATCCCTGCTGGGAGCCCTCTGGGAAGGAAAAAGGTTTTTTTAAAGGAGCTCAATGATTAAAAGTCAGCTTAATTAAAAGGTAACATCTAAGATGTGTATATGTGTGTGTGCATGTGCATGTGTTTGTATTAAAAGGCCTTCATATTTTTGTTTTTTCTCTTCTGGGACCTTGTCTTTTTTGAGCAAAAGTTTTTTTCTTCTCAGTTGTCTGAATTGTGTTTTTCTTATTAATAGCTGTTGCAACAGAGGCTACTCTTGGTTTTTTTTTTTTTAAAAAAAGATGTCATTTAGACACTTAGAAATGTCTTTGTTTGAAAAAAAAAGTTTAGTGCACTATAAAAGCATCACATGGTCTAGTCTGATAGTAATTCTCCCTTTTTGAAAACCCAAGATTCAGTGTGGGGGCTCTGGCCAGAGCTCAAAGATCCAATTAAAAGATAGGCAGTCCCTGTCTAAATAAAATTGGTCTCCTAATATAGTCCTATAATACATTTCTATAATTTTATGTTTGATCTGGCATCCATCTTTAATCTCCCTCTAGCACCAGCAGGCTTTTTCTCATTGTACTTTGAGATGTAAATCTTGCCATCTGATTTTTCACCTAAAAGTTGTTTCCTTCAATATGCAGATTTAGGGCATCTATAAAATGTACTTCTATTGTCATGCCTAATATGTCTATGTATTTATGTGTTGTATACACAATGTTTCACTACTGAAAATATAAAAAAAGCTCTAATTAATTGGATTAAAGAAAATTAAAGGTGCCTAAATCAAATACTTTAACAGAAAAAAGACTAGTCAAATGCTTTTTTAAGATTATATGACTTAAGTAAAATATTTAATAAATAAGCTGACTTTAAAAGTATTGGTAAAGTAATAATAGAAATGTCTTAGGAATTGCCAGCATACATTTTTGTTTGCATTTGTTGATCGAGAAACTTCATACTTATCCCTGCCAAATACTATAAGGTGTCAAAACTTGGCATAGAGGTTACAAAACTATAAACTCAGCCCCAAACAGAATGATCTTTGCTTTTGTAATTTTTAATAGATAAAACATTAATATTGTTTTAATAAATATAGATACATCTTAAATTCTTTGGTAAAATGCCATAACTCCTAATCTTGTGGCTTTAGGCAGTCTAGTCCACAAGCATGAAGGAGGTTTGTTCTGGGAAAGGACTGTTACCATATTTGTTTCAAAAATAAATATAAACTAAGTTAATGAACAAGAACTTCTTGGAGGTTAGAAGCAAGATGAAGTCAGTTAGGTCAGAACCTTTTCACTGTCTCGGTTATAATTTTGCAGTGGCAGTTTCATAACTTTAAATAATGGCTATCACAGTTTTCATAAATAATCTAAGTAAACAATTAAATTAATGAGGTAAATGCAATGGAATAAATACTCACAAATAAACTTGTCATAATTTAGAATCTAAACTTATATTAAATTACATAATAGATATTTATTTGGATATTTTCCAATAAAAATATATTGTGGGAAAACATTCTTTCTAAGATGGTGTCCCTTTTTAAAGGTAAATAATTTTTGTCTAATTCAAAGCTTATTTAAAGATTATCTAGAAAACAAGGCAAAAGGAACCAGGAAATAAGAGAGATATAAAGAAAGTTATAAAAAATAAAAAGGTATTTTTTAGTAAAACAGCTTAAAGAAAAATAATTTTATATGAAAGAGAATCTTGTGTGGTAAATTTAGTGCTAGAATAAAATGATAGGTTGTTTTAGAAAGAGGGATGGTTAGAACAAGTCAAGAAGTCCAAGCATGTCATAGATGGTCTGTGTAAGTCATGAAAGAATTTATGAAAGGGAATTTATGTAAAATTGTTGTACAATTTAAAGGTAATTAGGCCTCCTAAATGCTTCAAAGAATGCCACTATGATTTTTAACTGCACAATTTGCCTGGTTTATGCTTAGGTAAGATGTGGGACACATTGAATTTGATGCTGGAAAGAGTCGGACCTTATCTGTACTCCTGTCTGGGTCCTAGGCTCCACATCTAGTACATAATTAAAATCCCAAACTTACCAAAGTTTTCACCAAAAATAAAGGTTGCTGAGAGTTAACAGTGTAACATGTGTCTGAGACTACTAAAAAAATAATTTTACATACAGGATGTGTAAGAAAAGGAAAACATACTTTTGGTAAAAAGATTATAAGAAGGTATGGGAATGTGGATTTTTTGCCTAAATTAAAAGGTTAAAGGATTGTTTTACATTAGATAAAACAAAGCTAAGGGTTTAAGCAAGTTGCAGAAGGTTTATGAGAAAATTAATTGTAAAAGAAATTCTATGTGTAAACATATTGGCTAATGTTAAAGTGGAATTTTTCAGTTTTTCCATAAATTGAACATTAACATAAATGCACAGTAGGTTTCTCTTAGAGCATTAACCTGCTCTTTAACAAGAACCTTTTGTAAAGGATTACAAAAGATTTATGAAAATCTTACCTTATGGTCAAACATTAAAATTGGGTAAATATGTCTATAAGGTTTTATTAAAAATTCGGCTTAACATTTAATAGCACCCAAATGTAAACGTAAAATTTGGCTTATTTGGTACAAAATCATACAGGAAGCATTGTCAAGTATAAAATGGTGTTTGGCTTTTTTGGGCTATATTTGTATAAATGTATTATTGGTATGTGTTCCAAATTATGGGAAACTTCTATAATTCTGCTGTATCTTAGTGTAAATTATCAGTAATAATTATAATTGTTATGATAAATTATTTTGTGCCACAGAGGTAACAGATTTCATTGTCAATTGTGTTTTTAACTATGACTACCCTAAAACTTAAACTTCAGAAGAAAATAGCAGCAACCTATTTATATGTGTTGCTGTTGCATATTGTTATGTTTCAGCAGGTATTGCCTCTAAGCCCCTGAAACAGGGAGTACTACTGGGAACAGGTCAACCTCTTCCACTCCAACGCTGCATTCAGTGCTCCATAATGTTGACTCCCTCTCAGCAGGATGTAGCCAGAAAGATTACTACACCCCATCTCACTAAAATTCTCATGATGACTAAATATACAAACATGATAGAAATCATGCAGAAATTGACAGTGGAGATTGTGGCAAGTCAGGTCTTACTAACATAGGCCTCTGTAACAACTCTTTCAGCACTGACTGGTTAAGTTACATATTAAAAACTGATAGAGCTAGTGCCCTTATACAAAGGCTGGAATGTAACAAAAGCCCACCAAGAGTTCTATAGAAGGCATATAAGCTCTGAAAAATCTTTGTAATTTTGAGTTTTTCTGGTGATATTTCCTAGGCCTTCTCCCTGTAACCAGTTACAGAAATAAAAACTCTCTTCCTCCCCAGTTCATCTGTATCTCATTATTGGGCCACAAGAATAAGCAGCCTGACCCTCAATTTGGTCCAGGGACAGTGGTACAGACAAGCAAGAATGAATGAGAGAGACATTGGAGTGTGTTTTTGATGGGAGTTGATCACTGGATGTAGGCATAGTAGGAAAATCTAGGGCAATCCCTATGTTATGTGAACCCCCAACATTTGAGACAGGTCACAGTTAATTTAAAAAGTTTATTTTGCCAAAGTTGAGGATGTGCACCCATGACACAGCCTCAGGAGGTACTGATGACATGTGCCCAAGGTCATCAGAGCACAGCTTGGTTTTGTACATTTTAGTGAGATATGAGACATCAATCAACATATCTAAAATTGAACATTGGCTCAATCTGGAAAGGTGGGACAACTTGCCAAAGGGAGGGGACTTCTTGGTCACAGGTAGGTGAGAGACAAGTGGTTGCATTCTTCTGAGTTTCTGATTAGCCTTTCAGAAGAGGGCAATCAGATATGCATTTATCTCACTGAGCAGAGGGATGACGTTGAAACCAATAGGGTGGCAGGTTTGCTCTAAACAGTTTGCAGCTTGAATTTTCCCTTTAGCTTAGTGCTTTGGGGGCCCAGGATATTTTCCTTTCACAGTTTCTGTTCACTGAGATAGAAAAGGCAAGAAGAATCTATCTTCCGCAATCCCACCCCCATCACCATCCCCTGCCCTATGTGTCTTTTGCTCTTCTCAAAGTGTTCCTCAAAAACACTTTTTGTCTATTTCTCACATATTTCTTTAACCACCAGCCTACAGGAATCTATCTCATGAACAATTAAAGCCTTGGTTTTTATGCCTCTCATTTGATACTTCACCCTGTTTTCGTTTGTCATTCATTCCACAGTCAGAAATTCTAGGAGAACGATTTGGAGATTCCTCAAAAAACTAAAAATAGAGCTACCATATGATCCAGCAATTCCACTGCAGGATATACACCCCAAAGAAAGGAAATCAGTATATCAAAGAGATATCTGCACTCCTATGTTTGTTGCAGCACTGTTTGCAATAGCCAAAATTTGGAAGCAACCTAAGTGTCCATTAACAGATGAATGGATAAAGAAAATGTGGTGTAAATACACAATGGAGTACTATCAGCCATAAAAAAGAATGAGAGCCTGTCATTTGCAACAATGTGGATAGAACTGGACATCACTATGTTAAGTGAAACAAGTCAGGCACAGAAAGACAAACATCACATGTTCCCACTTACTTGTGGGATCTAAAAATCAAAACAATGGCACTCATAGAGATAGCGAATAGAAGGATGATTACCAGTTGGGGGTGTAGGGGAACCAAAAAATAGGAAGAATGAATAAGACCTAGTATTTAATAGCATAACAGGGTGACTGTAGTCAATAACAATTTAATTGTACTTTTAAAAATAACAAAAGGGTATAATTGGATTATTTGTAACACAATAAATCCAATTTACATGATGTGATTATTATGCATTGCATGCCCATGTCAAAACATCTCATGTAGCCCATAAATACATACACCTACCATGTGGCCAGAGGCTTATGCCTGTAATCCCAGGGAGGACAAGGCGGGTGGATCACGAGGTCAGGAGATCAAGACCATTCTGGTTAACATGGTGAAACCCCGTCTCTACTAAAAATACAAAAAATCAGCCAGGCGTGGTGGTGGGCACCTGTAGTCCCAGCTAATCAGGAGGCTAAGGCAGGAGAATGACATGAACCCAGGGGGCAGAGCTTGCAGTGAGCTGAGATTGTGCCACTGCACTCCAACCTGGGTGACAGAGTGAGACTCTGTCTCAAAAAAAAATAAATAAAAATAAATAAATAAATAAAAAAAATCCTGTACAGCTTCCTACCTTATCTCTTTGCATATTCAGCTTATCTTCCTAATTAGTTTTTAAAACACCATGATGGTTTAAACTTTTTTTTTTTTTTTTTATTTCTTGAATTCTGCCTGGTGCCCGTCTTTGAGCTGGGCACACAATAAATGTTTTATAAACATTTATTTCACTTGAACTAAGGAGACATACCAGGGGTCAGGGAGGTTGAAGAAACAGCAGGGTGAGAAATGTAGAGCAATGACCTACAAAGCAAGTGAGCAATGAAGAAATGAAGATATCCCAGGTCAAGAATTTTGTCTATTAAGAGAATAAGTTTTAAGCTAGAGGGTGGGAAGGTTGGTAAATGGAAGACGAGTAAAGTAAAATGATTGTTATTCTCAAGAGAGTGAGCCTGGTGCTTGTTCCTCATGGAGGTGGCACTAATAGGAAGGATAGAAGGTTCTGAGAGAGGGGCAGTAAGAGAGAAAACACATGGCCGGGGAGGCTGAAGGGGATGAATGGGGCATTGAATAGAATGGATGAGCCAGAAGGGAGGAGGCACAGAAACTTCACAGATGGTCAGTCCTAGCTATGTTTTTAAGACAGTCTTGTTGTGTCACCCAGGTTGGAGTACAGTGGTGCCACCACAGCTTATTGAAGCCTTGACCTCTTGGGCTCAAGGGATCCTCCCACCTCAACCTCCTGAGTAGTCCTAGATATTTTTATGGAAGCATCAAGGTTGGAAAGTGATCACTTCATTCTGCCCCTAATTAACACAGTAGTTTTGGTTTTGAAGGGGTTCAACTGGGAACACAAACACATAATCATAAGAGAAAGAATGGGAGGAGGAAACAGGCAGATTATATCTCCGATGCTGGATAACCTGAGGTTGTTTTAGAGAATCCTAAGGCCTCTTCTGCCATGGCAGGGACAAGGATTCAGAACAGCTGCTATGGTTATTGCTGGGGGCATTGACAAGCAAGCTGTTAAAAGACTTTGGAACCAGTAGAATTTACATAGTAAGTTCCATGCAAAAGGCCACTGGCACATGGTTCCATCATTTTCTCCAGTCAACAGCCTGGAGGTAAGAGAATGGAAAGTTTCAGTAAGGAAGCACAGAGCCAGTTCTTACTCTCACTGTGCTGCATTGTCCCTCCGCCAATGCTGGGAAATACCAGGATACAAAAATGTATCAAAGGTAGGCCAACACACAATCTGGTGGAGAGGACAGATAGATGTGGAAAGCAGTGTTATGGTAAAACGGATTCATGCTACAACTGCACAGACCCACAAGAGTTATCTGGATCTAGTCCTATCATACAGATAAGGAAATGAAGTCCAAAAGTAAAAACAAAAAACAAAAAAAGGCTACCCCTAACCTCCTTCTCTCCAGACTGAGAATTCCAAGGTCACCTTTCCTTTCTCCATGTGACCTATGAGCTATACCACCTGTGCTGGTCTTTCCAGTTCCTTTGAAGGACAGGGCAGTGAAACCTTAAATGTATCCAACAGTGTTACTCTGTTTCATCTCCTCTGAAGGCTCATACTTCTCCACCCAGTTTTTAAAATGTTGGGTGGAGAAGTGTGAACCTCCAGAGGAGATGGAAAAGAGGCAAGCAGAGAGGTGTGAAGGAAACCAGGATCATCCAATGTGAGATACAAAGAGAGAGGCTGAGACACTTGAAACGAAAGATGAATGATGAGTTACAAAACAAAGATAAAGTTTAAAATGTGTTTATTGGAATTCATATCATGGAAGTCAGTTGTAAACTTGGGAAGAGATGTTGAAATGATAGAAACAGAAATCAAAATAAAGTAGGTTGAGAAGAAATTAGGAGGGAAGTAAGGAGCTGTGGAGAAGTGTCAACCACTTTGAAGAGTTTGACTGTGAAAGGAGAGTTGGAATGCTTCTGGATGGGGATCTCAGGGATTTGAGAGTGAAAGAAGGTTAAAGTCTCTCTTCCTCTCTCTATTTCCTATCCCAACCTCACCCCTAATTCCTAGTAAGTGAGGTTGGGATTCATAGTGCAGTCACTGGCCTTGAAGATAGGAGGAAGAAGAAAAGGTTGGGGCAGATGTAGAGTTCCATATTTTGTAGTACTTTAAGCCACAATACAGTATAACACAAAATGCAAATCGCATAAAATCCCATTAAAAATCTCCAGTCATAGACAGTTTTGAATACTAATATTATTTAATTTTACAATGTTAATATGCAGTATCTATTTTCTTTATTAAATATAAATAGGTCAACTCAAAATTATTAAATTTAAGAGTACATTGAGGGCCTGGTGGAGTGGCTCACACCGGTAATCCCAGCACTTTGGGAGGCCGAGGTGGGCAGATCACCTGAGGTCAGGAGTTTGAGACCAGCCTGACCAACTTGGCAAAACCCTATCTCTACTAAAAATACAAAAATTAGCCAGACATGGGGGTAGGTGCCTGTAATCCCAGCTATTTGGGAGGCTGAGGCAGGAGAATTGCTTGAACCTGGGAGGCAGAGATTGCAGTGAACTGAGATTGTGCCACTGCACTGCAGCCTGGGCCACAGAGCAAGACTCCATCTCAGAAAAAAAAAAAAGAGCATATTGAGGTCAACTAAAGTCATTTAAACTTAACCTTCCCCATCTGATGAAAGAGTTTATTTGCTTAACATCAAATTAAATAAATTGCTATTTTGGATAATAAGTTAAACAATTAACTTACTTAATAGTAAGTCAAATGCCTTAAGCAATTCTCATATTTGTCCAACTTGGGCGTATTTCAAAAATAATAATATTGTTTGAACATCACATAAGTAATGTAACGTATGGTGTAACCAACACATCACCTTCTGCCAAGTTAGACTCTTATCTGGAATAATAATAATAATATCAAATAACACTGAACTCTTACTATGTGCCAGGCATCTTACATATGTTCTCCCAAGTAGGCCTCACTATTTTCACTTTACAAATGAGCAAGTTGAAGCCTGAGAAATGAAATACCTTGACCTTAGTCATATGTGGCTCCTGAAGTCTGTCTTCTGTATCACATCATGCCTGCAATGCATCCTAAGACCTCTCCCCTACCACTTTTTGACATTATGCAGACTTATATAGTGAGTCATAAATTTGCCAAAATTTATGGCAACCAGCAGCTCTTGGGGCTGCTTTGCCTATTCAGTAGCCATTCTTTATTCCTTTACCTTCCCAATAAACTTGCTTTCACTTTAAAAATAAACAGCCGGGCGCGGTGGCTCACGCCTGTAATCCCAGCACGTTGGGAGGCCGAGGCGGGTGGATCACGAGGTCAGGAGATCAAGACCATCCTGGCTAACACAGTGAAACCCTGTCTCTACTAAAAATACAAAAAATTAGCCGGGCGTGGTGGTGTGCACCTGTAGTCCCAGCTACTCGGAGACTGAGGCAGGAGAATGGTGTGAACCTGGGAGGCGGAGCTTGCAGTGAGCCGAGATCGCGCCACTGCATTCCAGCCTGGGTGACAAAGTGAGACTCCGTCTCAAAAAAATAAAAAATAAAAGATAAAAAAATAAAAATAAAAATAAACAAACACCACCAACAACAAACTCTGAGTAAACCAGCCACAACAGCCTACCATTGAGAAGATGGCATGGTGCCCTTTCCCCTAGAATGAAACTGAGAGCTGGTAACTACTTATTTATGTGCTGATACAGAACAACAGCAGCAAAATGTAGGAAAAAAATGTTTAAATGTATAGAAACAAGTTAACCAGGAAGACTAAGCAAAGGACTTTATTTTTTGTTAGAGACAATGGGACTTTGGGCAAACTGATTCTTCGACTTGTAATTTTTCAAACATTCACTCCCAAGTACCAGGAAGTAGAAACTATAAGAGCTTACCTACTATGTCACTTTTACATATATTTTATCTTTCAGTCCTCCAGACCACTCTGTGAAATGCAGGACAGTATAAGCCTCATTGCACAAATAAGGACAAATAAGCTAAAAAAACCCTGGTCCCTGGTTCAGTGGGCTCTTGGGTGCTGTTGCAAAGGAACTGGCATGTGTATTATTTCATATCTATGCCAGACCTTTTTTATTTTTCCAGTCTGTTTTTTTTTAATATCGATAGTTTTTTTTTATTATTATACTTTAAGTTCTAGGGTACATGTGCACAACCTGCAGGTTTGTTACATATGTATACATGTGCCATGTTGGTGTGCTGCACCCATTAACTCATTTACCTTACGTATTTCTCCTAATACTATCCCTCCCTGCTCCTCCCACCCCATGACAGGCCCCAGTGTGTGATGTTCTCTACCCTGTGTCTAAGTGTTCTCGTTGTTCAATTCCCACCTATGAGTGAGAACACACAATGTTTGGTTTTCTGTCCTTGTGATAGTTTACTCAGAATAATGGTTTCCGGCATCATCCATGTCCCTACAAAGGACATGAACTCATCCTGTTTTATGACTGCATAGTATTCCATGGTGTATATGTGCCACATTTTCTTAATCCAGTCTATAATTAATGGGCATTTGGGTTGGTTCCAAATCTTTGCTATTGTGAATAGTGCCCCAATAAACATACATGTACATGTGTCTTTATGGCAGCATGATTTATAATCCTTTGAGTATATACCCAGTAATGGGATGGCTGGGTCAAATGGTATTTCTAGTTCTAGATCCTTGAGGAATTGCCACACTGTCTTCCACAATGGTTGAACTAGTTTACAGTCCCACCAACAGTGTAAAAGTGTTCCTATTTCTCCACATCCTCTCCAGCACCTGTTGTTTCCTGACTTTTTAATGATCACCATTCTAACTGGTGTGAGATGGTATCTCATTGTGGTTTTGATTTGCATTTCTCTGATGGCCAGTGATGATGAGCATTTTTTCGTGTGTCTGTTGGCTGCATAAATGTCTTCTTTGGAGAAGTAACTGTTCATATCCTTTGCCCACTTTTTGATGGGGTTGTTTGGCTTTTTCTTGTTAATTTGTTTAAGTTATTTGTGGATTCTAGATATTAGCCCTTTGTCAGATAAATAGACTGCAAAAATGTTCTCACGAAGATGGCCGAATAGGAACAGCTCCAGTCTCCAACTCCCAGCGCGAGTGACACAGAAGACTGGTGAT
>NW_012111586.1:5289071-5292034 GCF_000951035.1 Colobus angolensis palliatus
AGGGCTCTGTTCTGTTCCATTGGTCTATATCTCTGTTTTGGTACCAGTACCATGCTGTTTTGGTTACTGTAGCCTTGTAGTACAGTTTGAACTCAGATAGCGTGATGCCTCCAGCTTGTTCTTTTGGCTTAGGATTGTGTTGGAAATGCGGGCTGTTTTTGGTTCTGTATGAACTTTAAAGCAGTTTTTTCCAATTCTGTGAAGAAAGTCATTGGTAGCTTGATGGGGATGGCATTGAATCTATAAATTCAATGGGCAGTATGGCCATTGAATTGGGCAGTATGGCCATTTTCACAATATTGATTTTTCCTATCCATGAGCAAGGAATGTTCTTCCATTTGTTTGTGTCCTCTTTTATTTCACTGAGCAGTGGTTTGTAGTTCTCCTTGAAGAGGTCCTTCACATCCCTTGTAAGTTGTATTCCTAGGTATTTTATTCTCTTTGAAGCAATTGTGAATGGAAGTTCACTCATGATTTGGCTCTGTGTTTGTCCGTTATTGGTGTATAGGAATGCTTGTGATTTTTACACATTGATTTTGTATCCTGAGACTTTGCTGAAGTTGCTTATCAGCTTAAGGAGATTTTGGGCTGAGACGATGGAGTTTTCTAATTATACAACCATGTCATCTGCAAACAGGGACAAATTGAGTTCCTCTTTTCCTAATTGAGTACCCTTTGTTTCTTTCTCCTGCCTGATTGCCCTTGCCAGAACTTCTAACACTATATTGTATAGGAGTGGTGAGAGAGGGCACCCCTGTCTTGTGCCAGTTTTCCAAGGGAATGCTTCCAGTTTTTGCCCATTCAATATGATATTGGCTGTGGGTTTGTCATAAATAGTTATTATTTTAAAATACGTTCCATCAATACCTAGTTTATTGAGAGTTTTTAGCATGAAGTGCTGTTGAATTTTGTCAAAAGCCTTTTCTGCATCTATTGAGATCATCGTGTGGTTTTTGTCTTTGGTTCTGTTTATATGCTGGATTACGTTTATTGATTTGCATATGTTGAACCAGACTTGCATCCCAGGGATGAAGCCTGCTTGATCATGGTGGATAAGCTTTTTGATGTGCTGCTGGATTCGGTTTGCCAATACTTTACTGAGGATTTTTGCATCAATGTTCGTCAGGGATATTGGTCTAAAATTCTCTCTTTTTGTTGTGTCTCTGCCAGGCTTTGGTATCAGGATGATGTTGGCCTCATAAAATAAGTTAGGGAGGATTTCCTCTTTTTCTATTGATGGGAATAGTTTCAGAAGGAATGGTACCAGCTCCTCTTTGTACCTCTGGTAGAATTTGTCTGTGAATCCATCTGGTTCTGGACTTTTTTTGGTTCGTAGGCTATTAATTATGGCCTCTATTTCAGAGCCTGCTATTGGTCTACCCAGGGATTCAACTTCTTCCTGGTTTAGTCTTGGGAGAGTGTATGTGTCCAGGAATTTATCCATGTCTTCTAGGTTTTCTAGTTTATTTGTGTAGAGGTGTTTATAGTATTCTTGGATGGTAGATTTTATTTCTGTGGGGTTGGTGGTCATATCGCTTTATCAATTTTTATTGCATCTATTTGATTCTTCTCTCTTTTCTTCTGTATTAGTCTTGCTAGCGGTCTATCAATTTTGTTGATCTTTTCAAAAAACCAGCTCCTGGATTCAATGATTGTTTGAAGGATTTTTTGTGTCTCTATCTCCTTCAGTTCTGCTCTGATCTTAGTTATTTCTTGGCTTCTGCTAGCTTTTGAATGTGTTTGCTCTTGCTTCTCGAGTTCTTTTAATTGTGATGTTGGAGTGTCTATTTTTGATCTTTCCTGCTTTCTCTTGTGGGCATTTAGTGCTATAAATTTCCTTCTACACACTGCTTTAAATGTGTCCCAGAGATTCTGGTATGTTGTATCTGTTTTCTTATTGGTTTCAAAGAACATCTTTATTTCTGCCTTCATTTCATTATGCACCCAGTAGTCATTCAGAAGCAGGTTTTGCCATTTCCATGTAGTTGAGCAGTTTTCATTGAGCTTCTTAGTCCTGAGTTTTAGTTTGATTGCACTGTGTTCTGAGAGACAGTTTGTTATAATTTCTGTTGTTTTACATTTGCTGAGGAGTGCTTTACTTCCAATTATGTGGTCAGTTTTGGAATAAGTGTGATGTGGTGCTGAGAAGAATGTATTTTCTGTTGATTTGGGGTGGAGAGTTTTACAGATGTCTATTAGGTCCACTTGATGCAGAGTTGAGTTCAATTCCTGGATATCCTTGTTAACTTTCTGTCTCTTTGATCTGTCTAATGTTGACAGCAAGGTGTTATAGTCTCCCATTATTATTGTATGGGAGTCTAAGTCTCTTTGTAAGTCTCTAAGGACTTGCTTTATGCATCTGGGTGCTCCTGTATTGGGTGCATATATATTTAGGTGAGTTAGCTCTTTTTGTTGGATTGATCCCTTTACCATTGTGTAATGGCCTTCTTTGTCTCTTTTGGTCTTTGTTGGTTAAAGTCTGTTTTCTCAGAGACTAGGATGGAAACCCCTGCCTTTTTTTGCTTTCCATTTGCTTGGTAGATCTTCCTCCATCCCTTTATTTTGAGCCTATGTGTGTCTCTGCATGTGAAATGGGTCTCCTGAATACAGCAAACTGATGGATCTTGACTCTTTATTCAATTTGCCAGTCTGTGTCTTTTAATTGGACCATTTAGTCCATTTACATTTAAGGTTAATACTGTTATGTGTGAACTTGATCCTTTCATTATGATTATTAGCTGGTTATTTTGCTCACTAGTTGATGCAGTGTCTTCGTAGCTTCAATGGTCTTTACATTTTGGCATGTTTTTGCAATGGCAGGTACCAGTTGTTCCTTTCCATTTTTAGTGCTTCCTTCATGATCTCTTGTAGGGCAGGCCTGGTGGTGACAAGATCTCTCAGTATTTGCTTGTCTGTAAAGGATTTTATTTCTCCTTCACTTATGAAACTTAGTTTGGCTGGAT
>NW_012111586.1:5292204-5316390 GCF_000951035.1 Colobus angolensis palliatus
TGGGCTTCCCTTTGTGGCTAAACCTACCTTTCTCTCTGGCTGCCCTTAACATTTTTTCCTTCATTTCAACTTTGGTGAATCTGACAATTATGTGTCTTGGAGTTGCTCTTCTCGAGGAATATCTTTGTGGTATTCTCTGTATTTCCTGAATTTGAATGTTGGCCTGCCTTGCTATGTTGGAGAAGTTCTCCTTGATAATATCCTGCAGAGTGTTTTCCAACTTGGTTCCATTCTCCCCGTCACTTTCAGGCACACCAATCAGATGTAAATTTGGTCTTTCATATGATTCCCTATTTCTTGGAGGCTTTGTTCATTTGTTTTTACTCTTTTTTCTCTAAACTTCTCTTCTCACTTCATTTCATTCATTTGCTCTTCAATCACTGATACTCTTTCCTCCAGTTGATCAAGTCGGTAACTGAAGCTTGTGCATTTGTTACGTAGTTCTCGTGTCATGGTTTTCATCTCTATCTGTTTGTTTATGGAATTCTCTGCATTGGTTATTCTAGTTATCCATTCTTCCATTCTTTTTTCAAGGTTTTAGTTTCTTTGCACTGGGCACGTAGTTCCCCCTTTAGCTCTGAGAAGTTTGATCAACTGAAGCCTTCTCTCAACTCATCAAAGTCATTCTCCATCCAGCTTTGTTCCATTGCTGGTGATGAGCTGTGTTCCTTTGGAGGGGGAGAAGTGCTCTGATTTTTTGAATTTCCAGCTTTTCTGTACCACTTTTCCCCCATCTTTGTAGTTTTATCTGCCTTTGGTCTTCGATGATGGTGATGACATTCTGATGGGGTTTTGCTGTGGGTGTCCTTTCTGTTTGTTAGTTTTCCTTCTAACAGTCAGGACCCTCAGCTGCAGGTCTGTTGGAGTTTGCTTGAGGTCCACTCCAGACCCTGTTTGCCTGGGTATCAGCAGCGGAGGCTGCAGAAGATAGAATATTGCTGAACAGCAAGTGTTGCTGTCTGATTCTTGCTCTGGAAGCTTTGTCTCAGAGGTATACCCAGCCGTGTGAGGTGTGAGGTGTCAGTCTGCACCTAGTGGGGGATGTCTCCCAGTTAGGCTACTCAGGGATCAGGGACCCACTTGAGCAGGCAGTCTGCCCGTTCTCAGATCTCAAGCTCCGTGCTAGGAGAACCACTGCTCTCTTCAAAGCTGTCAGACAGGGACATTTACATCTGCAGAGGTTTCTGCTGCTTTTTGTTTAGCTATGCCCTGTCCCCAGAGATGGAGCTTACAGAGAAAGGCAGGCCTCCTTGAGCTGTGATGGGCTCCACCCAGTTTGAGCAGCTTTGTTTACCTACTTAAGCTTCAGCAACAGCGGGTGCCCCTCCCCCAGCCTTGCTGCTGCCTTGCAGTTAGATCTCAGACTGCTGTGCTAGCAATGAGGGAGGCTCTATGGGCGTGGGACCCTCCAGGCCAGGCTTGGGTTATAATCTTCTGGTGTGCCTTTTGCTAAGACCCTTGGTAAAGCACAGTATTAGGATGGGAGTTACCCGATTTTCCAGGTTTTGTGTGTCTGAGTTTCCCTTGGCTAGGAAAAGGAATTTCCTTCCCTCTTGCACTTCCCAGGTGAGGTGATGCCTCACTCTGCTTCAGCTCTCGCTGGTTGGGCTGCACCCACTGACCAGCACCAAGTGTTCGACACGCCCCAGTGAGATGAACCCAGTACCTCAGTTGAAAATGCAGAAATCACCCATCTTCTGTGTCGCTCATGCTGGGAGCTGGAGGCTGGAGCTGTTCCTATTCA
Organism: Colobus angolensis palliatus; assembly: GCF_000951035.1. Taxonomy (NCBI): domain Eukaryota; kingdom Metazoa; phylum Chordata; class Mammalia; order Primates; family Cercopithecidae; genus Colobus; species Colobus angolensis. Next base: position 5,293,949 of record NW_012111586.1, read on the forward strand.
GCCATCTTTGGCACCCCCCAAACAATTCTTTGATCACTGTTTTATCTTAACACATACTTACCATATATGCTAGAATAATACTGAAAATATAACGAATATTATATAAAATTATTGTGTAATTTAAAATGTTTACATTAATTCATTTTATTCTGTAAATATACTAAATTATTTTACAAATCTGCTTACTGGGTGATATACGTTATGCACATTGTCCATGGAAATTGTCATATTTATGACTTCCAGAGATTTTACACAATGTGGAGAAAATAACTAACAAGTTTCTGCAGGCAGTATTGTGCCCATAGCTCTACACAGCAGAGAGACAGAATCTGACCTTAGGTCAAGTCTTGGGGAGAAAACAAGAATCTGGATCAGAGCCCAGGTCATCAGAAACGGTTCCAAATTCCCAACTTGTACTGGTACCTCCAGAACTACATGGTCTCTGTGGTTGTCCTGCCCTTCGCTCCCACTACAAAGACTAGAACTAAATGAAAGCATTCATCTGTCTACCCTCGTTGGTAGTTCCAACAAGACCAGGAGCTGCAACAGACTCAAAAATGGCTGGAGACATTCCCAAGTGCCTGTCCTCATTGGCTATGGGGAGGCAAAGTTCGTGTCCAGCTCTATGACCCTGACTACATGAAGGTGATTCTGGGGACATCAGGTGAGACTGAAACTTCATCCTAACTGCATCAGCTCTTCCCTGCTGATACATGCCCCGGGTCTGTAAAAACCCAGTAGAAAGTGGCAGTTCAAACGTTAATATCTAAACCCTGTCCCAACCATCCACAAAGCCCACAGTCTAGGCTACAGCCAGAAGTATTTACTGAGTACTGAATGTTTAAAACAACCGTGCGGGGGTAAATTTGCCGTTTTTTCTTTTCCTTCTTGCTGTTTTAAGCTAATAGAGTTAATCTGAAATGTACATTGCCACATGTCTCATAGATATGTGGGTATATGCATATGGTACTGGTGTTGATCTATAATTTTGAGATTTTGGTTCTTATTCTCATTTTCACTCATCAATGAATTATGACATGGATTTGGTAACTGTAACTCCTTCTAGTCCTGGGTCATTGGTAGACTGATCCACCACCAATGGCTCTGTCTTACTCTCTGACCTGGAGGACATTGCTTATGTTTCTCACCAACTCCTTACTAGATCTGTGGGTGTTCTGCTGCTGGAACACTGAATCTGACTTCCTGAGCCCACATTGACCTTCATGGCAGACATGGAAAGGGACAGGAGGCAAAGTGGGAAATGACACAGGTCAAACTGCCAACACACAGACATTATCAACTGATAGAAGCCCGTGGTCTGAACCACAGCTGCCTCTGGGGATGCCAAATTTAGTAGTAGTAGCTCCCAGTTTCCTGTAAAACCTTGTCTTATCTCTCAGACTCCAAAATTCCAGAAAACTGCAGATTCCTGGCTCCCTGGATTGGTGTGTACATGTAAACTAGGACCGCTCCCCAGTTCCCCATCCGCTCCCCAGTTAGATTTACCAAGAGCAATCTCTTTGGCTCACAGAGAACAAAAGGTGAGGGGCCACCACTATCGTGACCCATCCCTAATCCAGTTTCATGTCCCTTCTTTTAACAAGACCCTCACCCTGTCCTAATGCTGGTGTGAGCCCTCCTCAGGCGCAGCTTCTTCCACTTCACTTCTCGGTTCTCTCCAGACATCCTCAGCCTGATATTTATTTAACATCTGCCCACAACTCTTTCCAAACTTCATCTCACAACTGTCCTAATCACAGGGATGTATCAGCCCGATTAGGACATTCCCATACCTGAAATGCACCTGCTTTCCCTGCCGTAGCCCATGAAGTACCTTCTAGGTTTTCTCCCCTCAGAAACCACCTTCTCTCCTTCCCAAGAGATCCCTTTCATCCCGCCTCTCACCAACACACATACACACACCCATCTCTTGGCCCAGAGTATGGTTTGCTCCTGCTGAATGGGCAGAAGTGGCACCAGCACTGGCGGATGCTGATCCCAGCATTCCATTATGACATCCTGAAGTCCTACATGGGGCTCATGGCGGACTCCATACACATGATACTGGTGAGTCCATCTTTCTCCCCTCCAGACATCCAATCACAGCATGCACTCTCACCAATTTCACTCTCAACTCTGTGTCCCACAGACAGCCATAGACACAGCCAAACAGAATAACACACTCAGACCATTACTGTGAGAGTAGGGTTCCCCAAAAGTGATGTGATAGCAGAGCACCCAGGCATCAAGTTGCATCCACACTTTGCTCATTGTCACAGGAAATGAGGATCATAGTGGATAAATTCTGCCTCCCACTTTGAAATCTTCAGCACAGGGGACTGGAGAGATGGTCAGTCTGCTGGACATCAGGACACCCTACCCCGATGGCCTTGACAATATCATCTCCACTGTCAGGATGGACAGGCTAGGACGTCACTCACTGAGGCTCTGGCCTGGGACCCAGAGCTTTCTGCATGGATTTGAACCGTGCATGCAGTGAAAGGGACACCAGCTCTTCATTCTCAGAGCCAGAGCTGCCATACCCTTCTCTCCTAGCCGGACTCTGATGTCTCATTCAACTGTGCCCAGCAAATATTTCACGAATGAAAATTAATTGAAGTCCCTGATGTGCCTCCATTAGGCACCTATATGAGCCTTTTTTTTTTTTTTTTTTTTGAGATGCGTAGTCTCGCTCGTCATCCAGGCTGGAGTGCGGTGGCGCGATCTCGGCTCTCTGCAAACTCCACCTTCCAGGTTCACCCCATTCTCCTGCCTCAGCCTCCAAAGTAGCTGGGACTACAGGCGCCCACCACTATGCCCAGCTAGTTTTTGTATTTTTAGTAGAGACGGGGTTTTACCATGTATATGGGCCTTTTAGACTTCCTTTTGTTTTGACACTTGTCCCCCTAAAGTTGAGATGCAATCAGTCTCTCAGAACAAGCTCAGTTTTCAGAACACTGAAGAGTACTCCTATTATTTATTCATAAACAACAACAAAAAATGTTTCCAGCCAACTAGAGGGTACAACTGAATCTAAGAATACAAAACTTAATTCAGGCTATTGTGAGCAAACATGGTTAATGCTGCATTAAAACTTTGAAAACTAGGTATTGGTTTACACATATTGATTCACAATACCAATATCAGCACTACATCTGCTCTTAAAATGAGGGATCCCAACCATGATATCTGGAGATAAAGGGAAAAGCCAAGCCCTATTAGCAAAAGACTTCTGAGGAATTAAGAAGGTCCATGGCCTCTCCCACTATAGGACAAGTGGGAAGAGCTCGTTGGCCAGGACTCCCCTCTGGAGGTCTTTCAGCACGTCTCCTTGATGACCCTGGACACCATCATGAAGTGTGCCTTCAGCATCCAGCTGGACCGGTCAATGATAACTCTCCAGCTGTGGGGTTCATGTTCTTATCAACTGCATGGACATACCTGAGAGGCAGGTGGGGCAGCTTGTGGGCTCACCTCCACAGGAAGAAAGACTCAGCCTATGACAAAGCTCTAATCCCAGACCAGACCAAAACATGCTTCAGCTACGGATTCCTTATCCCTAGCACAGGTAGACCCTGGCTGTTCACAATATCTTATAAAAACCTCAGGATCACAGAGCTCTAAGACAGAAGAAACAAGTGCCTCAGTCATGCCTGTCCCATGTTGGAAGCTATCTCCATCCAGATTCCACATTGCCTCCAAACCAGAGGCCCCTTTGACTTTGGTCTCTTCTGCATCCTTTCCCTCAGGGATATCCAATCCTACATCCAGGCCATTGGGGACCTTAAAAAGCTGTTTCCCGCACGAGCATTGTCTTTCATCAGAATGACACTATCTACAGCCTGACCCCTACCAGCTGCTGGAACCACCGTGCCTGCCAGCTTGTCCATCAGCACACAGGTTCTGTTTCCTCTTGTCTCCTCCCTTCAACAGGCACAGCTAAAGGAGGCTGCCCTGACTCATCACACACAGCCAGGCCCCCTGTGGCCCCTGCAGAAACTGGGACACACCCATGACAGAGATTTCCATAGAGCAGGGGCTGGGAGCTGAGATGTTAGGGGCAGGCACTGTGCAGGCATTTACCTGTGTCCCCACATGGGGATGGTTACCTGAAATCCCATCCAAGCAGCATTCAAGCAGCAGCCCCGTGGGTTGTGCCACTGCGGGGAGGCCTGCCCTGCCTCACACAGCACTAGAACTTTTACTCCTGAACATGCATCCATACCTACACTCATGCTGAGGTCCACCAGGCACCCACATGGAGGCAGGTGAACCTCTGGGCCTCCTGGGGGCTGCTGACACTCTCGGCTCTGTATGGTAACCATTGTTCTGGAACAGATTGAGCGATCCAACTGAGGAAGGCTCACCTGAAAGAGGAGGGGTAGCTGGAGAAGGTCAGGAGGACGAGGCACTTGGATTTCCTGGACATCCTCCTCTTGGCCAAAGTGAGTGTGTGTAGGAGAGGCCAGAGGCTTTTCCCAAAGCACAGAGCAAGAGACTAACCCTGCACTCTTACCTCGGCCTCCCCAGATGGAGAATGAGAGCAGCTTGTCAGACAAGGACCTCCATTCTGAGGCAGACACACTTATGTTTGGAGGCCATGGCACCACAGCCAGTGGCATCTCCTGGATCCTCTATGCTCTGGCCACACACCCCAAGCTTCAGCAGAGGTGCCAGGAGGAGATCCAGAGCTGGATTCAGGGATGGAGCCTCCATCAGCTGGTGAGTGAGGGTTCAAGAGATGCAGGAGTCATGCTCTCTCTGTAGGGGGGATTCACCTGGTCTTCCCAGGCCCTGCTGATGTTCAGGATGGACTTTGTTTCAGGGACCACCTGGACAAGATGCCCTACACCACCATGGGCATCAAGGAGGTGCTCAGACTCTGCCCACTGGTGCCAGGCATTGGCAGAGAGCTCAGCACCCCCATCACCTTCCCTGATGGGCGCTCCTTGCCCAAAGGTATGAACTTCCCCCATCCACTCACCTAAGCTCTCCACAGGGAGATGTGGAGGGTCAGGAATGCACCTGTGCTTCAGCAATTGCAAACCTCTCTGAGCCTCCCTTTCCTTGTCAAAAAATGAAACATATTTTATAGTTAGGATGAAGAATTTGAAATGCCTGGCAAAGAGCTTGAACCACCAAAAGTCAGATAAATAAATGTCAGCCTCTGCATGTGGCCTTGGGATTCTAAAGCCCTAAAATTATATTCCATGAGATGTGGAGGGCTAGAAAGAATCAGACACAGGCACAGGGAGATGTGGTTCTTTCCTGATCGGGTTAAGGCAAATGAGGGAGATCAGGAATCATAAGTCATGGGTCAGCTGTTGTCCAGCTTTTGAGGAGCCCTCAGATTGATGACAGAGAGCCACTGATGACCATATTTGAGCCCACTACAGTGGACAGAATACACCAAGGCTCAACCCCCATTGGGTCTGGTCTCAGTCCTGTCATGTTCTAGCTGTGTGACCATAGGCAAGACAATCAGCCTCTGAGATTGAGGTAGCTTCTCTGAAATTTGGGAATAAAGAAATGTCTTCCATGGATCATTGTTGTGGGTATTGAGTGAGTTCATGTATATTCCCCAGTGGCCCTTGGAGGCATTTGATGAAGGTAGGTTCCCACCGTACTTACTACAAACAGTAAAACACCAATGCTTTCTTGCTTCTCATTCCTGGATTCATGGTTTTCTACTCATCCTTCAGCTCACATGCTTAACCAAGCTCAGCACCCCTGTATCATCCTGCTCAAAGTGATTATTTGAGGCAAAACTTTTCTTCTACTGCCTGAGGGACCAGGCCACCTCATGGATATGATCCATCTTCTCTCTCTCTTCCACAGCCTCCCCACAAGATTGAAAGTCACCCTTTCCATTTATGGCCTTCACCACAACCCAAAGGTGTGGTCAAACCCAGAGGTAAGAAGGTCTTGGAGGAGGATGATCTCTCAGGCCCAACACATTCTCCTGCTCAGGGGATCCTGTCTCCTTATGGGTAGATAACAGAGTCTGGACTCTTATCTGTCCTGTGCTAGTGCTCTCTCTGCAGGAGTTTGACCCTTCCCACTTTGCATCGGGTTCTGCTTGACACAGCCATGTTTTCCTGCCCTTCTCAGGAGGATCGAGGTGAGGTGCCATAATGCTGGTAATGGAGGTGGAGGTGGAGGATGAGAAACAGGGGGAGGCTCTGGGCACACAGTTGATGCTTATGGCTCCCTAATTCATATGTGGCATCTTCACCTATACCCTTGGATGCTGGTGTTTGTGGGAAGGAAGTCTGATGCTGATGTCTTTGTGTACAAAAGAAAGACGGCATTTCAGGGCACAGGACGGCGACTTCACTCCCTCTGCTTTTTCCAGTGTCCAGCCAAAATTCACTGAGTGTGTGTGTTCTGAACTTTCATGTATTCTGGTGTTTTCCTCATTTGAGGAGTATGAATTTTCAATATTAGACTTGTTCGGTCAATTAAATTGTATATATTAGCATTTCTCAATTTTCGGAGATATTAAAGTCAATTTCTCTGTCCCCTACATATTGCCATTGCAGCACACTACGATTTCTACTTAATTCACTCATGTGTTATGTGAAAAAACTGAAATATTTGCATATATTTAGAATTAAGGTGCCTTGCTAGTCCTCCCTTACAAGCCAAAAAAGTGAAAGGTTAAAACAACCCTTTGCAGGAAGTTTTATACCCATATGCGTTGTCTCAAATATTTTGTTGTCTTGTGCAACAAATGTCCACTGTGTTATAATGTTCACATATTTGTGTCTCCTTTCCCATTTGGCAAAATTGTTTTTGTGCAGTGGGTTCTCTATGCCACGATCCCAGAGGCCACATAGCAAAATGTTGACAAACACATGAAAATGAGAACAATAAACTGCCTTTGAGGAAAACTCTCTTTTAAATATATGACAAATAACATTTGAAGACTTATGTGTATGAATTATGAAACACACTTGAAATAGTTGCTGAGTTGGACATATGCACTCCAAAATAACTGCAGTGGAAATCCTCAGGGCTGCAGGAAATATCATATGAAAAGCAAATGCCAAGAACTAAGTAAATTGTTAGTAGAAACGTAGTTTTTCTAAATGAGTAATTATCTGAATTCTCCCGATGGTGAGTCCACTTTCACACAATGGTTGTTAAGCAGATGTTCCAGAAAGTCCTTCTACAGCACTGTTTTATCCCAGGATGCCAACTTCCTCCTAAACAGTGGCTCTCAATCATGTTGCTGCCACTAGAGGACAGGAGAGCATCCCCAAGCTCCATTTCTAGTCCAGAACTAATATTTACTCTCAGTGTATTTCATTCTATTTTATTCTTTTTAAACTTAATTAACCTCATTCAAATATATAAGTATTTATTAAGCCTACCTCTGTGGGTTAGGCCCTGTGCAGCATGATGGGAAAACAGGAAAAAGGTACTGTCCCTGCCTCTAGGAGTTCATAGTCAAGAACAAAAATGTGTTGTTATACAGAAACACATTGTATGCTCCAGGCACACATCACTCCCTCATCCATCCTTTCACTTATTCAGTCACTGAGTGACTGAAGGACTGGCCTGCCCCTCCACACCTGTGGGCATTTCTTGTCAGGTGGAAGAAGAGACTTGGGAAAAGAAAGAGACACAGAGACAAAGTATAGAGAAAGAAAAGTGGGCCCAGGGGACCAGCTCTCAGCATATGGAGGACCTGTGCCAGCACCGGTCTCTGAGTTCCCTCAGTATTTATTGATCATTATCTTTACCATCTCAGAGAGGGAGGGGGAAGTGGCAGGACAATAGGGTAATAGTAGGGAGACGGTAAGCAGGAAGACATATGAATAAAGATCTCTGTGTCATGAATAAGTTTAAGGAAAAGTGCTGTGCTTTGATGTGCATGTATGCAAATATCTCCATAAACATTTCCATGCATTAAAGAGCAGCATTGCCGCTAGCACGGCTCACCTCCAGCCCTAAGGTGGTTTTCTCCTATCTCAGTAAATAGAACATACAATTGGGTTTTACGTTGAGACATTCCATTGCCCAGGGACAGGCAGGAGACAGATGCCTTCCTCTATCTCAACTGCAAAGAGGCCCTCCTCTTTTACTAATCCTGCTCAGTACATACCCTTTATGGGTGTCAGGCTGGGGGACAGTCAGGTCTTTCCCTTCTCATGAGGCCATATTTCAGACTATCACATGGGGAGAAACCTTGGACAATACCTAGCTTTCCTAGGCAGAGGTCCCTGAGGCCTTCCACAGTGTTTGTGTCCCTGGGTACTTGAGATTAGAGAATGGTGATGACTTTTACTAAGCATACTGCTTTCAGGCACTTGTTTAACAAAGCACATCCTTCATAGCCCCAAATCCATTAAACCTTGAGTCAACACAGCACATGTCTTTGCAAGCACAGGGTTGGGGGTAGAGTTACAGATTAACAGTATCTCAAGGCAGAAGAATTGTTCTTAGTACAGAACAAAATGGAGTCTCTTATGTCTACTTTCTACATAGACACAGTAACAGTCTGATCTCTCTTTCTTTTCCCCACAAGTGACTCATTGAGTGTTCCTGTTTCTGGCACTGTCCTAGGCACTGGACTGTTTATGGATGGAGCACAGATGCCAACTGGGGGCTTGAGGTGGGAGAGGCACAGTTGGCAGGGAGTGAAAGGCAGCTGGGTCCTGGCCTTAGCCTTGAGGATGTGGCAGGCATAGGTGGAGTGAGGATGCTCCCAGCCATCTCCACATGAACAGGGCTAGGACGTGGGCTGGATGTCCATGGTCCAGGCTCCTGGTAAGAGTTGGGTGAGGCAACAGCTACGGAGGGCTTGGCTGCTACCTGGGATGCTGTCCCCGCTTTGAGGAGTGTGGGAGAATCTGAGCTGGTCTGTGGCTTCAGTGTGGAGGAAGGGCAAGCAGGGACCCAGAAAGTCCAGGTGAGAAGACTGAGGGACAGCAAGGAGGGACATTTCTGGAGTACAATTAGAAGGCTACAGGTGCTGGTAGGCAGACGGGTAAGGGGGAGGCAGGAGCCTGCCTGGACCATGGAGTGGGAGGAAGGTGGGGTAACAATTGAGGTCCACCTACCCAGGGTCCTCCCAGGAAGCCTTCCCACTACCCATCTGACTCCCCTCTCCCACCCATCTGGGTCTCTCTCTAAGAATCCAGGTCTCTGTGTACCCCTACATGGAGAGCACTGGAGAGTGTGCCTCCCCTACCTTACAGGGACCTGAACTGGGCTCTACACTGGGGAACCACACACTGTCTGTGGAAGAATGAACAAACCATTGATTAACTCTATGACAATTCATGTAATTAAACTCTGCCTTAGAGCCCTAGACCTCCTGACAGAGGGTTACAGGCCTGCTCAGAGCAGAGACAGGAGTTTGGAGCTAGCCCTGGAAGACTGGCAGACTCTGTCTAAAGTCAAGGAAAAGAGTGAATCAAGGCCTGGGTAGAGGGGCATGTGGGCTTTAGGGAAAGGATTTTGGGGCTAGGCACATAGAGGAAGACCCTAAATCCCCAGCTCAGGGGTGGAGCTCAGAGACCAAAGCCTGCCTAGCTCATAATAGGGCCTGAGGTCATTTTTCAATTCATTGTCTCTGCCTGGCCCAGGAACTGCATCGGGAAACAATTTGCCATGAACGAGCTGAAGGTGGCCACGGCCCTGACCCTGCTCTGCTTTGAGCTGCTGCCTGATCCCACCAGGATCCCCATCCCATACCACGAGTTGTGTTGAAGTCCAGCAATGGGATTCACCTGAATCTCAGGAAGCTCCCTAACCCCTGTGGGGACAAGGGCCAGCTCTGAGGGCCCTCACCTGCCATCCTCTCTTCCTGACCCCTGCTGCTGTCCCCTGCCTGTCTGCCCACTTCCTGCTTTCTATCTGGCCACGTGCCCGTCTTCTCACCTGTTTGCTGTCCTATTTCTGTCTTCCAGTCTGTCTTCCCATTTCTCATTCACCTTTCTCCAGGCTCCCTACCTGCTTGTCTATCTATCTCCTACCCACCTGCATCACTGGCTTTCCATCCAGCACCCAGTCTTCTGCCTGCCCTCCAGCCTGTCTGCCACTACACCTGTCTATCTCCTGTCTGCTTGTCTGTACCATGTAGGCATTTTCTATTGCTGCCGAAATAAACTACTACACTTTAGTACTTTTCAGTAATAGAAATGTATTATCTTATAGTTCAGTGAGTCAAAGTCAGAAATGGGTTCACTAGATGAAAACAAGTTGCAGACAGGGCCAACCCCTTTCCAGGGGTCTAGGGAAGAGGCTTACCCCTTACTCTTTCAGTTCCAGAGCTGCCTTTTTTTTCCTTGGTATTGGCCCCTCTCCCTCTTTGAAGCCAACAGCATTTCAAATCTCTTTCTGTCTCTTACTGTCCTCACATCTCTTTCCTTCTAGTAAGGACCTTTGTGGTTCCATCTAGTTCATTCAGATAATCCAAAATAATTTCACCATCTCAAAATCCATTACTTACTACTTCAAAGTCCATTTTGATATATGCCATGTCATGATAATGGATTCAATGTATTAGGATGTGGACATCATCTAGGGTCTTGAATCAGCCTAGCACAGTTCCTGTCTGATTGTCATTCTATATGTTCATCCACATTTGTCTCATAAGGTAGCTGGCAATCTGATTGCTATTCACAGAACCCCTCTGTCTTCACTCTTCTATGGAATAAAGTGTACAAGGTGTATGTGTCTGCATTTCCTTCAAAGGAGAGAGACTGGAGCGAAGACACCAAGGGGGAGGAAATATAGTGGAGACAAGTCTCTTCAGAGTAGGAAAAAGAGAGTTGATATCTTCCCTGTGGTGTAAGGACCCCAGAAGGGATTAACCCAGCTTACCCTGCTTCATACAATTGCATGCCTGTGACCCATGATGCCCACACCATGCCCAGCTCCTGAGGCTTTCTTGGCAGTTTAGATAAAGGGTTTTTCTCTAGGAGATCAGAGGGAGAAGCTCACATCTATAGGGGAAAGATTCCAGACCTCTATTCCATTCAAGATTTGGCTTTCCTCATATGAGATGAATCAGAGCAGGGCTGACTAAGGACCTATCTTAGTGTGTTTTGTTTTCCTATAACAGAATACCTGAGGCTGGATAATTTACAAAGAAAAGAGGTTTCTTTGGCTCGTGATTCTGATGGCTGGAGGGCCCAAGATTTGGCAGCTGAATCTGGTGTAGTCCTCATGCTGCTTTCACCCATGATAGAAAGAATGAGAAGCAGCCATGCACACAGATCACACGGTGAGAGAGGAAACAAGAGAGAGACACCAAGAAAGCTGCACTCTTTGCAGGAGCCACTCTCCTGGGAATATAATCATTCCACCTAGAGTGAGAACTCACTCACACCTGCAAAGTAGGAAGGGGACAGTAATTTATTTATTTATTTTATTATTATCATTTTTTGAGATGGAGTTTCACTCTTGTTGCCCAGGCTGGAGTGCAATGGCATGATCTCGGCTCACCACAACCTCTGCCTCCTGGGTTCAAGTGATTCTCCTGCCTCAGACTCCCAAGTAGCTGGGATTAGAGGCATGTGCCAGCACACCACACCTGGCTAATTTTGTATATTTACTAGAGACAGGGTTTCTCCATGTAGGTCAGACTGGTCTCGAACTCCTGACTTCAGGGGATATACCTGCCTCAGCCTCCCAAAGTGCTGGGATTACAGACATGAGCCGCCATGCCCAACTGGGGACAATAATTTATTTATGAAGGATCAATCCCCATGATCCAAACACCTCCTCACTATGATGCATCTGCAAATGGTGTCACACTGGGGATGAAATTTCCAACAGGAGTTTGATCAATGACACAATCCCAGCCATAGTGGGGCTGCAGTGAGCTTAGCAGGAAAGCCTCAGAGGGCTGGTTTGGCATGAGGGCTTCTGGCACCCAGGTTTTCACAGCTCAAATGAGACTGAGGAGGCAGCCATCCCAACCACATGACCAGGCAGCTGTCAACTTCCCTCATATATGAGACCTGCATGCTCCTGAGGAGGCTCACAGAGTACACAGTTGTTCAGCAAGCACTAGGAGGAGCCCAGGTAGGCAAAGAGGTTGTCAGACTCCAAGCCCGCCTCCCCACAGCACAACCTCTCAGTAGCCCCTGCCTCTCTGGCTGGCTACCCTGAGGGAGCAGGAGCATCCTCAACCCGGTTCATACTTGGCAACTGCCTGAATGCTGGTGTTCCTAACCCTCAGCTCTGCTTCACCACCTGGCCTCTATGCACTTCCACCAGCTTCACTGGGTTGGTGGCCCTGTTTGCACCAGACTCTCTCAATCCAGACCTTGCTTCTCTTGCTGAATCTGAGCACAGGTGTCTCTTGCTGGATCTGAGCACAGGTGTCCCTTCAACTCCTCCCCATTCCCAGCCCAGGGCCCTGGATGCCATAGACAGATCTTCCTCTGCCTGAGATGTGACATCTCATTCTGATGTACCCTGATGGGCTTCTCTCCCAGTTGGTGCCTGCAGCCAGGACCTCCCTCCAAGCCTCCTGGGCTCCTGGGTTACCGGGATAGTTCAGCCATGCTCTGAGAAGGGGCAGGAAAGGGAAAATCTGAACAGTCAGTGATCAGCTATGGTTAGAGGGAGAGGAAGGACTGTGCCAGGATAGTGAGTTGGGAACCTCCTGAACATGATGCTTAGCAGATCCCCCAGAATTAGGTAGTACACAAGGGCTCATGCTGGCCATGCTCACAGAGCACAAGGCACTGGGCACTCACTCTCATTACTACCCCTAGTACCTGGGTGAAAAGAGAGAGGTGAAGAATAAAAGTGAAAGCCTCATTTGGATGGGAGAGATGGAGACCGGAGCATGACCAAGGAGAGAGGGAAGGCGGACAAGGAGGGGGACACTGAATATCCACTTGTAAAATAATGAAGGGAGACCCTTACCTACACCATATATAACGTAAAAAAAAAAAAGGATAGAAAAGCTAAGAGACAGCCTACAGAATGGAAGAATGTATTCACAATCCAAATGAGAATATATGAAAAACTCCAACACTCAACACCAAAATACTGCAACCCCATTCAACAATCAGCAAAGGACTTCAATAGACACTACTGTAAAGAAGATATGCAAATGGTCAGTAAGCACCTGAAAAGATGCTCAACTTCATTAATCATTGTGGAAATGGAAATGAAACCCACAATGAGATACCACTTCATACCCTTTAGGAAGTCTGAAATTATTTTTAGTGGAAAATAACAAATATTTAACAGGATGTGGAAAAATTGGAACTCTTACAAATTGCTGGTGAACATAAATTGGCATGTCAATTTGGAAAACAGATTTGTGGTTCCTGAAAAAGATAAAAGCACAAGTACCATAGTATCCAGAAATTCACACCTGGCTATATAACTAAAAGAATTGAAAACAGGGATTTGAACAGATACTTGTGAGCGAATGTTCATGGCACCATTATTCACAACAGATGTAAGAAAGAACTCAAGTGTCCATTAACAGACAAATGGGTACACAGAATATCCCATATACATACAATACAATATTATTTCATGGTACTGGTACCAAAACAGAGATATAGACAAATGGAACAGAACAGAGCCCTCAGAAATAATACCACACATCTACAACCATATGATCTTTGACAAACCTGACAAAAACAAGAAATGGGGAAAGGATTCCCTATTTACTAAATGGTGCTGAGAAAACTGGATAGCCATAAGTAGAAAGCTAAAACTGGATCCCTTCCTTATACTTTATACAAAAATTAATTCAAGATGGATTAGAGACTGAAGTGTTAGACCTAAAACCATAAAAACCCTAGAAGAAAACCTAGGCAATACCATTCAGGACATAGGCATGGGCAAGGACTTCATGTCTAAAACACCAAAAGCAATGGCAACAAAAGCAAAAATTGACAAACGGGATCTAATTAAACTAAAGAGCCTCTGCACAGCAAAAGAAACTACCATCAGAGTGAATAGGCAACCTACAGAATGCGAGAACATTTTTGCAATCTACTCATCTGACAAAGGGCTAATATCCAGAACCTACAAATAACTCAAACAAATGTACAAGAAAAAAACAAACGACCCCATCAAAAAGTGGGCAAAGATATGAACAGACATTTCTCAAAAGAAGACATTTATGCAGCCAACAGACGCATGAGAAAATGCTCATGATCACTCACCATCAGAGAAATGCAAATCAAAACCACAATGAGATACCATCTCACACCAGTTAGAATGGCAATCTTTAAAAAGTCAGGAAAAAGTAGGTGATGGAGAGGATGTGGAGAAATAGGAACAGTTTTACACTGTTGGTGGGACTGTAAACTAGTTCAACCATTGTGGAAGACAGTGTGGCGATTCCTCAAGGATCTAGAACTAGAAATACCATTTGACCCAGCCATCCCATTACTGGGTATATACCCAAAGAATTACAAATCATGCTGCTATAAAGACACATGCACACATATGTTTATTGCGGCACTATTCACAATAGCAAAGACTTGGAACCAACCCAAATGTCCATCAATGACAGACTGGATTAAGAAAATGTGGCACCTATACACCATGGAATACTATGCAGCCATAAAAAAGGATGAATTCATGTCCTTTGTAGGGACATGGATGCAGTTGGAAACCATCATTCTCAGCAAACTATCACAGGAACAGGAAACCAAACACCACATATTCTCACTCATAGGTGGGAATTGAACAATGAGAACACTTGGACACAGAAAGGGGAACATCACACACTGGGGCCTGTTGTGGGGTGGGGGAAGCGGGGAGGGATAGCATTAGGAGATATACCTAATGTGAATGATGAGTTAATGGGTGCAGCATACCAACATGGCACATGTATACATATGTAACAAACCTGCACTTTGTGCACATGTACCCTAGAACATAAAGTATAAAAAATAAAGAAATGCATATCCCTACACATTAATTTTGCACCATTGGTTTGATGTGAATATTTCTTATTAAAAAACAACAAGCAAAGAAACAAGAAACAGGAGTGAGGTTCTGATTCATACAACAGCAGGAATGACCTTGAGAACAGTATGCTAAGTGAAAATAACCAGACATAAAAAGACAAATATTGTAATAATTCTGCTGATAGGTAGAGGAATAGGCAAATTCGTAGATCCTAAAGTCGATTAGAAATAACCGGGGACTGGGGAAAGTCAGATTGGGGAAGTGTTGCTTAATGGTTACAGTTTCTGTTGGAGTGAAGAAAATGTTTTGGAAATAGGTAGTAATCAGGTTTCTAAATCATCATGAATTTCATTAAAGCCACTGAACTGTACAATTTAAATTGGTTAAAGTGTCTACTTTTGTATTCTGCAAACTCCGCCTCCCAGGTTCAAGGGATTCTCGTGCCTCAGTCTCCCAAGTGGCTGAGATTACAGGCGTGTGCCACCACACTCAGCTAATTTAATTTTTTTTTTTTTTAATTTTTAGTAGACACAGGGTTTCACCATGTTGACAAGGCTGGTCTTGAACTCCTAACCTCAGGTGATCCACCCACCATGGCCTCCCAAAGTGCTGGGATTACAGGCTTGAGCCACCGCGCCCAGCCTATTTTTTAATTTTTAAAAAAAACTTTTAGTAGACACAGGGTTTCACCATGTTGACAAGGCTGGTCTTGAACTCCTAACCTCAGGTGATCCACCCACCATGGCCTCCCAAAGTGCTGGGATTACAGGCTTGAGCCAGCACACCCAGCCTATTTTTTAATTTTTAAAAAAACTTTCAGTAGAGTCAGGGTTTCACTATGTTGGCCAGGCTGGTCTCGAACTCCTGACCTCAGGTGATCCGCCCACCTCGGCCTCCCAAAGTGCTGGGCTTTCAGACATGCACCACCACATTCAGCTAATTTAATTTTTTTTTTTTTTAATTTTTAGTAGACACAGGGTTTCACCATGTTGACAAGGCTGGTCTTGAACTCCTAACCTCAGGTGATCCACCCACCATGGCCTCCCAAAGTGCTGGGATTACAAGCGTGAGCCATCACACCTGGCCTGAATTGAGTTTTCTTAATGACAGTCCTGGGAGTGGGGAGAGGAGCAAATGATAACATCTGTTGAATGGGATCTGTTTCATACCAGGCACTTTGTAAAGCCAGATCATTTCATCTTCCCAGCTCTTTATTAAGATTAAGATTATTGTCACTATTTTGCAGAGGAGAATCAGATCTATAAGACTCCAAAGCCTCCTCTTTCCCACGCATCACAATGCCTCTAATGTACTGAGAGGTGTGCTCTCCGAGTGACTGGCCAGCGTATTCCTCACCAACAGGCTTGTCCTCCTGTCACTCCCGAGGCTGCTTTAAGTTTGCTCTGTGCTTGCTTTGGCCCTCAGATAGGGGAAGCCTGAGCCTCTTGGAACGTATCTGTGTCCATTGCCTTAAGTGGATTTTCACCTACCCCTCCCTGTGGAGGCTTCTGAGCTAGAAAATACAGAGGTCAGATGATGGCAGTTAAGTGTATCCAGCTCCATGGATGAAAATCAGACAAGGGTGCTTTAACTGCAGCAGGAGGAACTGGGATTAGCTCTGGGATAGGACTTCTGCTCAGTGAGAGATGCTAAGTTGTAGGAATGAGCTAGGGGAGGTAAGTGTGGAATTCCCTTTGAGAAGCCTTTAAGAACAAACTAAATATTCAACCCTCTGGGGCTTACTGTGGAGAATTAATGAGGCCCCTTGTGACAGCCCTGCTAAGCCTCCCTGGAAAACTACAAATCCATGATGTCAACTGGTCATTAAACTCCAGGCTTTTGTTGCTTGATAAAATTTAATTTAGGCCAGTAGGTGGCAATAAGTCAACAGAAATGAGGCCGTGTAGGCCTTCTTTGAACCTTGAGAGAACACATTAAAAGCAGTCTGGAAGGTTGCTTCTGGGAGCAAGAGGGGGAACCTTTCTGTGAATCCAGCGCTGATTGAGGTGCAATTAGCAGATCCACTAATGGGATGCCTCTCCTGACTCTGTTTTTTAAGTTCAGGGATACATGTGCAGAATGTGCATGTGTGTTACATAGGTATACATGTGCCATGGTGGTTTGCTGCACCCATCAACCCATCATCTACATTAGATATTTCTCCTAATGCTATCCCTTCCCTAACCCCCCACCCCTAACAGGCCCCAGTGTGTGATGTTCCTCTCACTGTGTCCACGTGTTTTCATTGTTCACCTCCCACTTATGAGTGAGAACATGTGATGTTTGGTTTTCTGTTCTCGTGTTAGTTTGCTAAGGATGACGGTTTCCAGCTTCATCCATGTCCCTGCAAAGGACATGAACTCATCCTTTTTTATGGCTGCATAGTATTCCATGGTATATATGTGCCACATCTTCTTTATCAAGTCTATCATTCATGGACATTTGAGTTGGTTCCAAGTCTTTGCTATTGTGAACAGTGCCGCAATAAACATACATGTGCATGTGTCTTTATAGTAGAATGATTTATAATCCTTTGGGTATATACCCAGTAATGAGATTGCTGGGTCAAATGGTATTTCTAGTTCTAGATCTTCGAGGAATCACCACACTGTCTTCCACAATGGTTGAACTAGTTTACAGTCCCATCAACAGTGTAAAAGCGTTCCTATTTCTTCACATCCTCTCCAGCATCTGTTGCTTCCTGCCTTTTTAATGATCGCCATTCTAACTGACTTGAGATGGCATCTCATTGTGGTTTTGATTTGCATTTCTCTAATGGCCACTGATGATGAGCTTTTTTTTCATACATTTGTTGGCTGCATAAATGTCTTCTTTTGAGAAGTGTCTGTTCATATCCTTCACCTACTTTTTGGTGGATTTTTTTTTTTCTTGTAAATCTGTTTATGTTCTTTGTAGATTCTGGATATTGGCCCTTTGTCAGATGGACAGATTGCAAAAATTTTCTCCCATTCTGTAGGATGCTTGTTCATTCTGATGATAGTTTCTTTTGCTGTGCAGAAGCTCTTTAGTTTAGTTAGATCCCATTTGTCAATTTTGGCTTTTGTTGCCATTGCTTTTGGTGTTTTAGTCATAAAGTCTTTGTCCATGCCTATGTCCTGAGTGGTATTGCCTAGGTTCTCTTCCAGGGTTTTTATGGTTTTAAGTCTTATGTTTAAGTCTTTAATCCATCTTGAATTAATTTTTGTATAAAGTGTAAGGAAGGGATCCAGTTTCAGCTTTCTGCATATGGCTAGCCAATTTTCCCAACACCATTTATTAAATAGGGAATCCTTTTCCCATTGCTTTTTTTTGTCAGGTTTGTCAAAAATCATATGGGTTGTAGATATGTGGTATTATTTCTGAGGCCTCTGTTCTGTTCCATTGGTCTATATATGTGTTTTGGTACCACTACTATGCTGTTTTGGTTACTGTAGCCTTGTAGTATAGTTTGAAGTCAAATACCGTGATGCCTCCAGCTCTGCTCTTTTTGGTTAGGATTGTCTGGGCTATGTGGGCTCTTTTTTGGTTCCATATGAACTTTAAAGTAGCTTTTTCTAATTTTGTGAAGAAAGTCAGTGTTAGCTTGAGTGGGATTAGTATTGAATTCATAAATTGCCTTGGGCAGTATGGCCATTTTCACGATATTGATTCTTCCTATCCATTATTATGGAATGTTCTTCCATTTGTTTGTGTCCTCTCTTATTTCGTTGAGCAGTAGTTTGTAGTTCTCCTTGAAGAGGTCCTTCACATCCCTTGTAAGTGGTATTCCTAGGTATTTTATTCTCTTTGTAGCAATTGTGAATGGGTGTTCACTCATGATTTGGCTCTCTGTTTGCAATTATTGGTGTATAGAAATGCTTGTGATTTTTGCACATTCATTTTGTATCCTGAGAATTTGCTGAAGTTTTTTTATCAACATAAGGAGAGTTTTGGGTTGAGACAATGGAGTTTTCGAAATATGCAGTCATGTCATCTGCAAATAGAGACGATTTGACTTCCTCTCCTCCTGCTTGAATACCTTTTATTTCTTTCTCTTGCATGATTGTCCTGGCCAGAACTGCCAATACTACGTTGAATAGGAGTGGTGAAAGAGGGCATCCTTGTCTTGTGCCAGTTTTCCAAGGGAATACTTCCAGCTTTTGCCCATTTAGTAAAATATTGGCTGTGAGTTTGTCATAAATAGCTCTTATTTTGAGATACGTTCCATCAATACTTAGTTTACTGAGAGTTTTTAGCATGAAGGGGTGTCAAATTTTATCATAGGCCTTTTCCTGCATCTATTGAGATAATCTATTGAGATAATCATGTGGTTTCTGTCATTGGTTCTGTTTATGTGATGGATTATGTTTATTGATTTGCATATGTTAAACCAGCCTTGCATCCCAGTGAGGAAGCCAAATTGAACGTGGTGGATAAGTTTTTTGATGTGCTGGTGGATTCAGTTTGCCAGCATTTTATTGAGGATTTTCCCATTGATGTTCATCAGGGATATTGGCCTGAAATTTTCTTTTTTTGTTGTGTCTCTGCCAGGTTTTGGTATCAGGATGATACTGGTCTCATAAAAAGACTTACCAAGGAGTCCCTGTTTTTCTGTTGTTGGGAATAGTTTCAGAAGGAATGGGACCATTCCTGTTTGTACCTCCGGTAGAATTTGGCTGTGAATCCATCTGGTCCTGGACTTTTTTTGGTTGGTAGGCTATTAATTACTGCCTCAATTTCTGAACTTGTTATTGGTCCATTCAGATATTTGACTTCTTCCTGGTTTAGACTTGGGAGGGTGTATGTGTCCAGGAATTTATCCATTTCTTCTATATTTTCTAGTTCATTTGTGTAGAGGTGTTTATAGTACTCTCTGATGGTATCTTGTATTCCTGTGGGATCAGTGGTGATATCTCCTTTATCATTTTTTATTGCATCTGTTTGATTCTTCTCTCTTTTCTTCTTTATTAGTCTGGCTAGTGGTCTATATATTTTACTGATCTTTTCAAAAACCCAGCTCCTGGATTCATCAATTTTTGAAGGGCTTTTTAATGTCTCTATCTCTTTCAGTTCTGCTCTAATCTTAGTTATTTCTTGCCTTCTGCTAGCTTTTGAATGTGTTTGCTCTTGCTTCTCTAGATCTTTTAATTGCAAAGTTAGAGTGTCGATTTTAGATCTTTCCTGCTTCCTCTTGTGGACATCTAGTGCTATAAATTTCCCTCTAAACACTGCTTTAGCTGTGTTCCAGCTATTCTGGTACATTGTGTATTTATTCTCATTGGTTTCAAAGAACTTTTTTGTTTCTGCATTAATTTTATTATGTACCTAGCAGTCATTCAGGAGCAGTTTTTTCCGTTTGCATGTAGTTTTGTGGTTTTGAGTGAGTTTCTTAATCCCGAGTTCTAATTTGATTGCACTGTGGTCTGAGAGACTGTTTGTTATGATTTCCATTCTTTTGCATTTGCTGAGGAGTGTTTTATTTCCAATTATGTGGTCAATTTTAGAATAAGTGCGATGTGGTGCTGAGAAGAATGTATATTCCGCTGATTTGGGGTGGAGAGTTCTGTAGATGTCTATTAGGTCTGCTAGGTGCAGAGCTGAGTTCAAGTCCTGAATATCCTTGCTAACTTTCTGTCTAGATGATCTGTCTAATATTGATGGTGAGGTGTTAAAGTCTACCACTGTTATTGTGTGGGAGTCTAAGTCTCTTTATAGGTCTCTAAGAACTTGCTTTATGAATCCAGGTGCTCCTGTATTGGGTGCATATATATTTAGGATAGTTAACTCTTCCTGATGCATTGATCCCTTTGCCATTATGTAATGCCTTTATTTGTATCTTTTGATCTTTGTTGGCTTAAAGTCTATTTTATCAGAGGCCAGGATTGTGATCCCTGCTTTTTGTTTTTTCTTTTTTGCTTTCCATTTGCTTGGTAAATATTCCTCCATCCCTTTATTTATTTTGAGCCTATGTGTGTCTTTGCACGTGTGATGGGTCTCCTGAGAACAGCACACCAATGGATCTTGACTCTTTATCCAATTTGCCAGTCTGTGTCTTTTAATGGGGCATTTAGCCCATTTACATTTAAGATTAATATTGTTATGTGTGAATTTGATATTTTCATTATGATGCTATCTGGTTATTTTTCCCATTAGTTGATGCAGTTTCTTCATAGTGTCAATGGTCTTTACAATTTGGTATGTTTTTGCAGTGGCTGGTACTGGTTGTTTTTTTCCCATGTGTAGTGCTTCCTTCAGGAGCTCTTGTCAGACAGACCTGGTGGTGACAAAATCTCTCAGCATTTGCTTGTCTGTAAAGAATTTTATTTCTCCTTCACTTCTGAAGCTTAGTTTGGCTGGAGATGACATTCTGGGTTAAAAATTATTTTCTTTAAGAATGTTGAATATTGGCCCCCACTTTCTTCTAGCTTGTAAGATTTCTACAGAGAGACCCACTGTTAGTCTGTTGGGTTTCCCTTTGTGGATAACCCGACCTTTCTCTCTGGCTGCCCTTAACATTTTTTCCTTCATTTCAACCTTGGTGAATCTGATGATTATGTGTCTTTGAGTTGCTCTTCCCAAGGAGTATCTTCGTGGTGTTCTCTGTTTTTCTTGAATATGAATGTTGGCTGAAAATAAAGGGATAGAGGAAGATCTACCAAGCAAATGGAAAACAAAAAAAAGTAGGGGCTGCAATCCTAGTCTCTGATAAAAGAGACTTTAAACCATCAAAGATCAAAAGAGACAAGGAAGGCCGTTATATAATGGTAAAGAAATCAATTCATCAGGAAGAGCTAACTATCCTAAATATATATGCACCCAGTACAGGAGCACCCAGATGCATAAAGCAAGTCCTTAGAGACTTACAAAGAGACTTAGATTCCCATACAATAATAATGGGAGACTTTAACACCCCACTGTCAACATTAGACAGATCAATGAGACAGAAAATTAACAAAGATATCTAGGAATTGAAATCAACTCTGCACCAAGCAGACCTAATAGACATCTACAGAACTCTCCACCCCAAATCAACAGAAAATACATTCTTCTCAGCACCACATCATACTTATTCCAAAATTGACCAATAGTTGGAAGTAAAGCACTCCTCAGCAAATGTAAAACAACAGAAGTTATAGCAAACTGTCTCACAGACCACAGTGCAATCAAACTAGAACCCACAACTAACAAACTCAATCAAAACCACTCAACTACATGGAAACGGCACAACCTGCTCCTGAATGACTACTGGGTACATAATGAAATGAAGGCAGAAATAAAGATGTTCTTTGAAACCAATGAGAACAAAGATAAAACATACCAGAATCTCTGGGACACATTTAAAGCAGTGTGTAGAGGGAAATTATAGCACTAAATGCCCACAAGAGAAAGCAGGAAAGATGTAACATTGACACCGTAGCATCACAATTAACTAGAGAAGCAAGAGCAAACACATTCAAAACCTAGCAGAATGCAAGAAATAACTAAGATCAGAGCAGAACTGAAGGAGATAGAGACACAAAAAACCCTCCAAAAACTCAATGAATCCAGGAGCT
>NW_012111586.1:5319110-5337094 GCF_000951035.1 Colobus angolensis palliatus
ATGTTTATTGTGGCACTATTCACAATAGCAAAGACTTAGAATCAACCCAAATGTCCATCAGTGACAGACTGGATTAAGAAAATGTGGCACATATGCACCATGGAATACTATGCAGCCGTAAAAAAGGATGAGTTTGTGTCCTTTGTAGGGATATGGATGCAGTTGGAAACCATCATTCTCAGCAAACTATCGCAAGAACAGAAAATCAAATACTGCATGTTCTCACTCATAGGTGGGAATTGAACAACGAGATCACTTGGACACAGGAAGGGGAACATCACACACTGGGTCCTATTGTGGGGACGGGGGAAGGGGTTGGGATAGCATCAGGAGATATACCTAATGTGAATGACGAGTTAATGGGTGCAGCACACCAACATGGCTCATGTATACATATGTAACAAACCTGCACTTTGTGCACATGTACCCTAGAACTTAAAGTATAATAATAATAAAAAAGAACTCTCAATACACTAGGTATTGAAGGAACATACCTCATAATAATAAAAGCTATACATGACAAACACACAGCAAATATCGTACTGAATGGGAAAAAGCTGGAAGCATTACCCTTGAGAACCAGCTCAAGACAAGAATGCTCTCTCTCACCACTCCCATTCAACATAGTATTGGAAATTCTGGCTATGGCAATCAGGCAAGAGGAAGAAATAAAGCGTATTTGAATAGGAAGAGAGGAAGTCAAATTATTGTTGTTTGCAGATGACATGATCCTATATCTAGAAAACCCCATTTTCTCAGCCCAAAAGCTTTTCCAGCTGATAAACAACATTAGCAAAGTCTCAGAGTATAAAATTCACATACGAAAATAGCTAGCATTCCTATACACCAACAACAGGCAAGCAGAGAGCCAAATCATGAATGAACTCTCATTCACAATTATTAAAAAAAAACAAAGACAACCTAGGAATACAGCTAACAAAGGAAGTGAAGAACCTCTTCAAGGAGAAATAAAAACCACTGCTCAAAGAAATCAGAGAGGACACAAATGGAAAAACATTCCATGTTCATGGATAGAAAGAATAAATATTATAAAAATGGCCATACTTCCCAAAGTAATTCATTGATTCAATGCTGTTCCCATTAATCCATCATTGACCTTCTTCATGAAACTAGAAAAAAAAAAACTATTTAAAATTTCATATGGAACCAAGAAAGGGCCCGAATAGCCAAGACAATTATAACAAAGAACAAAGATGGAGACATCATGCTCCCCAACTTCAAACTATACCATAAGGCTACAGTAATCAAAACAGCAGGGTACTAGTACAAGAATAGACACATTGACTAATGGAACGGAATAGAGAATCAGAAATAAGACCACACACCTACAATGATCTGATCTGTGACAAACCTGAGAAAAGCAAGCAATGTGGAAAGGACTTTCTATTTAATAATGATGCTGGGAGAGCTGGCTAGCCATATGAAGAACATTGAAACTGGACCCCTTCCTTACACCATATACAAAAATTAACTCAAGATAGATTAAAGGGCTTAAATATAAAACCCAAAACTGTAAAAACCCTAAAAGAAACTAAAAGAAAACCTAGGCAATACCATTTAGGACATAGGCATGGGCAAGGACTTCATGTCTAAAACACCAAAAGCAATGGCAACAAAAGCCAAAATTGACAAACGTGATCTAATTAAAGAGCATCTGCACAGCAAAATAAACTATCATCAGAGTGAACAGGCAACCTACAGAATGGGAGAAAATGTTTGCAATCTATCCATCTGACAAAGATCTAATATCTGGAGTCTACAAGGAACTTAAGTTTACAAGAAAAAAACAAACAACCCCATTAAAAAGTGAGCAAAGGACATGAACAGATACTTCACAAAAAAGGACACACATGCACCTAACAAACGTATTTTTAAAAAAAGCTCAACATTATTAGAGATATGCAAATCATAATCACAATGAGATACCATCTCATGCCAATCAGAATAGCTATTATTAAAAAGTTAAAAAAACAGCAGATGCTGGCAAGGTTGTAAAGAAAGAATGAATGTTTTTACTCTGTTGGTGGGAGTATAAATTAGTTCAACGATTATAGAAGACAGTGGCAATTCCTCAAAGACCTAGAGGCAAAAATGCCATTTGACCCAGGATTCTCATTACTGAATATATACCCAAAGGAATATAAATCATTCTATTATAAAGATACATGCACGTGTATATTCATTGCAGTGCTATTTTACAATAGCAAAGACCTGGAATCAACCTAAATGTCCATCAGTGATAGACTGGATAAAGTAAATGTAGTGATGGCAGTGGTGGCTCATCTGGAGTTGCCACTGCGAAAACACCAGCTGCAGTGTGGGAGGCATGGCTGGGGTTCTAAGCTCTGCCTGTCTGGTGGGACTCAGGAACAGGTGGGAGCCCCAACCTTTGCCAAGCTAGTGGGGCGGGAGCCCCAGGCTCCTGGATGCAACTGCAGCCACCTAACCATGACCCTAAACCTGAGAATCCCTGTGCTCTCAGGGGCCCAGAAAACCCCTGTGCCCGCAGGCTTGGAAGGGCCTGCTCCCACTGTCTGGCCTCTCCCCACTCCTGGTGCCCACTCTGGTGCAAATCAAAGTTGTGGCCAAGCCTAAGTGCTGTTGCAACCCAGTCAGGTGTGCAAGCACTGAGGGGACACTGACATGCTAGCCCCCTGCTGCCTTGGCCCCCTCTGGACTTTGGGTTCCAAGGGTGCCAATGAATATTGAGGGGGAGGCTGAAGGGTGAGTAAGGGTGGCTCAGTGCAGGCCTCCAGGCACACCTTGGCACAAACAACCTGGGCTCCATGAACAGCATGTTGATGATGGCAGGAGGCCAACAGGCTCTTGCACACAAAGGGGTGGGTCCTAGTGAAACCCTACCTTCAAGCCAGGAGGCCAGGCTCCCAATTCTACGTTGAGTTCATGGCCCAGACTTAGAACTTATGGTGCATTTTTTGGGCCCACCCATGGCCACCCATGGACCAATCAGCATGCACTTTCTCTCTTCTGAGTTCATAAAAACCTTGAAGTCAGCCAGGCTCAGACAAATGTTGAGACTACCAGCTATGTGAAGGAGATACCCATTTCGGGTCTCCTCAACTCATAGGGATGACTTGCCTGTGGAAAGGAGTTATATGCACTGTGGGTCTCCTCTCTGCTGAGAGCTGGACACTGGTCAGATGGCCTGCCTGTGGAAAGGAGCTATCCACTGCAAGTCTCTTCTCCACTGAGAGCTGGACACTGATTGGGACAACCTGCCTGCAGAAAGGAGCTTCCCACTTTGGGTCTCCTGAGAGCTGTTCTGTTGCTCAATGAAGCTCCTCTCTGCCTTGCTCACCCTCTAGTTGTAAGCATACCTCATTCTTCCTGGACATGGAACAAGAACTTGGGATCCACCAAATGGTGGGACTGAAAGAACTGTAACACAAACAGGGCTGAAACATGCCCCCCACTTGCCACATTGCAGGTGATGGGGAGAGATGAGCTGCAGCCCTTTGGGAAGCCCAGACCTAGGGCCTCTCTGATCCAGGGCTGTGACACCCTCTTTGGGGCTCTGCGATTCCTGACATCCCCAAGCTTCCAGGCACCACTGCATTCCCCAATGCCTGCAGGGGAAGCTGCTTGTAGTATGCCTGGTCCAGCTACAGCCTTGCATGGAGCCAGTGCCTGTACTGGTGCCTGGAGCTGCTCACCCCGCCACAGCCACCATACCCAGCAGCTATGTGCAGTTGCCAGACCCCATGCTCACTCACACACCCCTCACCACTCTGCATCTGGCTTGCCCTTGACAGGCATGAACCCAGGCTGGTAGCATAAGCGGAGCACAGCCTGCCAGGCCGAGTGGGCAGAACAAGCCCAGTGGGCCCAAAAACTCGGGCCAAGGTGCCACTGGCCATAGAGATTTCCAGCTGGAAAAATGACACCCCAAGGATCCTGCTACAGTGGTATGTGCACATCATGGAATACTATGCAGCCATAAAAAGGAATGATCTCATGTCCTTTTCAGGGACATGAACAGAGTTGGAAACCATTATCCTCAGCAAGCTAATTCAGGAACAGAAAAACAAAAACTGCATGTTCTCACTTATAAGTGGGAGCTGAATGATGAGAACACATGTTGGGAGAACAACACATACTGGGCCCTGTTGGGGGTGGGTTAGGAAGAGCGAGAGCATCAGGAATAATAGTTAACTGATGTTGGGCTTAATACCTAGGTGATGGGATGATCTGCGCAGCAAAGCACCATGGCACACATTTACCTATGTAACAAACCTGCACATTCTGCACATGTACTCCTGAACTTAAAAGTTGAAGAAAAAATATAAAAACAATAAAAAATAAAAATCGTAAATGGGATAAAAGAGAGAAGAAAAAAATCAATACAAACACAAACATATTCATAACAAAATAATTAAAAAATAATCATAACAATTACAGTCCTTGTTTGTATCAATGATCTCATGGTCACAGCTCTCATTTATAACTATCTTGCGCCATGATACATTCCATATGCCCTTTGCCTTCAGCAAGCACCTTAATCGGTTATGCTTTTTTTGCCTGCTATAGTGATCCAAACCTTCATTGTTGCAGGATTTAGGTCATTAGTAGTCCTGCCTCAATTGGATTGTTATATTTTTCCATTTGCTTTAATTACAGGGCACTACACTACTAAGACTTGCCCTGTGGTATCTCCTATATTCCAGGCACACTCTTCCTTAAGTTCATTGGTAAAAGACCTACCAATTTCACATAGATAATCAATGTCAATCACCCCAGTTAGACTCATAACTCTCTTTGATTCAGAGACATGAGAAGCCCAAAGTGGTTAGGGAGCCATCTTAACTTCAAGTTCAAAAGTATAATTGGTGTGTCTCTGGGTGGAAACATTCCTCTCTTCAGAACTGAGACCTCTAGGCACACAGTGGACAATTTTGTAGGGCAGAAAATTTTTTTTTTGCTATTAAAGCAGTAGTGGCAATGGTGAGTTGTTCCATTCCTATTTCCATCCCTGGATTGCTGAATCCATGAATTTTGGCTATGAAAGAAACAATACCAGATATTGGACATTAATTGATAGCATATACAGCCTGCTGAAGAACCTTATGCCACTCTTACAAAGTATTGCCACCAAACTGCAGTTGTTTCTGAAGTTATTTCTCTGGATCTGAAATGCATAAATGGAAAAGATAGACTCAGCAATTGACAAAAAAGATTAAACAGAATTTAGAAGTTTGATAACCCCCCGCTTCATTTGAATCTTCCCATATGTCCTTATTCCAATTTTCAAGATCCCATTACTTTCATCAATGCTCTCATTTTAATAGAAGACACCCTCCAAGGTTTAGAATTTAATTTGCATTTTAATTCAGGCACTGGTAGGATTAGAGTCTGCATTTAGTTTTCAGATACTTCAGTCTGCAGTTACATAACATAAGGGTTTCTTTCATGACAAACACAGAAACTTTCAAGTCATTTGCACTGGAAATTTGAATGCTGATCTCATCTTTTTCTTTCCCCACTTTATCTAGTGAAGTTAAGAGAAACCAGATAATCTTTTTTTAATCTTTTTTTCAGTGAGTTGAAGCTCACAACCAGCCAATCTTAATATGTTCCTTAATTTTAATAAAATGTTATAAGGTATCAAATATGTGGTCACCCAGAACCTTCCCTTCTATGAGGTTGCCTTTTATAAGGCATTTGATGTGTAGTATCCCATGATATTTTGCTAATCTCCATTGAGACATCATGCCATGGACTACCAGTGTCCTCTTTACCACTGAAACCAGTAATTGGTTACTTTTTAACTAGTCAGATTAGGGAACAAATTCCAGGAAACCCAGAATCAATCCAGAAAACTCATGCTTGACCAGGCACAGTGGCTCATGCCTGTAATTCCAACACTTTGGGATGCTGAGCTGGGCAGATCACTTGAGGTCAGGAATTTGAGACCAGCCTGACCAAAATGGTGAAACCCCTTCTCTACTAAAAATACAAAAAATTAGCCAGGCGTAGTGGTGTGCATCTGTAATCCCAGCTACTCGGGAGGCTGAGGCAGGAGAATCACTTGAACCTGGGAGGTGGAGGTTGCAGTGAGCTGAGATCAGGCCATTGCACTCCAGCCTGGGAAAAAAGAGTGAAACTCCATCTCAAAAAAAAAAAAGAAAGAAAGGAAAAAAGAAAGAAAGCTCATACTTAAGATTCAGTGTCTCCAGAATCAGTCCTTAGACCAAAATGTGTCTTAATCAGGGATATACCAGAGAAACATGACCAGTGGAAGAGATGTCTATCCAGGGTAGAAGACAACCTGGCAAGAGAAAGTGCCTGGGTCCATGTCCCCTGCCAGCCAACCAGAAGCTCTCCTGCACCCTTCTCTGACTCCCCAAAAAGCAACTGATCCTAAGACAGGCACAAAGAGGCCAGGCTTCCTGTTTGATGGGATAACCAACTCAATAGGGCAGAGCAGAGTCCTGGTCACTCAGCACCAAGGGTCTGGGGTGGGCAAGGCAAGAAAGGCAGGTGCTCACTCACCAATCCACTGGAGGAAGAATTCATACACATTGGGGCCTGAGGCTCTGCAGGTGAAGAAGTTGGTTGGGTCAAATAGAGACTAGGGAGTTCCCAGAAGAGGCACCTTGATAAGTAAAGTGGGAACCTCAGATGCCTAGGCATAGAACGCAGGTCCAGGCCTCCTCCCCACATCATAGCCTGAGCTCTTTGTTCTCAGGAAGAGCAACTCTCCCAAGAACACCTCACTCCTGGGGCTACACACAGCTTTGACATAGTTGGGCTCATAAATGTTCTGGAAGCCAGTGAACTGTTTAAACCAGAGTGGGTGAGTGTAGAAAAACTGGTGGGCCCATGATACCACTTTGTTCAGGTTCCCCATCTGCTGGATCTGAAATGACAGAAGGCCAAGGCCACTTAGGAATCCAGTATCACCAGTAAGGCCCGAAGTCTCTGGGAGGTCAGGGGAGGAGACTGCCCAGGCATTCTGTGGGAGCTTCCCTCCCTCCTCCTATACCCCCCTCTCCTAAACATCTCTGGTTTCAATGCCCACTCCAGCCCCACATCCACTGTTCTAAGTCCAAGCCACCCTCTTCTCACACTGGGATTAGCTCAGCAACCTCCAAATTAGCCAACTTGCTTCCACCTCACACCTGCCACCAACTCTGTACTGCGCTGCAGCCAGAAAGCACTTTCTTGTCCACATTAAAGCATTTTCATTATAAAAGTAATAGTTGCTTGTTGTGCAATAGAGAAATCACCTTGATTCCACCCTTGTTGTATCATTCAACACATTTAAAAAATATTTTTCAAATTGACACATAATAATTGTACATATTTAGAGGTACTTTGTGATGTTTTCATACATACAATGTATAGTGATCATTGGCAATTAGCATAGCCATCATCTCAAACATTTGTCATTTCTTTGTGTTAGGAACATTCAATATGCTCTCTTCTATGTGAAAATATATGTTGTTTTTAGTCATCATATAGTCCTATACACATGAAAACTTATTCCTCCTGTCTAGCTGTAATTTTGTGTCCTTTAAAAAAAATCTCTCACTACTCCTCCTTTCCCAGACTCTAGTAACCTTTGTTCTACCTTTTACATCTATGAGATCAACTATTTTTAGCCTCTGCATAAGGGTGACAATATGTAGTTTCTGTTCCTGGCTTATTTCAATTAATATAATGTCATCCACTACCTTCCCTGTTGCCACCAATGACAGCATTTTTTTAATGGCTGAACAGTAGTCCATTGTGTGTATATATTACACTTTCTTCATCCAGTCATCTGTTGCTGAACACTGGATTGAGTTCATATGTTGACTATTGTGAATCATGCTGCAATAAGCATGCAATAAGCATGAAGGTACAGATATCCTTTCAGTACACTGATTTTCCTTCCTTTTCTTTCCTTTTCTTTTGATAAATACCCAGTAGGAAAATTGCTGGATCATGTGTGAGTTCTATTTGTAGGTTTTTGAGAAACCTCCATGTCATTCTCCATAGTGGTTGTACTACTGTACATTCCCACCAACAGTGTATATGAGTTTCCTTTTTTTTGGCATCCTTCCTAGTGTTGTTTTTGTCGTTGTTGTTGTTTTGTCTTGTTGATAACAACTATACTAATTGGGATATGGTACGTCATTGTGGTTTTGATTTACATTTCCTTAATGATTAGTGATGTTGAACATGTTTTCACATACCTGTTGACCATTTGTATGTCCTCTTTTGAGAAATATCTGTTCAGATCATTTGCTTATTTTTAATCAGATTTTTTTCTGAGGTGACATGTTTGAGTTTCTTGTATACTGTGGAGATTAATCTGCTGTCTGATTAATAATTTGCAAATCTTTTCTTCTGGCTATCTTTTCACTTTATTGATTATTTTCTTTGATATGCAGAAACTTCTTAGTTTGATATAATCTCATTTGTTCATTTTTCCTTTGGTT
Source organism: Colobus angolensis palliatus (assembly GCF_000951035.1). NCBI lineage: Eukaryota > Metazoa > Chordata > Mammalia > Primates > Cercopithecidae > Colobus > Colobus angolensis. The sequence continues at coordinate 5,327,576 of NW_012111586.1, forward strand.
GCCATTGCTTTTGAGGTGTTATTCATAAATTTTTTTTCCCAGACCAGGGTTCTGAAGCATTTCCACCATGTTTTATTCTAGTAGTTTTATGGTTTCAGGGTCTTAAATTTGTGTCATGAATCCATTTTGAGTTGATTTTTGCATGAAAAATAGGGGTGAGAAATAGGGGTCTAGTTTCATTCAACTACTTATGGATATCCAGTTTGCCCAGCACCATCTATTAAAGAGACTGTACTTTCGTAATGACTGATCTTGGCACCTTTGTCAAAAATCAGCTGACAATGGATATGTAAATTAATTTCTGTGTTTTCTATTCTCTTGCATTGTTTTATGTCTGTTTTATGCCAGGACTATTCTGTTTCGGTTATTATAGCTTTGTATATATTTTGAAGTCTGATAGTGTGATACCTCCAGTTTTGTTCTTTTTCTCAGCATTGCTTTGACTATTGGGGTCTTTTGTGGTTCTCTATGAATGTTTGAAATTTTTTCTATTTCTGTGAAGAATGTCGCTGGTATTTTGATAAGGATTGTACTGACCCTGTAGATTGCTTTGTGCAGTATGCTTATTTTAACAATATTAATTGTTCAAGTTCATGAACATGGGATGCCTTTCCATTTTTAATGTGTGCCCTCTTTAATTTCTTTTATCAATGTTTTATAGTTCTCAGTATATATATTTTCCACCTCCTTGGTTAAATTTATTCTTAGGTATTTTTTTGTAGCCATTTTAAATGGGATTCCTTTCTTAGTTTTATTTTCAACTAATTTATTATTCATGTATGTAAATGCTACAGGTTTTTGTATTTTGATTTGTATTGTGCAACTTCACTGAATTTGTTTATTGGTTGTAACAGGTTTTTTGTTTTTTGGTAGAGCTTTTTTTTTTTTTTTTTTTTTGCAGTTGTGAGATTTAATAGCGGGAAAACAGAGCTCCCATAAAATGGGAGGTGACCCAACGGGGATTGCCATTGCCGGCTCAAATACCTAGGCTTATAAATTCTGATCATTGTCCCTCCCACTGCTGTGCTCTCAGACAATAGATGATTAGCTATTTCTTTACCTCCTGTTTTAGCCTAATTAGCATTTTAGTGAACTCTCTTTACTAAAGTTAGCACACTTTAGTATGTTAACTTGCAAGCCCCGTGTTTAAAGGTGGATGTGGTCACCTTCCCAGCTAGGCTTAGGGATTCTTAGTCGGCCTAGGAAATCCAGCTAGTCCTGTCTCTCAGTCCCCCTTCTCAACAGAAAAACCCAAGTGCTATTGGGGAGGTTGGCCAATGACCACTGTAACTGCTTCCTGCTGAATTGGGGCATAGTAGGGGTCATGCAGTCGAGATTTCCTCAGGAGGGGTGCCTTTGATGTCATCAACATCGGAGCATGGGCTAGCAGGCTGGTCCAGGGGTCTGTGGTAGATCTTAGTCATGGACTGCATCTGGGGCTCCATTTGAAGAAATATTTGTAGTTTTACAGCTTTGATTCTGGAAGAGACAAACTTAACAAGGAGGTTAAAGATACAGGGATTGAAATGTGTGGCCTGCAGTGCAGGGGATTATTTCTTTGGCACACTTCACAGGCCCTATCTGCTTGATAGTTTTGAAAAAGCCTGGTCTAGTAAATAGTAATTTGGCCATCTCATGGGTGCTATCAATGTCTAAGTGAAAGGTTTGGTGAAGGGTTTTAAGTAATTTCCATTGGTGAGCTGCAGGCAAAAGTATATTTCCTTCTTCAGTGGCTAGCCATTCTGAGGAGAGGAAACTATGTCCTTGTGAGGTTCCCCATTCTACTTTTGCTGAGTACTGGGGCTTAGTTTCCGGAGGGGATTATCCCATACTAGGGGTCCTTCTATAAGCATTTCTAATGGAGGGTCCCACCTTGTGGCTCTTTTGGCTTCAATATCCACTTGGTTGTTCCCTTCTATTTCCCTTTCCTTTCCTTTCTGATGATCCGGGCAGTGTAAGACTGCCACCTCTTTAGGTTTCTGTACAGCCAATAGTAATCTCCTAATGGTTTCCTGATATTTGATAGGTGATCCCTTGGAAGTTAGGAATTCCCTTTCTCTCCATATTGCTGCATGGGCATGGAGGACTAGGTAAGCAGACTTAGAGTCTGTGTATATATTTACCCTTTTTCCTTCTCCTAATTCTAGCCCGAGTGAGGGCTATTAGTTCTGCCAGCTGAGCGCTAGTTCCCGGAGTGAGGGGATTACTTTCAAGTATTCCATTATCACTAACCACTGCATACTCCACTTTTCAAAGTCCTTTTTCTACAAAGGAACTCCCATCAGTATACAAGCTGAGGTCGGGATCTAGAAGGTCCCCTCGACTGGCATAGTTTTGAGCAATTACTTGTTGACAGTTGTGTTCTATTTTTTCTTCATTGTCTGGAAGAAATGTGGCTGGATTGAGTTGCACAAGTGCACAGTTATAACACTGGTCCTTCAAGTAATAGAGCCTGATATTTAAGCAAATGGTTGTCTGAGAGCCACAAGTCTCCTTTAGCAGTGAGTAAGCTGTTCACATCATGAGATGTCCACACAGTAAGATCTCTTCCCTGTATCATTTTAACTGCTTCAGATACTAAGACTGCTACTACTGCCACTACCCGTAAACAATGAGGCCAACCCTTTGCCACTACATCAATTTCCTTACTCAGGTATGCCACATGTTGCAAGCTGGTCCCTCAGACCTGTGTAAGGACTCCTAGAGCTATTCCTGTTTTTTTCTGTGACTTATAAGGAAAAGTCTTGCCACGTTGGCAAGCTTAACACTGGGGCTTAGGCTAGGGCCTTTTTTAGGGCCTGGAAAGCCACTTCTGCTTCAGGTGTCCATCTTACTAAATGGACATTGGCTTTCTGAGTTTCCTTAATTAGTGCATAAAATGGCCTGGCTATTTCACAGTACCTGGGAATCCATATTCAGCAGAAGCCTGTTATGCCAAGGAGCCCTCTTAGTTGCTTTAAGGTTTTGGGATGAGGATAAGCCAGAATAGGCTGGCTACATTCCTCACTGAGGGCCCTGGTGCCTTTGGATAATTTTAGCACTAAGCATTTAACCTGCTGTGAGCAGAGCTGAGCCTTTGGTTTGGAAATCTTATAGCCACAAGTGGAGAGGAAATTAAAGAACGCTTAGGTGGCTTGATGGCACAAGGTTTCTGGTCAGGCGGCTAAAAGTAAATCATCCACATGCCGAAGGACAAGAGTGTCCAGGTATGAGAACTGGCTCAAGTCTTGGGCTAATGTCTGGCCAAATAGATGGGGGCTCTCCCTGAACCCTTGGGTAAAACAGTCCAGGTGAGTTGAGACGTCGTGTTCGAAGGATCTTCAAAGGCAAATAAGAATTGAGAGTCAGGATGTACAGGGATGCAGAAAAAGACATCCTTAAGGTCCAGGACTATAAAGAACCCTGCTTCATCTGGTATTTGGGAAAGCAGAGTATAAGGGTTACATACAGCTGGGTATAGAGGGACAACGGCCTCATTGATAATCCTGAGATCTTGCACTAACCTCCACTGCCCATTGGGTTTCTGTACTCCTACAATTGGAGTATTGCAGGGGCTATTGCATGGTTTTACTAGGCTTTGGGCTTTTAGGTTCTTAATCCTTTGGAGCCCTTGTTGGGCCTCGGGTCTAAGGGAGTACTGGCTTTGACAGGAAAAGGAGGTGGAATCTTTTAGTTTAATTTGAACAGGGCAGGCATTCTTTGCTCATCCATATTGTCCTTCTGTTGTCCAGACTTCAGGATTAATTACTTCCTCAAGCAGGGGACAACAAATGGGTGTTCCTTCTCCTATGTTCAGGTATATAATGGCCCCTGCTTTTGCTAGAATGTCTCTTCCTAACAAGGGAGTGGGGCTTTCTGGCATAATTGGAAAAGTATGTGAAAAAAGTAAAGTTCCTCAGTCACAACTTAGTGGCTGGGAGAAGTATCTAGTGACTGGCTGTCCTAGGACCCCTCAGATAGTGACAGATCTGGAGGACAGTTGTCTGAGACAGGAGAGTAAGACTGAGAAGGCTGTGCCAGTGTCCAGGAGACAGTTAACCCCCTGGCCCTCAATGGTCAAGCATACCCAGGGCTCTGTGAGGGTGATGGCATGGGCTGGTGCTAATCCCGGGCACCCTCAGTCCTGCTGCTGGATCACCTGTTTAGTGGCTTCTGACTCAGAGGACCTTCATCCCCTGGGGCAGTGGGCCTTCCAGTGATTCCCTTGACATAAGGGGCATGGACAAGGGGGCAGCTTATTTCTATTCGGACAATCTTTTTTAAAGTGTTCTTGTAGAACGCACTAGAAGCAGGCCCTATTAGACATTTGATTTTCCCAGGCTTTCCGTGTTCCAGAGCCTCCAAAGTCTGCTTACCTGAGGGCCACGACTAAAGCAGTGGCCTATTTCTTATTTCATTTCTCCCATTCCGCCTGCTCTGCCTGATCTCTATTATAAAAAAACAAGGTTGCCATGTTCAATAGTTCTAATAGCTCTATTAGAAGCCATGGGTCATGGGGCTATGAAGCCAGTAACTAAGTTTTGCTCCAGGCCTAAGGCAGACTCTTGAAGTTTTTTTCTAATGTCAGCAGTGGACTGAATGATAAACTTATCCTTTAAGATTAGTTGGCCTTCAATAGAGTCAGGTGACAGAGAGGTATGCTTCCTCACTGCCTCCCTTAGTTTCTCCAGAAAGACAGTAGGATTTTCTTCCTTCCCCTGTGTTATAGTGGACATCATAGAATAATTTTTGGGCTTCTTCCTAGTTTTCCTTAGTCCTTCTAGATCACAAGTTAGTAAATGTTGGCGGCACCAATCTCCATGTTCTGATTCTGCATCCCAGTGAGGGTCTACACTGGGAACTGCCTGCAGACCTGTTGGGAATTGTTCTCTTTCCTCTGTTGTCATCCTATCATTGACCTGACTGAGATACCAGAGATGACCAAACTCTTGGGCCACAGTTATGGGAGCACTTCTGTCATTTGGGGTTAGTGTCTGATCTAGCAGTAACATTATATCTCTCCATGTCAGATCAAAGGATTGTCCTAACCCTTGTAAAACATCAATACAGATAAGCAAATGCTGAGAGATTTTTGTCAACATCAGACCTGCCCCACAAGAGCTCCTGAAGAAAGCACTAAACATGGAAAGGAACAACAGGTACCAGCCACTACAAAAACATGCAAAAATGTAAAGACCATCGATGCTAGGAAGAAACTGCATCAACTAACTAGCAAAATAACCAGCTAACATGATAATGACAGGATCAAGTTCACACATAACAATATTAACCTTAAATGTAAATGGGCTAAATGCTCCAATTAAAAGACACAGACAGGAAAGTTGGATACTTAAGACCCATCAGTTTGCTGTATTCAGAAGACCAATCTCACATGCAGAGACACACATAGGCTCAAAATAAAGGGATAGAGGAAGATCTACCAAGGAAACGGAAAACAAATAAAGGCAGGGGTTGCAATTCTAGTTTCTGATAAAACAGACTTTAAACCAACAAAGATCAAAAGAGACAAAGAAGGCCATTACATAATGGTAAAGGGATCAATCCAACAAGAAGAACTAACTATCCTAAATATATATACACCCAATACAGGAGCACCTAGATTCATAAAGCAAGCCCTTAGAGACTTAGACTCCCATACAATAATAATGGGAGATTTTAACACCACACTGTCAACATTAGACAGATCAACAAGACAGAAACTTAACAAGGATATCCATGAATTGAACTCAGCTCCACACCAAGAAGACCTAATAGACATCTACAAAACTCTCCACCTCAAATCAACATAATATACATTCTTCTCAGCATCACATCATACTTATTCCAAAACTGACCACATAGTTGGAAGTAAAGCACTCTTCAGCAAATGTGAAAGAATAGAAATTATAACAAACTGTCTCTCAGACCACAGTGAAATCAAACTAGAACTCGGGATTAAGAAACTCAATCAAAACTGCACAACCACATGGAAACTGAACAACCTGCTCCTGAATGACTACTGGGTACATAATGAAATGAAGGCAGAAATAAAGATGTTCTTTGAAACCAATGAGAACAAAGATACAACATACCAGAATCTCTGGGACACATTTAAAGCAGTGTGTAGAGGGAAATTTACAGCACTAAATGCCCACCAGACAAAGAACAAAAGATCTAAAATCAGCACCCTAACATCACAAATAAAAGAACTCGAAAAACAAGAGCAAACACATTCAAAAGCTAGCAGAAGGCAAGAAATAACTAAGATCAGAGCATAACTGAAGGAGATAGAAATACAAAAAACCCTTCAAAAAATCAATGAATCAAGGAGCTGGTTTTTTGAAGAGATAACAAAATTGACAGACCGCTAGCAAGACTATTAAAGAAGAAAAGAGAGAAGAATCAAATAGATGCAACAAAAAATGATAAAGGGGATATCACCACCAACCCGACAGAAATACAAACTACCATCAGAGAATACTATAAACACCTCTACACGAATAAACTAGAAAACCTAGTAGAAATGGATAAATCCCTATACACATACACTCTCCCAAGACTAAACCAGGAAGAAGTTGAATTCCTGAGTAGACCAATAACAGGCTCTGAAATTAAGGCAATAATTAATAGCCTGCCATTCAAAAAAAGTCCAGGACCAGATGGATTCACAGCCAAATTCTACCAGAGGTACAAGGAGGAGATGCTATCATTCCTTCTGAAACTATTCCAATCAATGGAAAAAGAGGGAATCCTCCCTAACTCATTTTATGAAGCCAACATCATCCTGATGCCAATGCTTGGCAGAGATACAACAAAAAAAGAGAATTTTAGACCAATATCCCTGATGACATCGATGCAAAAATCCTCAATAAAATACTGGCAAACTGAATCCAGCAGCACATCAAAAATTTATCGACCATGACCAAGTGGGCTTCATCCCTGGGATGCAAGGCTGGTTCAACATATGCAAATTAATAAATGCAATCCAGCATATAAACAGAACCAAAGACAAAAACCACATGATTATCTCAATAGATGCAGAAAAGGTCTTTGACAAAATTCAACAGACCTTCATGATAAAAACTCTCAATAAATTCAGTATTGATGGAACATATCTCAAAATAATAAGAGCTATTTATGACAAACCCACAGCCAATATCATACTGAATGGGCAAAAACTGGAAGCATTCCCCTTGAAAACTGGCACAAGACAAGGATGCACTCTCTCACCACTCCCATTCAACATGGTGTTAGAAGTTTTGGCTAGGGCAATCAGGCAAGAGAAAGAAATAAAAGGTATTCAATTAGGAAAAGAGGAAGTCAAATTGTCCCTGTTTGCAGATGACATGGTTGTATATTTAGAAAACCCCATTGACTCAGCCCAAAATCTCCCTAAGCTGATAAACAACTTCAGCAAGGTCTCAGGATGCAAAATCAATGTGCAAAAGTCACTGGCATTCTTATATACCAATAACAGACAAACAGAGAGCCAAATCATTAGTGAACTCCCATTCACAATTGCTTCAAAGAGAATAAAATACCTAGGAATCCAACTTACAAGGGATGTGAAGGACCTCTTCAAGGAGAACTACAAACCACTGCTTAATGAAATAAAAGAGGACACAAACAAATGGAAGAACATTTCATGCTCATGGATAGGAAGAATTAATACTGTGGAAATGGCCATACTGCCCAAGGTAATTTACAGATTAAATGCCATCCCCATCAAGCTACCAATGACTTTCTTCACAGAATTGGAAAAAACTGCTTTAAAGTTCATATGGAACCAAAAAAGAGCCCACATTGCCAAAACAGTCCTAACCCAAAAGAACAAATCTGGAGGCATCACACTACCTGACTTCAAACTGCACTACAAGGCTACAGTAACCAAACAGCATGGTACTGGTACCAAAACAGAGATATAGACCAATGGAATGGAACAGAGCCCTGAGAAATAACCACACATCTACAACCATCTGATCTTTGACAAATCTGACAAAAACAAGGAATGGGGAAAGGATTCTCTATTTAATTAATGGTGCTGGGAAAACCGGATAGCCATAAGTAGAAAGCTGAAATTGGATCCCTTCCTTACTCCTTATATGAAAATTAATTCAAGATGGATTAGAGACTTAAACGTTAGACCTAAAACCATAAAAACCCTAGAAGAAAACCTAGGCAATACCATTCAGGACATAGGCATGGGCAAGGACTTCATGTCTAAAACACCAAAAGCAATGGCAACAAAAGCCAAAATTGACAAATGGGGTCTAATTAAACTAAAGAGCTTCTGCACAGCAAAAGAAACTACCATCAGAGTGAACAGGCAACCTACAGAATGGGAGAAACTTTTGCAATTTACTCATCTGACAAAGGGCTAATATCCAGAACCTACAAAGAACTCAATCAAATTTACAAGAAAAAAACAAACAACCCCATCAAAAAGTGGGCGAAGGACATGAACAGACACTTCTCAAAAGAAGACATTTATGCAGCCAACAGACACATGAAAAAATGCTCATCATCATTGGTCATCAGAGAAATGCAAATCAAAACCACAATGAGATACCATCTCACACCAGTTAGAATGGCGATCCTTAAAAAGTCAGGAAACAATAGGTGCTGGAGAGGATGTGGAGAAATAGGAACACTTTCACACTGTTGGTGGGACTGTAAACTAGTTCAGCCATTGTGGAAGACAGTGTGGTGATTCCTCAAGGATCCAGAACTAGAAATAGCATTTAACCCAGCCATCCCATTACTGGGTATATACCCAAAGGATTATAAATCATGCTGCTATAAAGACACATACACATGTATGTTTATTGTGACACTATTCACAATAGCAAAGACTTGGAACCAACCCAAATGTCCATCAATGACAGACTGGATTAAGAGAATGTGGCACAAAAACACCATGGAATACTGTGCAGCCATAAAAAAGGATGAATTCATGTCCTTTGTAGGGACATGGATGCAGCTGGAAACCATTCTCAGCAAACTATTGCAAGAACAGAAAACCAAACACCACATTTTCTAAGTCATAGGTGGAAATTGAACAATGAGAATACCTGGACACAGGAAGGGGAACATCACACACCAGGGTCTGTTGTGGGATTGGGGGACAGGGGCAGGATAGCATTAGGAGATACACCTAATGTAAATGACGAGTTAATGGGTGCAGCACACCAACATGGCACAAGTATACATATGTAACAAATCTGCACATTGTGGACATGTACCCTAGAATTTAAAGTATAATAAAAGGACAAAAAATTTCAATTAAAAAATATATATAGCCATCAGCATTATCTGAGAATTTACCTAGGTCTATTTTAATTTGCTTCAAGTCTGACAGGGAAAAAGGCATGTATACTCTGACTGGGACAAATTTTCCAGAATACATCTTAGGGGCAATTTTGCCTTGGGGTGATTTTTCCCATCTGAAAATAAAACACAGGGATGCCAGCACCCCTAGTCATTTTCTGATGAGCATTAGTCCTAGAGCATCCTCTATAGTCCTAATGCTTATTCCTTTCC
>NW_012111587.1:0-1179 GCF_000951035.1 Colobus angolensis palliatus
TCTTTATTTCTGGTAATAAATTCATGTAGTTTGGTGATCTCATGTCCCATGTCTTCCCAACTTCTGTGCATTTTCTGCACAGGTCTTGTTTCTACCCCAATATTCCTCCTCCCTCTGGTTCTGGGGCAGACACCCTTCACCCTTCCAGCAGGGACCTCCAAACTACAACAGTTATGCCCATCTCTGCTTCCACTATGCCCTTGCCTGCCACTAAGGAGTTGCTGAGTGCTGTACATATAGCAGGGCCAGATTTATTCAGATGTGCAGAGAAACTGAGGTTTCTTTACTTCCTATGTTTGACCTGATCTTCTTCGTGAGCTCATCCTGCTGGGTGGTGGAGCAGTTTGTGTGTGTGTTTGTGTGCATGTATGTATGTGAGACAGAGTATATTAGTCTGTTCTCATGCTGCTAATAAAGATACAGCTGACAATGGGTAATTTATAAAGGAAAAGAAGTTTAATGGACTTACAGTTCCACATGGCTGGGGAGGCCTCACAATCATGGCAGAAGGCAAAAGAGGAGCCATGTCTTACATGGCAGCAGGCAAGAGGTCATGTGCAGGGGAACTGCTCTTCATAAAATCATCAGTGTTCATGAGACTTATTCACTGTCAAGAGAACAGCATGGGAAAACCCACCCCCTTGATTCAATTACCTCCCACCGGGTCCCTCCCACAACATGTGGAGACTATGGGAGCTTCAATTCAAGATGAGATTGGGTGGGGATGCAGCCAAACCATATCAGAGAGACAGAGCAAGAGAGAGAGAGAAAAGAGAGAAACTAATTATAATCCAATTCATGAAACCAACCGGTCTAGCAATTTAAACATTCTTTTTAGGTAACTCACTTTTAAAAAAAAGTAAATGCTTAGACTTTGAGATGTCTTTATTCCACTTACTGTTACCCTCGAAGACAGCAGGGTCTTGTATTGTCCTCTGGTTCCTCTTGACTCCATGGTGATGTCTCTTGTCTGCTTGGTCACCAGAAGTCTTCGTGACATCTCTAGCTAACGTCTGGGACTGCCTTTCTCCCCACTAGCTTGGCCCTGTTCAGCTCCCCCTCGCATTATGGATCCAGCTGAAGTCTGGCTGTAGCACCTATTTGGTCCCTGACCCTCTGCCCCTTATCCATGGCAGTGCCCCTAATAATCCCTCCAATCAGTACTATCAGCTGCTTCCT
>NW_012111587.1:2454-3594 GCF_000951035.1 Colobus angolensis palliatus
TGGAGAAAAGAAGACTCCCTCTCAAGAAACACTTGATCGATAGCGTAGCTGTGAACACCACCTCCGGAGCTTTAAAAATTCTCATGTACACTTTGAGAGAGTCAGTAGCAAATGTTGAACATTTTATGATTCCCTCATTGTCTCTTTTTACTTTAAGAGAGAGTCATTTAAAGGAATTGTGTCTTCCTCTTTCTAGTCCCCAAGCCAGAGTCTAAAGCTCAGTAAAGCTCATTGGAAAATAATTCTTCTTTTTACACACAATGATAGAATATATTATGACACCACGTAGGTTCAAATATCATTTAAAACAAATCTTACAGAGTATGTTCCCAGATTTAGAAGGCTTTAAAATTGCTAAACGAGGAAGTCCTGGTACAGTGGAGGCTCATGCTGTTCTTGAGGGACAAACTCCAAAGCGCTAGATAATACTTTTAAAATGAACAGATTACCACCGTGAACAATGAGAGGTTGTTGGGGGCAAGTGGAGTGCTTTGTCCAGATTGATTCATCCGTGTTTGCAGCTCTTACTGCTAATTCCTCTGTAAATCAACTCTCCTTGTAAATTGTGATAGAAATAGCTAACAGAGGAGGAATTTTTCTTCTAAATAGCAACGGGAGTTGGTCCTGTATTAGCGTTTATCTTGTGTCGCTACCTGAGCGATATCAAGCTCATGTTTCTAACCACAGAGAAAGCCAGAGCTATTTTAATAGAACTAAAAGTGAAAGGAGTCCCATTCTTCATCTACAAAGAAAGGGAGACAGTGCTGGCGAGTGATATGGGACTGCGTAAATAAGTATTGCCAACTCTTCTTTTTTTTTTCTATTAAATATAGCACAAAATGAAAAAGCTTTAGGCTTTTGACACATTCAGTTATTAGGATACACTGGAGCAGACCACGAATGAAAATGCATTGCTGGTTCAGATCCCTCCCCTTGCTACATCCCAAAGCTGTTACAAAATGATGTGTAGTTGGAAGGAAATTTTGAATGGTTATCACATTGAATATAAACTTGAAATGTTAATAATATGCAAATTGTTTCCCTATTGATTGGAAATGACTATACAACAAAACACCATCTCTCTGACCTGTGTTTTCACACCCCAACTTATCTACCCTCACTCCCTTACTCCCTTAGTCT
>NW_012111587.1:5206-6349 GCF_000951035.1 Colobus angolensis palliatus
GAAGGATCTGGAGGACACTAAGTAGACCACTAGTTAAGAACAGAGAGACACTTATAAAACTAGCTGGGGACAGGACAACGATGTCCAGCCTTTTGTCATCAATATTCCATTGAGCTGGATAACTGTGTCTCACTTTTTTAAACTAAATGTTTAATTTTGAGGTAATTGTAGAGTCACATTATTGTAAGAAATAATACAGAGGAATTCCCATGTACCCTTTACCCATTTTCTTCCAATGGAAACATCTTGAAAAACTACAGGACAATTTCACAACCCAAGATACTGATATTAGCATAATCTACCAATCGTATTCAGATCCCTCCAGTTTTATTGTACTCGTGTGTGTGTGTGTGTGTGTGTGTGTGTGCATGTGCATGCATGAATTTGGTTCTGTGTAGCATAATTGCATTTGTAGGTTTGTACAACCACTGCCACAGTCAAGGTATAGAATAGTTCACCACTAGTTTCCCTGTGTTGCCCTTCTTACACAGGTCTCCCTCCTCCTCTCCCTTCTTTCCAGTCCCTGTAAACCATGAATCTTGTCCTCCATTTAAGAATGTTACATGAGTGGAATCATATAGTGTACAATCTTTTGGGATTGTCTTTTTTCACTCAACATAATTCCCATGAGAACTGTCTCATTTTTGTCAAAATGCTTGGGAGATTATCTGATAATTAGGATGATTATGTTTCTAGCTTAATAGGATTTTAAAGTTAGAAAGTGTCTTTAATATACAACATTCCATTTAACTGTTTCAAAGGAGTAGAAAGTAAAGGTTTAAAGGAAAAAACAAGTATTGGTGATAGGATTGCATTTTCTAGGTGTGGCAGAGATTGGCTGGCTCTCCACCAAAACCACCACCTCTTCCTCTTGAGTCTACCACAGGACTGTTTTCCAGCTTCTCTCTTGGAAAAACATAGTTATGTGACTATGGCTTCTAGACAATTGGAAGTGACCAGGGGCAATCAGTTGCAGTTCTAGTCTGGTTCATAAAAACCTCCCACACACGTCCTTTTGCATCCCTTTTCCTTCTGTGACAATCTTGGAAACGGAAACCCATGGTGAACTTAGAGGAGCCACAAGGTGGGACAAACAACCCCTATTTAGCTCTCCAGGATTTCTTGACCTTTAGAGTTCTGAGT
>NW_012111587.1:7701-8978 GCF_000951035.1 Colobus angolensis palliatus
TGGTAGAGGGACACAGGACCAGAATTAAATACTTTATAATAAGTCTTGATATGTGGAATAGTAACAATAGTTTTGTTGTTTTACCACGTCAGCTATATTTCATTCTTCACATTTCTAAGTAAGTTTTAGAATCAGTTTCCACCAAATGACTTGTGGCGAATTTGTTTGTGATTGAATCTACAGAAGAATTTAGGGAGAATTCATATTTCTAAGTGTTGAGTGTTACCATTTATGAACATGGATTCTTCCATTATTTAGGTCATTTAAACTTCTCTCAATAATATCTTACCATTTTCCATGTAGATGACTTTTATATATTTTGTAAGATTTATTCCTAGAAACTGTTTTATTTTGATATTTATGTGGATGGTACCATTTTCTAATTGTTTATTGTTGTTTATCAAGTGGCGTTGCTAAATTCACCTCTTAATTAGAATAACGTATGTGCTGCTTTCTAAAGATATTATTTTTTTCCAGTCCTATGTCTATCATTTCTTCTTTCTTTGTTGAACTGGTGAAGACTTCCCATACAATATTCAGTAGAAGTAGTCATAACAGGCATCCTCATATTATTCGCTAGCTCAACAGGAAACATTTCCCATTATGTATTACGTTTGCTCTAGCTTTTGTGTTAAAGACCCAATATTAGATTTAGGATATTCACTTTTATTCCTTCTTTGCTAAGATGGTTGTCATGAATAGGTATTTTCTCAAATGCTTTTTCTGACTCTGTTATGATTACCAAAGGTTTTTTCCTGTTAAAATAGAGGATTACATTTATTTACTGATTTTAAATGTCAAACCAACCTTGGATTTCTGCAAATTTGTTTGTTTTTTCTTGTTCTTTTTATTTATCACTGAATTTAATTTGTTAAAATTTTGCTTAGGGTTTTTGTATCTATGATCATGAGAGATACTGGCCTATAATTCTTTACTTATAAGACCCTCGTTTGGTTTTAGAATCAAGTGTGCTGGCCTCATAAAAGGAGTTGGAAAGTGTTTCCTCTTTTGCTATTTTGTAGAAGACTGTGTTATTTCCTCTTTGAATATTTAGATGAATTCACTGAAAACATGATTTAAGTCTGTAGTTTTCTTTGTGGGAAAATACTAAACTATGCATTCAGTTTTTAAAATTTTAGTTTTATTTTTCTTTTACTGTCAATCTCACATGTATATGCTGCATTCAATTATTCTGATACAGAATTATTAGTAGTTTACCTTTTTCTTATGTCAATTTTGGTAAATTAAGATTTATGGAATTTTAAAATTTCATCTAA
>NW_012111587.1:13146-14590 GCF_000951035.1 Colobus angolensis palliatus
TGAATGTTTTCTTCTGTTTCATCATCCTTGAGTAAAGAAAGGTGAATGTCAGCTGGGTGTTCTTCCATAACCAGAGTGACGGGTTGTGTTCTAGGTTCCCTCACTGTCTGCCAGGAAGTTGATTGAATCTTCTGCTCATCTCATAAGCTGGAAAGACAGGGTTGCATGTGAATTTCTAGTGTCCTCCACGCATCCAAAAGGTGCATTATTTCTGTGTCATTTCCTCTCTGGATCTGTTGAAACCACTTGGCTAGGGTTTTGCTTTCTATTTACAGCTTCCTTTTGGGTCAGAACTTCACACTGAATGCATAAATATGACTGCCTAAAGTCTGCCTGGCACCACTGGTGACTACATCAGGGAGAAGCCTCTGAATGGCTGATTTTCTGCTAATTGTGGCACAAAGCCTGAGTCTCTCTGGTGGAGCTGATTTCAGTGCTACTCAGTGGAACAGCTGAGTGAGATTCTGAGTGAAGCTTTCCCTGAAGGCCCCACTCCTGCTCTGGCCTGGGGTCCCAGCCTGCTGATCACAAGGTGATATGAGGCCCTTCATGACTTGATTCTCTCAATACTGTGCTTTCTCAGGAGTGGGAATTGTTATAAAGTAGTGGCTATACATCTGTAGTCCATATAATGTCCTTAATAATTCCAATTATTTTTCAACTGATGGGAATTAGCTTTTAGTTTGTAAAAGTGGGAGAGGAAGTGTTTATATGAGAAATAGGAGATTGTCCTAGTAAAAGGAGACGTGTCAGCTCATTTTCACGTTTAGTTGTCCTTGTATTATTAGCATTTTATTTTATCTGCCTCTTCTTCCCAGAGTCTTTTTAAATTACTTGTCCATTTTGTAAAATTTGAGTTAGTTAAATCTAGGTCATGAATCAACAATCCATTTAACTGGAGACTCACGAATCCACTCTCTTGGAAGACCACTGTCCTAGAGTATGCCTTAAAGTTTTTATTTTGTTTTCTGGAAAGGATATGAATGATAAATTTTGAAGTTGTTGACAACTGAGAATACCTTTATTGGCTTCTTATGTACTTGGTAACTCTGTAGATATAGATATAAATGTCTTGAATTTTCCCATATTATTCTCAAAAATTGGTACTGTTATTAAATTGCTTTTTGATGTTTGACATGATAGAAGTAGATGGCCAGGACAATTTTTTGTTACTTTGTAAGTATTATGTTTAATTTTCTCAAAGATTTTCAGGTTCATTTCTTTATTCTTTGAAATTAAAAATTACAGTAGCATACATTTGATGTTTTCATTTACTTTTAAAAAATTGTATTTGATCCCTTTTCATCTACTTATACAGATTTTACTTTAGCCTAGGAAAACTTATTCAATTAAAAAGCTGCTTCTGTTGTTTATTTCCTATGAAAGTTCTATTATGGGTAGATAGGATCTTCTGGCTTTTACTTCTATTACTCTTATAATCTTT
>NW_012111587.1:16427-17806 GCF_000951035.1 Colobus angolensis palliatus
AATTTAGGACTCATAAAGATAAAAGCTAGCTAGAAAGTATGGTCAGTGCCTGGTTGGAGAGAAATTTTTTCTTCTTACTTCACAATGGCAAAAATGTATACATTTATTTTATCACTTGCTCCTTTGGTCCCATAATTATTTTCCTTTCAGATGTATCAGAATAAGTGAGAATATTCGATGACTGTAAAATACATCACCATAGTTGTAGGATTATTCTTTGTTTCCTCTATTCTAATGAAATTGTATCTTTTTATTTTTCTAGATTACGGTCTTTGGTCAAACAATTAGAGAGAGGGGAAGCTTCAGTGGTAGATCTTAAGAAGAATTTGGAATATGCAGCCACAGTGCTTGAATCTGTGTATATTGATGAAACAAGGTAAGCTAAAAATGACAAAAGAGATTAGTATAGTGATGGTAAATTTTCTCTTAAATGGCTTTTCTGACATTGTCCCCCATGCCAGGAATGGGGTGACATTCAAATTAGTCATCTTGGAGTTTTAGTTTCCGCAAACAAAGGGGATAGATTTGGACAAGTCACTTACTCTCTGTACTTCCTCATCTATAAAAGGAGCTAATAGAACACATCTCATATGACTGTCATGACAAGGAAGTGAGATCATGAAAGAGGAGAAAAACTAATTTTTAAAAATCTGCTAAGATTTTAAAAATCAGATGTGGAGCTCCATTGTAATTATTGCATGTTGTTAGTGTCAGTCTAAAAATTGTGTTTATGTTTTAATTCATAATGTCCACTAGAAAATGGAGGCTCCTGAAGTGATCGAGAAGCATGTGTTGTCTTATGCACCTAGCATTCCCTCTTCAGTCTTATGTATGTAGCTGATTTACTTAGCAGGCTTATTGCGCTTGAATTATCTTGAATTATCTAAATGTATTAAAGCGATTTCAGTTACTACATATGTTTGCAAGTTACAAAATTGCTTTTCTTTTGAAAAATGTTGCAATGTTGAATATGAAAGGTGGTTTTTTTTTTTTCCTAATTCAGACAGGCTTCTCTATCAGTATTTGTGATGTCTTACTTTTCTTTGCCAAATTCCAATCTGAAAGTATTTCACAGCAATCTAAGATTTGTACGGTTTCTATTATTATTATTATTTTGGTGACACACTTGGTTTCTAATTTAAGGAAACCCGATATCACAGCTTTTTTCCAAATGTATTTCCTCCGCTTACCCCCACCTCAATTGGTAAGTCTAAAGGACAAAAAAAAAATCCAAACACCTTTACACTGGCAGCAACTTTTACTGCTAATTTGTAGTTGGGTTTACTATAAATATGCAATGCTATTTTAGGTTTTGTTTTAACATTGCTCTTTGTGTTCTGTTCTAGTGGTCTGACCTATGTATAAGTTTGAAAAATCAG